>NW_027667778.1:0-408000 GCF_963924665.1 Micromys minutus
AAATTCCACTTATTTAGAGGCAAAAAAGAAGAAATTTCGTTATTTTGGAGCAAAAATGAAGAAATTTCCCCTTTTTATGGCAAAAAGGTATGCATTCCCCTTATTTTCGGGCAAAAAGGCAGAAATTCCCCTTATTTTGGGGCAAAAAGATGAAATCCCTAATTTTTGGCGAAAAATGAAGAAATTTCACTTATTTCGGGAGAAAAAGGCAGAAATTCCAATTAATTTCGGGCAAAAAGGAAGAAATGACCCGTATTTAGGAGCAAAATTGCAGAAATTCCCCTAATATTGGTGCAAAAATGCAGAAATTGTCTTTATTTTGGGGGAAAAAGGCAGAAATTGTCCATATTTTGGTGCAAAAATCAGAAATTTCCCTTATTTTGAGGTAAAATGCTGAAATTCCCCATATTTTGGGCCAAAAGGCAAAAATTTCCCTTATTTTGGAGTAAATTTGCAGAAATTTAACTTATTTGATGGTAATAAGAAAGAAATTTTCCTTATTTTGGTGCAAAAAAGACAGAAATTCCCTTTGCTTTAGGGGAAAAAGAAAGAAATTCCACTTATTTAGATGCAAAAAGGCAAAAGTTCCCCTTATTTTGGATCAAAAAATGAAGAAATTTTCCTTTTTTATGGCAAAAAGGTATGCATTCTTATTATTTTCGAACAAAAAGGCAGAAATTCCCCATATTTCGGGGCAAAAAGCAGAAATTCCCCTTATTTTGGGGCAAAATTGCAGAAATTTCCTTAATTGTGTGGCCAAAAAACAGAAATTCTCTTTATTTGAGGGCAAAATAGCAGAAATTTCCCTTATTATGGGGAAAAATTGCAGAAATTTCCCTTATTTTAGGGCAAAATTGCAGAAATTTCACTAATTGTGGGGCAAAAAGGCAGAAATTCTCCATATTTTGGGGCAAAACTCAAAAATTCCACTTATTTTGGGGCAAAATTCTAGAAATTTCCCTTATTTTGGGGCAAAATTGCAGAAATTTCACTTATTTTGGGGCAAAATTGCAGAAATTTCACTTATTTCAGGGAAAAAAGGCAGATTTTCCTTATTTTGGGGCAAAAATGCAGAAATTCTTAATATTTTGTGCCAAAATTCAGAAATTCCTTATATTTTGAGGTAAAAAGGCTAAAATTCCCCTTATTTGGGGGCAAAAAGGTAGAAATTTCTTTTATATTGGGGCAAAATTGCAGAAATTTCACTTATTTCAAGGTAATAAGTCAGAAATTTTTCTTATTTTGGGGCAAAAAAGACAGAAATCCCCTTGTTTTGGGGGAAAAAGACAGAAATTCCACTTATTTAGAGGCAAAGAAGCAGAAATTTCACTTATTTTGAAGCAAAAATAAAGAAATTTCCCTTTTTTGGCAAAAAGTTATGCATTCTTCTTATTTTCTGGCAAAAAGGCAGAAATTCCCCATATTTTGGGGCAAAAGGAAGAAATTCCCTTTATTTTGGGGCAAAAAGGCAAAAATTTCCCTTATTTTGGGGCAAAATTGCAGAAATTTCATTTATTTCAGGGCAAAAATTTAGAAATTCCCCTATTTTGGGGCAAAAAGCAGAAATTTCTTTTATTATGGTACAAAATTGAAGAAATTTTCCTTATTTTTGAGCAAAAATCAGAAATTCCCATATTTTGGTGCAAAAGGCAGAAATTCTTCTTATTTTGAGGTAAAATGCAGAAATTCCCCTTATTTGGAGGTAAAATGCAGAAATTCCCCAAATATTGGGGGAAAATGCAGAAATTCCCTTTATTTTGTGGCTAAAAGGCAGAAATTAACCGTATTTTAAAGCAAAATTGCAGAAATTCTCATAATTTTCGGGCAAAAAAGCAGAAATTCTCCTTATTTTGGGGCAAAAAGACAGAAAATCTCCTTTTTTTGAGAGCAAACAGTCAGAAATTCGCCTTATTTTGGGGCAAAATTGCAGAAATTTCCTTTACATTGGGGCAAAATTGCAGAAATTTCCCTTATTTTGAGGTAAAATTGCAGAAATTTCACTTATTTCAGAAAAATGGCAGAAATTTTCTTATTTTGGGGCAAAAAAGCAGAAACTTCTTTTATTTTGGTACAAAATTGCAGAATTTTTTTTTATTTTGGGGGAAAAAGGCAGAAATTCCCTATATTTTGGGGCAAAAAGGAAGAAATTCCCCTTATTTTGAGGTAAAAAGGCTGAAATTCCCCTTATTTTCGGGCAAAAAGTCAGAAATTCCCCTTATTTTGATGCAAAAAGACAGAAATTTTTTTTATTTTTAGGGAAAAGGCAGAAATTGCACTTATTTTAAGTCAAAAAGGCGGAAAATCCCCATATTTTGGGGCAAAAATGAAGAAATTTCCCTTTTTTATGGCAAAAAAGAAAACATTCCCTTTATTTTCGGGCAAAAAGGCAGAAATTTCCCATATTTTGGAGCAAAATTGCAGAAATTCCCCTAATTTTGGGGCAAAAGGCAGAAATTCTCTATATTTTGGGGCAAAAATTAGAAATTCCCCTTATTTTGGGGCAAAATTCCAGAAATTTTCTTTATTTTGGGGCAAAATTGCAGGAATTTACCTTTTTTTGGAACAAAATTGTAGAAATTTCTTTTATTTGGGGCAAAATTGCAGAAATTTCTCTTATTTTCAGGTAAAAAGTCTGAAATTTCCTTTATTTTGTGCAAAAAGGTAGAAATTCCTCTTATTTTGGGGCAAAATTGCAGAAATTTTTTTTTGGGGCAAAAAGGCAGAAATTCCGTATATTTTGTGGCAAAAGGCAGATATTTCCTTTATTTTGAGGTAATAAGGTTGAAATTCCCCTTATTTTGGGGCAAAAAGGCAGAAATTCACCTTATTTTGGGGTTATATTGCAGAAATTTCAAATATTTCAGGGCAAAATGGCAGAAGTTCCCCTTATTTTGGGGCAAAAATATGAAATCCCTAATTTTTGGCGAAAATTGAAGAAATTTCACTTATTTCGGGACAAAAAGCCAGAAATTCTAATTAATTTCGGGCAAAAAGGCGGAAATGACCCGTATTTTGGAGCAAAATTGCAGAAATTCCCCTAATATTGGTGCAAAAATGCAGAAATTTCCTTTATTATGGGGCAAAAAGGCAGAAATTTTCCATATTTTGGTGCAAAAATCAGAAATTTCCCTTATTTTGAGGTAAAATTCTCAAATTCCCCAAATTTTAGGGCAAAAGGCAAAAATTTCCATTATTTTGGGGCAAATTTGCAGAAATTTCACTTATTTCAGCGTAATAAGTCAGAAATTTTCCTTATTTTGAGGCAAAAAAGACAGAAATTCCCTTTGTTTTGAGGGAAAAACAGAAATTCCACTTATTTAGAGGCAAAAAGGCAAAAGTTCCTCTTATTTTGGAGCAAAAATGAAGAAATTTCCCTTTTATATGGCAAAAAAATATGCATTCCCCTTATTTTCAGGCAAAAAGGCAGAAATTCCCCTTATTTTGGAGCAAAAATGAAGAAATTTCACTTTTTTATGGCAAAATGTAAGCATTCCCCTTATTTTCGATCAAAAAGGCAGAAATTCCCTGTATTTGGGAGCAAAATTGCAGAAATTCCCCTAATTTTGGGGCAAAAGGCAGAAATTCCCTTTATTTTGGGGCAAAAATCAGAAATTCCCCATATTTTGGAACAAAATTCCAGAAATTTTCTTTATTTTAGGGCAAAATTTCAGAAATTTTTCTTATTTGGGGCAAAATTGCAGAAATTTCACTTATTTTATAGTAAAAAATTGATATTTAATTTATTTTGGGGCAAAAAGGGAGAAATGCCCCTTATTTGGGGCAAAATTGCAGTAATTTTCCTTATTTTGGGGCAAAAAGGCAGAAATTCTGTATATTTTGTGGCCAAAAGGCAGAAATTTCCCTTATTTAGAGGTAATAAGGTTGAAATTCCCTTTATTTGGGGGCAAAAAGGCTGAAATTCCCCTTATTTGTGGGCAAAAAGGCAGAAATTTCACTTATTTTGGGGCAAAATTGCAGAAATTTCATTTATTTCAGGGAAAAACATCAGAAATTTTCCTTATTTTGGGGCAAAAAGCAGAAATTCCTAATATTTTGTGGAAAAAATGCAGAAATTCCCCATATTTTGAGGTAAAAAGGCTGGAATTCCCTTTATTTGGGGGCAAAAAGGCAGAAATTTCCCTTATGTTGGGGCAAAATTGCAGAAATTTCACTTATTTCAGGGAAAAAAGGCAGAAATTTCCTTTATTTTGGGGCAAAAAGACAGAAGTTTTCTTTGTTTTGTGAAAAAAAGACAGAAATTCCACTTATTTAGAAGCAAAAAGGAAGAAATTCCCATTATTTTGGAGCAAAAATGAAGAAATTTCACTTTTTTATGGCAAAAACGTATGCATTCCCCTTATTTTCAGGCAAAAAGAAGAAATTCCCCGTATTTTGGAGCAAAATTGCAGAAATTCCCCTAATTTTGGGGCAAAAGGCAGAAATTCCATTTATTTTGGGGTAAAAATCAGAAATTCCCCTTATTTTGGGGCAAAATTCCAGGAATTTCCTTTATTTTGGGGCCAAATTTCAGAAATTTACCTTATTTTGGGTAAAATTGCATTAATTTCACTTATATTCTGGAAAAAAGGCTGAAATTGCCTTTTGGGGTGCAAAAAAGGAGAAATTCCCATTATTTTGGGCAAAATTGCAGAAATTTTCCTTATGATGGAGCAAAAAAGCAGAAATTCCGTAAATTTTGTGACAAAAATGCAGAAATTCCCCTTATTTTGAGGTAAAAAGGCTGAAAATCCCCTTATTTGGGAGCAAAAAGGCAGAAATTTCCCTTATTTTGGGACAAAATTGCAGAAATTTTACTTATTTCAGAGTAATAAGTCAGAAATTCCCCTTATTTTGGGGCAAAAAAGACAGAAATTCCTTTTGTTTTTAAAGAAAAAGACAGAAATTCCACTTATTTAGAGGCAAAAGGCAGAAATTCTCCTTATTTTGGAGCAAAAATGAAGAAATTTCCCTCTTATATGGCAAAAAAATATGCATTCCCCTTATTTTCAGGCAAAAAGTCATAAATTCCCTTTATTTTGGTGCAAAAAGACAGAAATTTTGTTTATTTTTAGGGAAAAGGCAGAAATTGAACTTATTTTGAGTCAAAAAGGCGGAAAATCCCCATATTTTGGGGCAAAAATGAAGAAATTTCCCTTTTTTATGGCAAAAGGAAAACATTCCCTTTATTTTCGTGCAAAAAGGCAGAAATTCCCCATATTTTGGAGCAAAATTGCAGAAATTCCCCTAATTTTGGGACAAAAGGCAGAAATTCCCTATATTTTGGGACAAAAATCAGAAATTCCCCTTATTTTGGGGCAAAATTCCAGAAATTTTCTTTATTTTGGGGCAAAATTGCAGGAATTTACCTTATTTTGGAACAAAATTGCAGAAATTTCTCTTATTTGGGGCAAAATTGCAGAAATTTCTCTTATTTTCATGTAAAAAGTCTGAAATTTCCTTTATTTTGCGCAAAAAGGGAAAAATTCCTCTTATTTTGGGGCAAAATTGCAGAAATTTTCCTTATTTTGGGGCAAAAAAGGCAGAAATTCCATATATTTTGTGGCAAAAAGGCAGAAATTTCCTTTATTTTGAGGTAATAAGGTTGAAATTTCCCTTATTTTGGAGCAAAAAGGCAGAAATTCCCCTTATTTTGAGGTTAAATTGCAGAAATTTCAAATATTTCAGGGCAAAAATGGCAGAAATTCCTCTTATTTTGGGGCAAAAAGATGAAATCCCTAATTTTTGGCGAAAATTGAAGAAATTTCACTTATTTCGGGACAAAAAGCCAGAAATTCCAATTAATTTCGGGCAAAAAGGCAGAAATGACCCGTATTTTGGAGAAAAATTGCAGAAATTCCCCTAATATTGGTGCAAAAATGCAGAAATTCCCTTTATTATGGGGCAAAAAGGCAGAAATTCTCCATATTTTGGTGCAAAAATCAGAAATTTCCCTTATTTTGAGGTAAAATTCTCAAATTCCCCAAATTTTAGAGCAAAAGGCAAAAATTTCCATTATTTTGGGGCAAATTTGCAGAAATTTCACTTATTTCAGTGTAATAAGTCAAAAATTTTCCTTATTTTGAGGCAAAAAAGACAGAAATTCCCTTTGTTTTGAGGGAAAAACAGAAATTCCACTTATTTAGAGGCAAAAAGGCAAAAGTTCCCCTTATTTTGGAGCAAAAATGAAGAAATTTCCCTTTTATATGGCAAAAAAATATGCATTCCCCTTATTTTCAGGCAAAAAGGCAGAAATTCCCCTTATTTTGGAGCAAAAATGAAGAAATTTCACTTTTTTATGGCAAAATGTAAGCATTCCCCTTATTTTCGGTCAAAAAGGCAGAAATTCCCCGTATTTGGGAGCAAAATTGCAGAAATTCCCCTAATTTTGGGGCAAAAGGCAGAAATTCCCTTTATTCTGGGGCAAAAATCAGAAATTCCCCATATTTTGGGGCAAAATTCCAGAAATTTTCTTTATTTTGGGGCAAAATTTCAGAAATTTCTCTTATTTGGGGCAAAATTGCAGAAATTTCACTTATTTTATAGTAAAAAAGTTGATATTTAATTTATTTTGGGGCAAAACGGGAGAAATTCCCCTTACTTGGGGCAAAATTGCAGTAATTTTTCTTATTTTGGGGCAAAAAGGCAGAAATTCTGTATATTTTGTGGCAAAAAGACAGAAATTTCCTTTATTTAGAGGTAATAAGGTTGAAATTCCCTTTATTTGGGGGCAAAAAGGCTGAAATTCTCCTTATTTGGGGGCAGAAAGGCAGAAATTTCACTTATTTTGGGGCAAAATTGCAGAAATTTCATTTATTTCATGGAAAAAAGTCAGAAATTTTCCTTATTTTGGGGCAAAAAGCAGAAATTCCTAATATTTTGTGGAAAAAATGCAGAAATTCCCCATATTTTGAGGTAAAACGGCTGGAATTCCCCTTATTTGGGGGCAAAAAGGCAGAAATTTCCCTTATGTTGGGGCAAAATTGCTGAAATTTCACTTATTTCAGAGAAAAAAGGCAGAAATTTTCTTTATTTTGGGGCAAAAAGACAGAAGTTTTCTTTGTTTAGGGAAAAAAAGACAGAAATTCCACTTATTTAGAGGCAAAAAGGAAGAAATTCCCATTATTTTGGAGCAAAAATGAAGAAATTTCACTTTTTTATGGCAAAAACGTATGCATTCCCCTTATTTTCAGGCAAAAAGAAGAAATTCCCCGTATTTTGGAGCAAAATTGCAGAAATTCCCCTAATTTTGGGAGAAAAAGCAGAAATTCCCTTTATTTTGGGGTAAAAATCAGAAATTCCCCTTATTTGGGGGCAAAATTCTAGGAATTTCCTTTATTTTGGGGCAAAATTGCAGAAATTTACCTTATTTTGGGCAAAATTGCAGTAATTTCACTTATATTCAGGAAAAAAGGCTGAAATTGCCTTTTTGGGGGCAAAAATAGAGAAATTCCCCTTATTTTGGGCAAAATTGCAGAAATTTTCCTTATTTTGGGGCAAAAATGCAGAAATTCCGTATATTTTGTTGCAAAAAGGGAGAAATTTCTTTTATTTAGAGGTAATAAGGTGGAAATTCCCCTTATTTGGGGGCAAAATTGCTGAAATTCCCCTTTATTTGGGGGTAAAAAGACAGAAATTTCACTTATTTTGGGGAAAAATTGCAGAAATTTCAATTATTTCAGGGAAAAAAGGCAGAAATTTTCCTTATTTTGGGGCAAAAAGGCAGAAATTCCTAATATTTTGTTGCAAAAATGCAGAAATTCCCCATATTTTGAGGTAAAAAGGATGGAATTCCCCTTATTTGGGGGCAAAAAGGCAGAAATTTCCCTTATGTTGGGGCAAAATTGCAGAAATTTCACTTATTTCAGAAAAAAAAGGCCGAAATGTTCTTTATTTTGGGGCAAAAAGACAGAAATTCTCTTTGTTTTGGGAAAAAAAGAGAGAAATTCCACTTATTTAGAGGCAAAAAAGAAGAAATTTCGTTATTTTGGAGCAAAAATTAAGAAATTTCCCTTTTTTATGGCAAAAAGGTATGCATTCCTCTTAATTTCGGGCAAAAAGACAGAAATTCCCCTTATTTTGGGGCAAAAAGATGAAATCCCTAATTTTTGGCGAAAAATGAAGAAATTTCACTTATTTCGGGAGAAAAAGGCAGAAATTCCAATTAATTTCGGGCAAAAAGGAAGAAATGACTCGTATTTAGGAGCAAAATTGCAGAAATTTTCCTAATATTGGTGCAAAAATGCAGAAATTCCCTTTATTTTGGGGGAAAAAGGCAGAAATTGTCCATATTTTGGTGCAAAAATCAGAAATTTCCCTTATTTTGAGGTAAAATGCAGAAATTCCCCATATTTTGGGCCAAAAGGCAAAAATTTCCCTTATTTTGGGGCAAATTTGCAGAAATTTCACTTATTTGATGGTAATAAGTAAGAAATTTTCCTTATTTTGGGGCAAAAAAGACAGAAATTCCCTTTGTTTTAGGGGAAAAAGACAGAAATTCCAATTATTTAGAGGCAAAAAGGCAAAAGTTCCCCTTATTTTGGAGCAAAAATGAAGAAATTTTCCTTTTTTATGGCAAAAAGGTATGCATTCTTCTTATTTTCGAACAAAAAGGCAGAAATTCCCATTATTTTGGGGCAAAAAGCGGAAATTTCCCTTATTTTGGGGCAAAATTGCAGAAATTTCCCTAATTGTGTGGAAAAAAAACAGAAATTCCCTTTATTTGAAGGCAAAATAGCAGAAATTTCCCTTATTATGGAGAAAAATTGCAGAAATTTCTTTTTTTTAGGGCAAAATTGCAGAAATTTCACTCATTGTGGGGCAAAAAGGCAGAAATTCTCAATATTTTGGGGCAAAACTCAGATATTCCACTTATTTTGGGGCAAAATTCTAGAAATTTCCCTTATTTTGGGGCAAAATTGCAGAAATTTCACTTATTTTGGGGCAAAAACGCAGAAATTTCTAATATTTTGTGCCAAAATTCAGAAATTTCTTATATTTTGAGGTAAAAAGGCTGAAATTCCCCTTATTTGGGGGCAAAAAGGTAGAAATTTCCCTTATATTGGGTCAAAATTGCAGAAATTTCACTTATTTCAAGGTAATAAGTCAGAAATTTTTCTTATTTTGGGGCAAAAAAGACAGAAATTCCCTTTGTTTTGGGGGAAAAAGACAGAAATTCCACTTATTTAGAGGCAAAGAAGCAGAAATTTCGCTTATTTTGGAGCAAAAATGAAGAAATTTCCCTTTTTTATGGCAAAAAGGTATGCATTCTTCTTATTTTCGGGGAAAAAGGCAGAAATTCCCCATATTTTAGGGCAAAAGGAAGAAATTCCCTTTATTTTTGGGCAAAAAGGCAAAAATTTCCCTTATATTGGGGCAAAATTGCAGAAATTTCATTTATTTCAGGGCAAAAATTCAGAAATTCCACTATTTTGGGGCAAAAAGCAGAAATTTCTTTTATTATGGTACAAAATTGAAGAAATTTTCCTTATTTTGGAACAAAAAGGTAGAAATTCCCATATTTTGGTGCAAAAGGCAGAAATTCTTCTTATTTTGAGGTAAAATGCAGAAATTCCCCTTATTTGGAGGTAAAATGCAGAAATTCCCCAAATATTGGGGGAAAATGCAGAAATTCCCTTTATTTTGGGGCTAAAAGGCAGAAATTAACCGTATTTTAAAGCAAAATTGCAGAAATTCTCATAATTTTCGGGCAAAAAAGCAGAAATTCTCCTTAATTTGGGCAAAAAGACAGAAAATCTCCTTTTTTCGATAGCAAACAGTCTGAAATTCCCCTTATTTTGGGGCAAAATTGCAGAAATTTTCTTTACATTGGGGCAAAATTGCAGAAATTTCCCTTATTTTGAGGCAAAATTGCAGAAATTTCACTTATTTCAGAAAAAAGGCAGAAATTTTCTTATTTTGGGGCAAAAAGGCAGAAATTCCCCCATATTTTGGGGCAAAATGAAGAAATTCCCCTTATTTTGAGGTAAAAAGTCTGAAATTCCCCTTATTTTTGGGCAAAAAGTCAGAAATTCCCCTTATTTTGGTGCAAAAAGACAGAAATTTTGTTTATTTTTAGGGAAAAGGCATAAATTGCATTTATTTTGAGTCAAAAAGGTGGAAAATCCCCATATTTGGGGCAAAAATGAAGAAATTTCCCTTTTTTATGGCAAAAAGGAAAACATTCCCTTTATTTTCGGGCAAAAAGGCAGAAATTCCCCATATTTTGAAGCAAAATTGCAGAAATTCCCCTAATTTTGGGGCAAAAGGCAGAAATTCTCTATATTTTGGGGCAAAAGTCAGAAATTCCCCTTATTTTGTGGCAAAATTCCAGAAATTTTCTTTATTTTGGGGCAAAATTGCAGGAATTTACCTTTTTTTGGAACAAAATTGCAGAAATTTCTCTTATTTGGGGAAAAATTGCAGAAATTTCTCTTATTTTCAGGTAAAAAGTCTGAAATTTCCTTTATTTTGCGCAAAAAGGGAGAAATTCCTCTTATTTTGGGGCAAATTTGCAGAAATTTTCCTTATTTTGGGGCAAAAGGGCAGAAATTCCATATATTTTGTGGCAAAAAGGGAGAAATTTCCTTTATTTTGAGGTAATAAAGTTGAAATTCCCCAAATTTTGGGGCAAAAAGGCAGAAATTCACCTTATTTTGGGGTTCAATTGCAGAAATTTCAAATATTTCAGGGCAAAATGGCAGAAATTCCCCTTATTTTGGGGCAAAAAGTTGAAATCCCTAATTTTTGGCGAAAATTGAAGAAATTTCACATATTTCTGGACAAAAAGCCAAAAATTCCAATTAATTTCGGGCAAAAAGGCAGAAATGACCCGTATTTTGGAGAAAAATTGCAGAAATTCCCCTAATATTGGTGCAAAAATGCAGAAATTCCTTTTATTATGGGGCAAAAAGGCAGAATTTCTCCATATTTTGGTGCAAAAATCAGAAATTTCCCTTATTTTGAGGTAAAATTCTCAAATTCCCCAAATTTTAGGGCAAAAGGCAAAAATTTCCATTATTTTGGGGCAAATTTGCAGAAATTTCACTTATTTCAGCGTAATAAGTCAGAAATTTTCCTTATTTTGAGGCAAAAAAGACAGAAATTCCCTTTGTTTTGAGGGAAAAACAGAAATTCCACTTATTTAGAGGCAAAAAGGCAAAAGTTCCCCTTATTTTGGAGCAAAAATGAAGAAATTTCCCTTTTATATGGCAAAAAAATATGCATTCCCCTTATTTTCAGGCAAAAAGGAAGAAATTCCTCTTATTTTGGAGCAAAAATGAAGAAATTTCACTTTTTTACGGCAAAATGTAAGCATTCCCCTTATTTTCGATTAAAGAGGCAGAAATTCCCTGTATTTGGGAGCAAAATTGCAGAAATTCCCCTAATTTTGGGACAAAAAGCAGAAATTCCCTTAATTTGGTGTAAAAATCAGAAATTCCCCATATTTTGGGTCAAAATTCCAGAAATTTTCTTTATTTTAGGGCAAAATTTCAGAAATTTCCCTTATTTGGGGCAAAATTGCAGAAATTTCACTTATTTTTTAGTAAAAAAGTTGATATTTAATTTATTTTGGGGCAAAAAGGGAGAAATTTCCCTTATTTGGGGCAAAATTGCAGTAATTTTTCTTATTTTGGGGCAAAAAGGCAGAAATTCTGTATATTTTGTGGCAAAAAGGCAGAAATTTCCCTTATTTAGAGGTAATAAGATTGAAATTCCCTTTATTTGGGGGCAAAAAGGCTGAAATTCCCTATTTGGGGTCAAAAAGGCAGAAATTTCAATTATTTTGGGGCAAAATTGCAGAAATTTCATTTATTTCAGGGAAAAAATTCAGAAATTTTCCTTATTTTGGGGCAAAAAGCAGAAATTCCTAATATTTTGTGGAAAAAATGCAGAAATTCCCTATATTTTGAGGTAAAAAGGCTGGAATTCCCTTTATTTGGGGGCAAAAAGGCAGAAATTTCCCTTATGTTGGGGCAAAATTGCAGAAATTTCACTTATCTCAGGGAAAAAAGGCAGAAATTTCCTTTATTTTGGGGCAAAAAGACAGAAGTTTTCTTTGTTTTGTGAAAAAAAGACAGAAATTCCACATATTTAGGGGCAAAAAGGAAGAAATTCCCATTATTTTGGAGCAAAAATGAAGAAATTTCACTTTTTTATGGCAATAACGTATGCATTCACCTTATTTTCAGGCAAAAAGAAGAAATTCCCCGTATTTTGGAGCAAAATTGCAGAAATTCCCCTAATTTTGGGGCAAAAGGCAGAAATTCCCTTTATTTTGGGGTAAAAATCAGAAATTCCCCTTATTTTGGGGAAAAATTCCAGGAATTTCCTTTATTTTGGGGCAAAATTGCAGAAATTTACCTTATTTTGGGCAAAATTGGAGTAATTTCACTTATATTCAGGAAAAAAGGCTGAAATTGCCTTTTTGGGGGCAAAAATAGAGAAATTCCCCTTATTTTGGGCAAAATTGCAGAAATTTTCCTTATGATGGAGCAAAAAGGCAGAAATTCCGTAAATTTTGTTGCAAAAATGCAGAAATTCCTTTTATTTTGAGGTAAAAAGGCTGAAATTCCCCTTATTTGGGGGCAAAAAGGCAGAAATTTCCCTTATTTTGGGACAAAATTGCAGAAATTTTACTTATTTCAGGGTAATAAGTCAGAAATTCCCCTTATTTTGGGGCAAAAAAGACAGAAATTCCTTTTGTTTTTAAGGAAAAAGACAGAAATTCCACTTATTTAGAGGCAAAAAGGCAGAAATTCTCCTTATTTTGGAGCAAAAATGAAGAAATTTCCCTTTTATATGGCAAAAAAATATGCATTACCCTTATTTTCAGGCAAAAAGTCAGAAATTCCTCTTATTTTGGTGCAAAAAGACAGAAATTTTCTTTATTTTTAGGGAAAAGGGAGAAATTGAACTTATTTTGAGTCAAAAAGGCAGAAAATCCCCATATTTTGGGGCAAAAATGAAGAAATTTCCCTTTTTTATGGCAAAAAGGAAAACATTCCCTTTATTTTCGGGCAAAAAGGCAGAAATTCCCCATATTTTGGCGCAAAATTGCAGAAATTCCCCTAATTTTGGAAGAAAAGGCAGAAATTCCCTATATTTTGGGGCAAAAATCAGAAATTCCCCTTATTTTGGGGCAAAATTCCAGAAATTTTCTTTATTTTGGGGGAAATTTGCAGAAATTTCACTTATTTCAGCGTAATAAGTCAGAAATTTTCCTTATTTTGAGGCAAAAAAGACAGAAATTCCCTTTGTTTTGAGGGAAAAAAAGAAATTCCCCTTATTTTCAGGCAAAAAGGCAGAAATTCCCCTTATTTTGGAGCAAAAATGAAGAAATTTCACTTTTTTATGGCAAAATGTAAGCATTCCCCTCATTTTTGGTCAAAAAGGCAGAAATTCCCCTTATTTGGGAGCAAAATTCCAGAAATTCCCCTAATTTTGGGGCAAAAGGCAGAAATTCCCTTTATTTTGGGGCAAAAATCAGAAATTCCCCATATTTTGGGACAAAATTCCAGAAATTTTCTTTATTTTGGGGCAAAATTTCAGAAATTTCCCTTTTTTGGGGCAAAATTGCAGAAATTTCACTTATTTTATAGTAAAAAAGTTGATATTTAATTTATTTTGGGGCAAAAAGGGAGAAATTCCCCTTACTTGGGGCAAAATTGCAGTAATTTTTCCTATTTTGGGGCAAAAAGGCAGAAATTCTGTATATTTTGTGGCAAAAAGACAGAAATTTCCATTATTTAGAGGTAATAAGGTTGAAATTCCCTTTATTTAGGGGCAAAAAGGCTGAAATTCCCCTTATTTGGGGGCAAAAAGAGAGAAATTTCACTTATTTTGGGGCAAAATTGCAGAAATTTCATTTATTTCAGGGAAAAAAGTCAGAAATTTTCCTTATTTTGGGGCAAAAAGCAGAAATTCCTAATATATTGTGGAAAAAATGCAGAAATTCCCCATATTTTGAGGTAAAAAGTCTGGAATTCCCCTTATTTGGGGGCAAAAATGCAGAAATTTCCCTTATGTTGGGGCAAAATTACAGAAATTTCACTTATTTCAGAGAAAAAAGGCAGAAATTTTCTTTATTTTGGGGCAAAAAGACAGAAGTTTTTTTCTTTGTTTAGGGAAAAAAAGACAGAAATTCCACTTATTTAGAGGCAAAAAGGTAGAAATTCCCATTATTTTGGAGCAAAAATGAAGAAATTTCACTTTTTATGGCAAAAACGTATGCATTTTCTTTATTTTCAGGCAAAAAGAAGAAATTCCCCGTATTTTGGAGCAAAATTGCAGAAATTCCCCTTATTTTGGGACAAAAGGCAGAAATTCCCTTTATTTTGGGGTAAAAATCAGAAATTCCCCTTATTTTGGGGAAAAATTCCAGGAATTTCCTTTATTTTGGGGCAAAATTGCAGAAATTTACCTTTTTTTGGGCAAAATTGCAGTAATTTACCTTATATTCAGGAAAAAAGGCTGAAATTGCCTTTTTGGGGGCAAAAATAGAGAAATTCCCCTTATTTTGGGCAAAATTGCAGAAATTTTCCTTATGATGGGGCAAAAAGGCAGAAATTCCATAAATTTTGTGGCAAAAATGCAGAAATTCCCCTTATTTTGAGGTAAAAAGGCTGAAATTCCCCTTATTTGGGGGCAAAAAGGCAGAAATTTCCCTTATTTTGGGACAAAATTGCAGAAATTTTACTTATTTCAGGGTAATAAGTCAGAAATTCCCCTTATTTTGGGGCAAAAAAGACAGAAATTCCTTTTGTTTTTAAGGAAAAAGACAGAAATTCCACTTATTTAGAGGCAAAAAGGCAGAAATTCTCCTTATTTTGGAGCAAAAATGAAGAAATTTCCATTTTATATGGCAAAAAAATATGCATTCCCCTTATTTTCAGGCAAAAAGGCAGAAATTCCCCGTATTTTGGAGCAAAATTGCAGAAATTCCCCTAATTGTGGGGCAAAAATGCAGAAATTCCCTATATGTTGGGGCAAAAAGACAGAAATTCTCCTTATTTTGGGGCAAAACTCAGAAATTTCACTTATTTTGGGGCAAAATTGCATAAATTTCACTTATTTCAGGGAAAAATGCAGAAATTTTCCTTATTTTGGGGCAAAAAGGCAGTAATTCCGTATATTTTGTGGCAAAAATGCAGAAATTCCCCTTATTTTGAGGCAAAAAGCTGAAATTCTCCTTATTTGGGGGCAAAAAGGCAGAAATTTCACTTATTTTGGGGAAAAATTGCAGAAATTTACCTTATTTTGGGGCAAAATTTCAGAAATTTCCCTTATTTGGGGCAAAATTGCAGAAATTTCACTTATTTTAAGGTAAAAAGGATGATAATTAGTATATTTTGGGGCAAAAAGGGAGAAATTTCTCTTATTTGGGGCAAAATTGCAGTAATTTTCCTTATTTTGGGGCAAAAATGCAGAAATTCCGTATATTTTGTTGCAAAAAGGGAGAAATTTCTTTTATTTAGAGGTAATAAGGTTGAAATTCCCCTTATTTGGGGGCAAAAAGGCTGAAATTCCCCTTTATTTGGGGGCAAAAATGCAGAAATTTCACTTATTTTGGGGAAAAATTGCAGAAATTTCAATTATTTCAGGGAAAAAATGCAGAAATTTTCCTTATTTTGGGGCAAAAAGGCAGAAATTCCTAATATTTTGTTGCAAAAATGCAGAAATTCCCCATATTTTGAGGTAAAAAGGCTGGAATTCCCCTTATTTAGAAGCAAAAAGGCAGAAATTTCCTTTATGTTGGGGCAAAATTGCAGAAATTTCACTTATTTCAGAAAAAAAAATGCCGAAATATTCTTTATTTTGGGGCAAAATAGAGAAATTCTCTTTGTTTTGGGAAAAAAAGATAGAAATTCCACTTATTTAGAGGCAAAAAAGAAGAAATTTCGTTATTTTGGAGCAAAAATGAAGAAATTTCCCTTTTTTATGGCAAAAAGGTATGCATTCCCCTTATTTTCGGGCAAAAAGGCAGAAATTCCCCTTATTTTGGGGCAAAAAGATGAAATCCCTAATTTTTGGATAAATTGAAGAAATTTCACTTATTTCGGGAGAAAAAGGCAGAAATCCAATTAATTTCGGGCAAAAAGGAAGAAATGATCCTTATTTAGGAGCAAAATTGTAAAAATTCCCCTAATATTGGTGCAAAAATGCAGAAATTCCCTTTATTTTGAAGGAAAAAGGCAGAAATTGTCCATATTTTGGTGCAAAAATCAGAAATTTCCCTTATTTTGAGGTAAAATGCTGAAATTCCCCATATTTTGAGCCAAAAGGCAAAAATTTCCCTTATTTTGGGGCAAATTTGCAGAAATTTTACTTATTTGATGGTAATAAGTAAGAAATTTTCCTTATTTTGGGGCAAAAAAGACAGAAATTCCCTTTGTTTTAGGGGAAAAAGACAGAAATTCCAATTATTTAGAGGCAAAAAGGCAAAAGTTCCCCTTATTTTGGAGAAAAAATGAAGAAATTTTCCTTTTTTATGGCAAAAAGGTATGCATTCTTCTTATTTTCGAACAAAAAGGCAGAAATTCCCATTATTTTGGGGCAAAAAGCAGAAATTTCCCTTATTTTGGGGCAAAATTGCAGAAATTTCCCTAATTGTGTGGAAAAAAAACAGAAATTCCCTTTATTTGAAGGCAAAATAGCAGAAATTTCCCTTTTTATGGAGAAAATTGCAGAAATTTCCCTTTTTTAGGGCAAAATTGCAGAAATTTCACTAATTGTGGGGCAAAAAGGCAGAAATTCTCAATATTTTGGGGCAAAACTCAGAAATTCCACTTATTTTGGGGCAAAATTCTAGAAATTTCCCTTATTTTGGGACAAAATTGCAGAAATTTCACTTATTTTGGGGCAAAATTGCAGAAATTTCACTTATTTCATGGAAAAAAGGCAGATTTTCCTTATTTTGGGACATAAACGCAGAAATTCCTAATATTTTGTGCCAAAATTCAGAAATTCCTTATATTTTGAGGTAAAAAGGCTGAAATTCCCCTTATTTGGGGGCAAAAAGGTAGAAATTTCCCTTATATTGGGGCAAAATTGCAGAAATTTCACTTATTTCAAGGTAATAAGTCAGAAATTTTTCTTATTTTGGGGCAAAAAAGACAGAAATTCCCTTTGTTTTGGGGGAAAAAGACAGAAATTCCACTTATTTAGAGGCAAAGAAGCAGAAATTTCGCTTATTTTGGAGCAAAAATGAAGAAATTTCCCTTTTTTATGGCAAAAAGGTATGCATTCTTCTTATTTTCGGGCAAAAAGGCAGAAATTCCCCATATTTTGGGGCAAAAGGAAGAAATTTCCTTTATTTTTGGGCAAAAAGGCAAAAATTTCCCTTATTTTGGGGCAAAATTGCAGACATTTCATTTATTTCAGGGCAAAAATTCAGAAATTCCCCTTATTTTGGGGCAAAAAGCAGAAATTTCTTTTATTATGGTACAAAATTGAAGAAATTTTCCTTATTTTGGAACAAAAAGGCAGAAATTCCCATATTTTGGTGCAAAAGGCAGAAATTCTTCTTATTTTGAGGTAAAATGCAGAAATTCCCCTTATTTGGAGGTAAAATGCAGAAATTCCCCAAATATTGGGGGAAAATGCAGAAATTCCCTTTATTTTGGGGCTAAAAGGCAGAAATTAACCGTATTTTAAAGCAAAATTGCAGAAATTCTTATAATTTTCGGGCAAAAAATCAGAAATTCTCCTTAATTTGGGCAAAAAGACAGAAAATCTCCTTTTTTCGAGAGCAAACAGTCTGAAATTCCCCTTATTTTGGGGCAAAATTGCAGAAATTTCCTTTACATTGGGGCAAAATTGCAGAAATTTCCCTTATTTTGAGGCAAAATTGCAGAAATTTCACTTATTTCAGAAAAAAGGCAGAAATTTTCTTATTTTGGGGCAAAAAGGCAGAAATTTCTTTTATTTTGGTACAAAATTGCCGAAATTTTTCTTATTTTGGGGCAAAAAGGCAGAAATTCCCCATATTTTGGGGCAAAAAGGAAGAAATTCCCCTTATTTTGAGGTAAAAATTCTGAAATTAACCTTATTTTCGGGCAAAAAGTCAGAAATTCCCCTTATTTTGGTGCAAAAAGACAGAAATTTTGTTTATTTTTAGGGAAAAGGCAGAAATTGCACTTATTTTGAGTCAAAAAGGCGGAAAATCCCCATATTTTGGGGCAAAAATGAAGAAATTTCCCTTTTTTATGGCAAAAAGGAAGACATTCCCTTTATTTTCGGGCAAAAAGGCAGAAATTCCCCATATTTTGGAGCAAAATTGCAGAAATTCCCCTAATTTTGGGGCAAAAGGAAGAAATTCCCTTTATTTTGGGGCAAAAATCATAAATTCTTCTTATTTTGGGGCAAAATTCCAGAAATTTTCTTTATTTTGGGGAAAAATTGCAGGAATTTACATTTTTTGGAACAAAATTGCAGAAATTTCTCTTATTTGGGGAAAAATTGCAGAAATTTCTTTTATTTTCAGGTAAAAAGTCTGAAATTTCCTTTATTTTGGGCAAAAAGGGAGAAATTCCTCTAATTTTGGGGCAAAATTGCAGAAATTTTCCTTATTTTGGGGCAAAAAGGCAGAAATTCCATATATTTTGTGGCAAAAGGGCAGAAATTTTCTTTATTTTGAGGTAATAAGGTTGAAATTCTTCTTATTTTGGGGCACAAAGGCAGAAATTCCCCTTATTTGGGGGTAAAATTGCAGAAATTTCAAATATTTCAGGGCAAAATGGCAGAAATTCCCATTATTTTGGGGCAAAAAGATGAAATCCTAATTTTTGGTGAAAATTGAAGAAATATCACTTATTTCGGGACAAAAAGCCAGAAATTCCAATTAATTTCAGGCAAAAAGGCAGAAATGACCCGTATTTTGGAGCAAAATTGCAGAAATTCCCCTAATATTGGTGCAAAAATGCAGAAATTCCCTTTATTATGGGCCAAAAGGCAGAAATTCTCCATATTTTGGTGTAAAAATCAGAAATTTCCCTTATTTTGAGGTAAAATTCTCAAATTCCCCAAATATAGGGCAAAAGGCAAAAATTTCCAATATTTTGGGGCAAATTTGCAGAAATTTCACTTATTTCAGCATAATAAGTCAGAAATTCTCCTTTTTTTGAGGCAAAAAAGACAGAAATTCCCTTTGTTTTGAAGGAAAAACAGAAATTCCACTTATTTAGAGGCAAAAAGGCAAAAGTTCCCCTTATTTTGGAGCAAGAATGAAGAAATTTCCCTTTTTTATGGCCAAAAGGTATGCATTCTTTTTATTTTCGGGCTAAAAGGCAGAAATTCCCCAAATTTTGGGGCAAAAGGCAGAAATTCCACTTATTTTGGGGCAAAAGTGCAGAAATTTCCCTTATTTTGGGGCAAAATTACAGAAATTTCACTTATTTTGGGGCAAAATTGCAGAAATTTCACTTATTTCAAAAAAAAAGGCAGAAATTATCCTTATTTTGAGGCAAAAATGCAGAAATTCCTAATATTTTGTGCCAAAATTTAGAAATTCCCATTATTTTGAGGTAAAAAGTCTGAAATTCCCCTTATTTGGGGGCAAAAAGGCAGAAAATTCCCTTATATTGGGGCAAAATTTCAGAAATTTCACTTATTTCAGGGTAATAAGTCAGAAATTTTTTTATTTTGGGGCAAAAAAGACAGAAATTCCTTTTGTTTTGGGGGAAAAGGAAAGAAATTCCACATATTTAGAGTCAAAAAAGCAGAAATTCCCCTTATTTAGGAGCAAAAATGAAGAAATTTACCTTTTTTATGGCAAAAAGGTATGCATTCTTCTTATTTTCGGGCAAAAAGGCAGAAATTTCCCATATTTTAGGGCAAAAAACAGAAATTCCCTTTATTTCGGGGCAAAAAGGCAAAAATTTCCCTCATTTTGGGGCAAACTTGCAGAAATTTCATTTATTTCAGGGCAAAATTTCAGAAATTCCCCTTATTTTGGGACAAAAAGCAGAAATTTCTTTTATTATGGTACAAAATTGAAGAAATTTTCCTTATTTTGGAAGAAAAAGGCAGAAATTCCCCCATATTTTGGGGCAAAAGGCATAAATTCTTTTTATTTTGAGGTAAAATGCAGAAATTCCCCTTATTTAAAGGTAAAATACAGAAATTCCCCAAATATTGGGGTAAAATGCAGAAATTCCCTTTATTTTGGGGCTAAAAGGCAGAAATTAACCGTATTTTAAAGCAAAATTGCAAAAATTCTCATAATTTTCGGGCAAAAAAGCAGAAATTCTACTTATTTTGGGGCAAAAAGACAGAAAATCTCCTTTTTTCGAGAGCAAACAGTCAAAAATTCCCTTTATTTTGGGGCAAAATTGCACAAATTTCTTTTACATTAGGGCAAAATTGCAGATATTTCCCTTATTTTGGGGCAAAATTGCAGAAATTTCACTTATTTCAGGATAATAAGTCAGAAATTCTCCTTATTTTGATGCAAAAAAGACAAAAATTCCCTTTGTTTTGTGGGAAAAAGACAGAAATTCCACTTATTTAGAGGCAAAAAGGCAGAAATTTCCCTTATTTTGGAGCAAAAATGAAGAAATTTCCCTTTTTTATGGCAAAAAGGTATGCATTTTTTTTAATTTTCGGGCAAAAAGGCAGAAATTCTTCAAATTTTGGGGCATAAGGCAGAAATTCCACTTATTTTGGTCCAAAATTGCAGAAATTTCCCTTATTTTGGGGCAAAATTGCAGAAATTTCACTTATTTTGGGGCAAAATTGCAGAAATTTCACTTATTTCAAAGAAAAAAGGCAGAAATTTTCCTTATTTTGGGGCAAAAAGGCAGAAATTCCTAATATTTTGTGCCAAAATTTAGAAATTCCCATTATTTTGAGGTAAAAAGTCTGAAATTCCCCTTATTTGTGGGTAAAAAGGCAGAAATTTCGCTTATATTGGGGCAAAATTTCAGAAATTTCACTTATTTCAGGGTAATAAGTCAGAAATTTTTCTCATTTTGGGGCAAAAAAGACAGAAATTCCTTTTGTTTTGGGGGAAAAATAAAGAAATTCCACTTATTTAGAGGCAAAAAAGCAGAAATTCCCCTTATTTTGGAGCAAAAATGAAGAAATTTACCTTTTTTATGGCAAAAAGGTATGCATTCTTCTTATTTTCGGGCAAAAAGGCAGAAATTCCCCATATTTTGTGGCAAAAGGCAGAAATTCTCTTTATTTTGGGGCAAAAAGGCAAAAATTTCCCTTATTTTAGGGCAAAATTGCAGAAATTTCTTTATTTCAGGGCAAAAATTCAGAAATTTCCCTTATTTTGGGGCAAAAAGCAGAAATTTCTTTTATTATGGTACAAAATTGAAGAAATTTTCGTAATTTTGGAAAAAAAAGGCAGAAATTCCCCCATATTTTGGGGCAAAAGGCATAAATTCTTCTTATTTTGAGGTAAAATGCAGAAATTCCCCTTATTTAGAGGTAAAATGCAGAAATTCCCCAAATATTGGGGGAAAATGCAGAAATTCCCTTTATTTTGGGGCTAAAAGGCAGAAATTAACCGTATTTTAAAGCAAAATTGCAGAAATTCTCATAATTTTCGGGCAAAAAAGCAGAAATTCTACTTATTTTGGGGCAAAAAGACAGAAAATCTTCTTTTTTTGAGAGCAAACAATCAGAAATTCCCCTTATTTTCGGGCAAAATTGCATAAATTTCACTTATTTCAGGGTAATAAGTCAGAAATTCTCCTTATTTTGATGCAAAAAAGACAGAAATTTCCTTTGTTTTGTGGGAAAAAGACAGAAATTCCACTTATTTAGAGGCAAAAAGGCAGAAATTCCCATTATTTTGGAGCAAAAATGAAGAAATTTCCCTTTTTATGGCAAAAAGGTGTGAATTCCCATTATTTTCGGGCAAAAAGGCAGAAATTCCCCGTATTTTGGAGCAAAATTGCAGAAATTCCCCTAATTTTTGGGCAAAAAGCAAAAATTCCCTTTATTTTGGGGCAAAAATTAGAAATTCCCTTTATTTTGGGGCAAAATTCAAGAAATTTTCTTTATTTTGGGGCAAAATTGCAGGAATTTACCTTATTTTAGGGCAAAATAGCAGAAATTTCACTTATTTCAGGGTAATAAGTCAGAATTTCTCCTTATTTTTATGCAAAAATGACAGAAATTCCCTTTGTTTTGTGGGAAAAAGACAGAAATTCCACTTATTTAGAGGCAAAAAGGCAGAAATTCCCTTTATTTTGAAGCAAAAATGAAGAAATTTCCCTTTTTATGGCAAAAAGGTATGAATTCCCATTATTTTCGGGCAAAAAGGCAGAAATTCCCCGTATTTTGGAGCAAAATTGCAG
This sequence comes from Micromys minutus, assembly GCF_963924665.1. Taxonomy (NCBI): domain Eukaryota; kingdom Metazoa; phylum Chordata; class Mammalia; order Rodentia; family Muridae; genus Micromys; species Micromys minutus. The sequence goes on from NW_027667778.1 coordinate 22,308, forward strand.
AAATTCCCCTAATTTTGGGGCAAAAGGCAGAAATTTTCTTTATTTTGGGGAAAAATCAGAAATTCCCCTTATTTTGGGGCAAAATTCAAGAAATTTCCTTTATTTTGGGGCAAAATTGCAGGAATTTACCTTATTTTAGGGCAAAATTGCAGAAATTTCCCTTATTTGGGGCAAAATTGCAGAAATTTCACTTATATTCAGGTAAAAAGGCTGAAATTTCCTTTATTTTGGGGCACAAATGGAGAAATTCCCCTTATTTTGGGGCAAAATTGCAGAAATTTCCTTTATTATGGGAAAAAATTGCAGAAATTTCCCTTATTTCACGGCAAAATTGCAGAAATTTCACTTAATCAGGGTAATAACTCAGAAATTCCCCTTATTTTGGAGCAAAAATGAAGAAATTTCCATTTTTATGGCAAAAGGGTTTGCATTCCCATTATTTTCGGGCAAAAAGGCAGAAATTCCCCATATTTTGGAGCAAAATTGAAGAAATTCCCCTAATTTTGGGGCAAAAGGCAGAAATTCCCTTTATTTTGGGGCAAAAATCAGAAATTCCCCTTATTTTGGGGCAAAATTCAAGAAATTTTCTTTATTTTGGGGCAAAATTGCAGGGATTTACCTTATTTTGGGGCAAAATTGCAGAAATTTCCCTTATTTGGGGAAATATTGCAGAAATTTCACTTATTTTCAGGTAAAAAGGCTGAAATTTCCTTTATTTTGGGGCAAAAATAAAGAAATTCCCCTTATTTTGGGGCAAAATTGCAGAAATTTCCCTTATTTGGGGTAAAATTGCAGAAATTTACTTATTTTCAGGTAAAAAGGCTGAAATTTCCTTTATTTTGGGGCAAAAAGGGGGAAATTCCCCTTATTTTGGGGCAAAATTGCAGAAATTTCCTTTATTATGGGAAAAAATTGCAGAAATTTCCCTTATTTTAATGCAAAATTGCAGAAATTTCACTTATTTCAGAGAAATAAAGCAAAAATTTTTCTTATTTTGGGGCAAAAAGGCAGAAATTCCCATTATTTTGGGGCAAAAAGGCAGAAATTCACCTTATTTTGGGGTAAAATTGCAGAAATTTTAAATATTTCAGGGCCTAATGAGGGAAATTCTTCTTATTTTGGGGCAAAAATATGAAATCCCTAATTTTTGGCGAAAATTGAAGAAATTTCACTTATTTCGGGACAAAAAGCCAGAAATTCCAATTAATTTCGGGCAAAAACGCAGAAATGACCCGTATTTTGGAGCAAAATTGCAGAAATTCCCCTAATATTGGTGCAAAAATGCAGAAATTCCCTTTATTATGGGGCAAAAATGCAGAAATTCTCCATATTTTGGTGCAAAAATCAGAAATTTCCCTTATTTTGAGGTAAAATTCTCAAATTCCCCAAATTTTAGGGCAATAGAAAAAAATTTCCCTTAATTTGGGGCAAATTTGCCGAAATTTCACTTATTTCATGGTAATAAGTCAGAAATTTTCCTTATTTTGAGGCAAAAAATACAGAAATTCCCTTTGTTTTGGGGGAAAAACAGAAATTCCACTTATTTAGAGGCAAAAAGGCAAAAGTTCCCCTTATTTTGGAGCAAAAATGAAGAAATTTCCCTTTTTTATGGCAAAAAGGTATGCATTCTTTTTATTTTCGGGCTAAAAGGCAGAAATTCCCCAAATTTTGGGGCAAAAGGCAAAAATTCCACTTATTTTGGGGCAAAATTGCAGAAATTTCCCTTATTTTGGGGCAAAATTGGAGAAATTTCACTTATTTTTGGGCAAAATTGCAGAAATTTCACTTATTTCAAGGAAAAAAGGCAGAAATTATCCTTATTTTGGGGCAAAAATGCAGAAATTCCAAATATTTTGTGCCAAAATTTAGAAATTCCCATTATTTTGAGGTAAAAAGTCTGAAATTCCCCTTATTTGGGGACAAAAAGGCAGAAAATTCCCTTATATTGGGGCAAAATTTCAGAAATTTCACTTATTTCAGGGTAATAAGTCAGAAATTTTCCTTATTTTGGGGCAAAAAAGACAGAAATTCCTTTTGTTTTGGGGGAAAAAGAAAGAAATTCCACTTATTTAGAGGCAAAAAAGCAGAAATTCCCCTTATTTTGGAGCAAAAATGAAGAAATTTAGTTTTTTTATGGCAAAAAGGTATGCATTCTTCTTATTTTCGGGCAAAAAGGCAGAAATTTCCCATATTTTAGGGCAAAAAACAGAAATTCCCTTTATTTTGGGGCAAAAAGGCAAAAATTTCCCTCATTTTGGGGCAAACTTGCAGAAATTTCATTTATTTCAGGGCAAAAATTCAGAAATTCCTCTTATTTTGGGGCAAAAAGCAGAAATTTCTTTTATTATGGTACAAAATTGAAGAAATTTTCCTTATTTTGGAAGAAAAAGGCAGAAATTCCCCCATATTTGGGGGCAAAAGGCATAAATTCTTCTTATTTTGAGGTAAAATGCAGAAATTCCCCTTATTTAGAGGTAAAATACAGAAATTCCCCAAATATTGGGGGAAAATGCAGAAATTCCCTTTATTTTGGGGCTAAAAGGCAGAAATTAACCGTATTTTAAAGCAAAATTGCAGAAATTCTCATAATTTTCAGGCAAAAGAGCAGAAATTCTACTTATTTTGGGGCAAAAAGACAGAAAATCTCCTTTTTTCGAGAGCAAACAGTCAGAAATTCCCCTTATTTTTGGGCAAAATTGCAGAAATTTCTTTTACATTAGGGCAAAATTGCAGAAATTCCCCTAATTTTGGGGCAAAAGGCAGAAATTCCCTTTATTTTGGGGCAAAAATCAAAAATTCCCCTTATTTTGGGGCAAAATTCAAGAAATTTCTTTTATTTTGGGGCAAAATTGAAGGAATTTACCTTATTTTGGGGCAAAATTGCAGAAATTTCCCTTATTTGGGGCAAAATTTCAGAAATTTTACTTTTTTTCAGGTAAAAAGGCTGAAATTTCCTTTATTTTGAGGCAAAAAGGAAAAAATTCCCCTTATTTTGGGGCAAAATTGCAAAAATTTCCTTTATTATGGGAAAAAATTGCAAAAATTTCCCTTATTTTAGGGCAAAATTGCAGAAATTTCACTTATTTCAGAGAAATAAAGCAAAATTTTTTCTTATTTTGGGGCAAAAGGACAGAAATTCCCATTATTTTGGGGCAAAAAGGCAAAAATTCACCTTATTTTGGGGTAAAATTGCAGAAATTTCACATATTTCATGGCAAAAAGGCAGAAATTTCCCTTATTTTGGTGCAAAATTGCAGAAATTTCATTTATTTCAGGGCAAAAATTCAGAAATTCGCCTTATTTTGGGGCAAAAAGCAGAAATTTCTTTTATTATGGTACAAAATTGAAGAAATTTTCCTTATTTTAGAACAAAAAGCAGAAATTCCCCATATTTTGGAGCAAAAGGCAGAAATTCTTCTTATTTTGAGGTTAAATGCAGAAATTCTTCTTATTTAGATGTAAAATGCAGAAATTCCCCAAATATTGGAGGAAAATGCAGAAATTCCCTTTATTTTGGGGCTAAAAGGCAGAAATTAACCGTATTTTAAAAGAAAATTGCAGAAATTCTCATAATTTTCGGGCAAAAAAGCAGAAATTCTTATTTTAGGGCAAAAAGACAGAAAATTTCCTTTTTTCGGGAGCATAAAGTCAGAAATTTCCCTTATTTTGGGGTAAAATTGCAGAAATTTCCTTTACATTTGGGCAAAATTGCAGAAATTTCCCTTGTTTTGAGGCAAAATTGCAGAAATTTCATTGATTTCAGAAAAAAGGCAGAAATTTTCTTATTTTGGGGCAAAAAGGCAGAAATTTCCCATATTTTGGGGCAAAAAGGAAGAAATTCCCCTTATTTTGAGGTAAAAAGGCTGAAATTCCCCTTATTTTCGGGCAAATTCAGAAATTCCCTTTTTTGGTGCAAAAAGACAGAAATTTTGTTTATTTTTAGGGAAAAGGAAGAAATTGCACTTATTTTAAATCAAAATAGCAAAAAATCCCCATATTTTGGGGCAAAAATGAAGAAATTTCCCTTTTTTATGGCAAAAAGGTAAACATTCCCTTTATTTTCGGGCAAAAAGGCAGAAATTCCCCATATTTTGGAGCAAAATTGCAGAAATTCCCCTAATTTTTGGGCAAAAGGCAGAAATTCCCTTTATTTTGGGGCAAAAATTAGAAATTCCCCTTATTTTGGGGCAAAATTCCAGACATTTTCTTTATTTTGGGGCAAAATTGCAGGAATTTACCTTATTTTGGAACAAAATTGCAGAAATTTCTTATATTTGGGGCAAAATTGCAGAAATTTCTCTTATTTTCAGGTAAAAAGTCTGAAATTTCCTTTATTTTGGGCAAAAAGTGAGAAATTCCTTTTATTTTGGGGCAAAATTGCAGAAATTTTCCTTATTTTGGGGCAAAAAGGAAGAAATTCCGTATATTTTGTGGAAAAAAGGCAGAAATTTCCTTTATTTTGAGGTAATAAAGTTGAAATTCTCCTTATTTTGGGGCAAAAAGGCAGAAATTCCCCTTATTTTGGGGTAAAATTGCAGAAATTTCAAATATTTCAGGGCAAAATGGCAGAAATTCCCCTTATTTTGGGGCAAAAAGATGAAATCCCTAATTTTTTGCGAAAATTGAAGAAATTTCACTTATTTCGGGACAAAAAGCCAGAAATTCCAATTAATTTCGGGCAAAAAGGCAAATGACCCGTATTTTGGAGAAAAATTGCAGAAATTCCCCTAATATTGGTGCAAAAATGCAGAAATTCCCTTTATTATGGGGCAAAAAGGCAGAAATTCTCCATATTTTGGTGCAAAAATCAGAAATTTCCCTTATTTTGAGGTAAAATTCTCAAATTCCCCAAATTTTAGGGCAAAAGGCAAAAATTTCCCTTATTTTGGGGCAAATTTGCAGAAATTTCACTTATTTCAGGGTAATAAGTCAGAAATTTTTCTTATTTTGAGGCAAAAAAGACAGAAATTCCCTTTGTTTTGGGGGAAAAACAGAAATTCCACTTATTTAGAGGCAAAAGGGCAAAAGTTCCCCTTATTTTGAGCAAAAATGAAGAAATTTCCCTTTTTTATGGCAAAAAGGTATGCATTCTTTTTATTTTCGGGCAAAAAGGCAGAAATTCCCCAAATTTTGGGGCAAAAGGCAGAAATTCCACTTATTTTGGGGCAAAATTGCAGAAATTTTCCTTATTTTGGGGCAAAATTGGAGAAATTTCACTTATTTTGGGGCAAAAAGGCAGAAATTCCTAATATTTTGTGCCAAAATTTAGAAATTCCCATTACTTTGAGGTAAAAAGTCTGAAATTCCCCTTATTTGGGGGCAAAATGGCAGAAATTTCCTTTATATTGGGGCAAAATTTCAGAAATTTCACTTATTTCAGGGTAATAAGTAAGAAATTTTCCTTATTTTGTGGCAAAAAAGACAAAAATTCCTTTTGTTTTGGAAGAAAAAGAAAGAAATTCCACTTCTTTAGAGGCAAAAAAGCAGAAATTCCCCTTATTTTGGAGCAAAAATGAAAAAATTTACCTTTTTTATGGCAAAAAGGTATGCATTCTTCTTATTTTCGGGCAAAAATGCAGAAATTCGCCATATTTTGGGGCAAAAGGAAGAAATTCTCTTTATTTTGGGGCAAAAAAGCAAAAATTTCCCTTATTTTGGGGGAAATTGCAGAAATTTCATTTATTTCAGGGCAAAAATTCAGAAACTCCCCTTATTTTGGGGCAAAAAGCAGAAATTTCTTTTATTATGGTACAAAATTGAAGAAATTTTCCTTATTTTGAAACAAAAAGGCAGAAATTCCCCATATTTTGCGGCAAAAGTCAGAAATTGTTCTTATTTTGAGGTAAAATGCAGAAATTCCTCTTATTTAGAGGTAAAATGCAGAAATTCCCCAAATATTGGGGGAAAATGCAGAAATTCCCTTTATTTTGGGGCTAAAAGGCAGAAATTAACCGTATTTTAAAGCAAAATTGCAGAAATTCTCATAATTTTCAGGCAAAAAAGCAGAAATTCTCCTTATTTTGGGGTAAAATGACAGAAAATCTCCTTTTTTCGAGAGCAAACAGTCAGAAATTCCCCTTATTTTGGGGCAAAATTGCAGAAATTTCTTTTACATTGGGGCAAAATTGCAGAAATTTCCCTTATTTTGGGGCAAAATTGCAGAAATTTCACTTATTTCAGGGTAATAAGTCAGAAATTCTTCTTATTTTGATGCAAAAAAGACAGAAATTCTCTTGTTTTGGGGGAAAAGACAGAAATTCCACTTATTTAGAGGCAAAAAGGCAGAAATTCCCCTTATTTTGGAGCAAAAATGAAGAAATTTCCATTTTTATGGCAAAAAGGTATGCATTCCCATTATTTTCAAGCAAAAAGGCAGAAATTCCCCGTATTTTGGAGCAAAATTGTAGAAATTCCCCTAATTTTGGGGCAAAAGGCAGAAATTCCCTTCATTTTGGGGCAAAAATCAGAAATTCCCCTTATTTTGGGGCAAAATTCAAGAAATTTCCTTTATTTTGGGGCAAAATTACAGGAATTTACCTTATTTTGGGGCAAAATTGCAGAAATTTCCCTTATTTGGGGTAAAATTGCAGAAATTTCACTTATTTTCAGGTAAAAAGCCTGAAATTTCCTTTATTTTGGGGCAAAAATAAAGAAATTCCCCTTATTTTGGGGCAAAATTGCAGAAATTTCCTTTATTATGGGAAAAAATTGCAGATATTTCCCTTATTTTAGGGCAAAATTGCAGAAATTTCACTTATTTCAGAGAAATAAAGCAAAAATTTTTCTTATTTTGGGGCAAAAAGGCAGAAATCCCCATTATTTTGGCGCAAAAAGGCAAAAATTAACCTTATTTTGGGGTAAAATGGCAGAAATTTCACATATTTCATGGCAACAAGGCAGAAATTTCCCTTATTTTGGGGCAAAATTGCAGAAATTTCATTTATTTCAGGGCAAAATTCAGAAATTCCCCTTATTTTGGGGCAAAAAGCAGAAATTTCTTTTATTATAGTACAAAATTGAAGAAATTTTCCTTATTTTAGAACAAAAATGCAGAAAATCCCCATATTTTGGGGCAAAAGGCAGGAATTCTTCTTATTTTGTGGTAAAATGCAGAAATTTCCATTATTTAGAGGTAAAATGCAGAAAAACCCCAAATATTGGGGGAAAATGCAGAAATTCCCTTTATTTTGTGGCTAAAAGGCAGAAATTAACCGTATTTTAAAACAAAATTGCAGAAATTCTCATAATTGTCGGGCAAAAGCAGAAATTCTCCTTATTTTGGGGTAAAAAGACAGAAAAATCTCCTTTTTTCGAGAGCAAACAGTCATAAATTCCCCTTATTTTGGGGCAAAATTGCAGAAATTTCTTTTACATTGGGGCAAAATTGCAGAAATTTCCCTTATTTTGGGGCAAAATTGCAGAATTTTCACTTATTTCAGGGTAATAAGTCACACATTCTCTTTATTTTGATGCAAAAAAAGACAGAAATTCCCTTTGTTTTGGGGGAAAAAGACAGAAATTCTACTTATTTAGAGGCAAAAATGAAGAAATTCCCCTTATTTTGGAGCAAAAAGGAAAAAATTTCCCTTTTTATGGCAAAAAGGTATGCATTCCCATTATTATCGGGCAAAAAGGCAGAAATTCCCCGTATTTTGGAGCAAAATCACAGAAATTCCCCTAATTTTGGGGCAAAAGGCAGAAATTCCCTTTATTTTGGGGCAAAAATCAGAAATTCCCCTTATTTTGTGGTAAAATTCAAGAAATTTCCTTTATTTTGCGTCAAAATTGCAGGAATTTACCTTATTTTGAGGCAAAATTGCAGAAATTTCACTTATTTAGGGCAAAATTGCAGAAATTTCACTTATTTTCAGGTAAAAAGGCTGAAATTTCCTTTATTTTGGGGCAAAAAAGGAGAAATTCCCCTTATTTCGAGGCAAAATTGCAGAAATTTCCTTTATTATGGGAAAAAATTGCAGAAATTTCCCTTATTTTAGGGCAAAATTGCAGAAATTTTACTTATTTCAGAGAAATAAAGCAAAAATCTTTCTTATTTTGGGGCAAAAATGCAGAAATTCCCATTATTTTCGGGCAAAAAGGCAGAAATTCACCTTATTTTGGGGTAATGTTGCAGAAATTTCACATATTTCATGGCAAAATAGCAGAAATTTCCCTTATTTTGGGGCAAAATTGCAGAAATTTCATTTATTTCAGGGCAAAAATTCAGAAATTCCCCTTATTTTGGGGCAAAAAGCAGAAATTTCTTTTATTATGGTATAAAATTGTAGAAATATTCCTTATTTTGGAACAAAAAGGCAGAAATTCTCCATATTTTGGGGCAAAAGGCAGAAATTCTTCTTATTTTGAGGTAAAATGCAGAAATTCCCCTTATTTAGAGGTAAAATGCAGAAATTCCCCAAATATTGGGGGAAAATGCAGAAATTCTTTTCATTTTGGGGCTAAAAGACAGAAATTAACCGTATTTTAAAGCAAAATTGCAGGAATTCTCATAATTTTCGGGCAAAAAAGCAGAAATTCTCCTTATTTTGGGGCAAAAAAACAGAAAATCTCCTTTTTTCGAGAGCAAACAGTCAGAAATTCCCCTTATTTTGGGGCAAAATTGCAGAAATTTCTTTTACATTGGGGCAAAATTGCAGAAATTTCCCTTATTTTGGGGCAAAATTGCAGAAATTTCACTTATTTCAGGGTAATAAGTCAGAAATTCTCCTTATTTTGATGCAAAAAAGACAGAAATTCCCTTTGTTTTGGGGGAAAAAGACAGAAATTCCACTTATTTAGAGGCAAAAAGGCAGAAATTCCCCTTATTTTGGAGCAAAAATGAAGAAATTTCCCTTTTTATGGCAAAAAGGTATGCATTCCCATTATTTTCAGGCAAAAAGGCAGAAATTCCCCGTATTTTGGAGCAAAATGCAGAAATTCCCCTAATTTTGGGCAAAAGACAGTAATTCCCTTTATTTTGGGACAAAAATCAGAAATTCCCCTTATTTTGGGGCAAAATTCAAGAAATTTCCTTTATTTTGGGGCAAAATTACACGAATTTACCTTATTTTGGGGCAAAATTGCAGTAATTTCCTTTATTTGGGGCAAAATTGCAGAAATTTCACTAATTTTCAGGTTAAAAGGCTGAAATTTCCTTTATTTTGGGGCAAAAAAGGAGAAATTCCCCTTATTTTGGGACAAAATTGCAGAAATTTCCTTTATTAGGGGAAAAAATTGCAGAAATTTCCCTTATTTTAGAGCAAAATTGCAGAAATTTCACTTATTTCAGAGAAATAAAGCAAAAATTTTTCTTATTTTGGGGCAAAAAGGCAGAAATTCCCAATATTTTGGGGCAAAAGGCAGAAATTTTTCTTATTTTGAGGTAAAATGCAGAAATTCCCCTTATTTAGAGATAAAATGCAGAAATTCCCCAAATATTGGAGGAAAATGCAGAAATTCTCTTTATTTTGGGGCTAAAGGCAGAAATTAACCGTATTTTAAAGCAAAATTGCAGAAATTCTCATAATTTTCGGGCAAAAAAGCAGAAATTCTCCTTATTTTGGGGCAAAAGGACAGAAAATCTCCTTTTTTCGAGAGCAAACAGTCAGAAATTCCCCTTATTTTGGGGCAAAATTGCAGAAATTTCTTTTACATTGGGGCAAAATTGCAGAAATTTCCTTTATTTTGGGGCAAAATTGCAGAAATTTCACTTATTTCAGGGTAATAAGTCAGAAATTCTTCTTATTTTGATGCAAAAAAGACAGAAATTCCGTTTGTTTTGGGGGAAAAAGACAGAAATTCCACTTATTTAGAGGCAAAAAGGCAGAAATTCCCCTTATTTTGGAGCAAAAATGAAGAAATTTCCATTTTTATGGCAAAAAGGTATGCATTCCCATTATTTTCCAGCAAAAAGGCAGAAATTCCCCGTATTTTGGAGCAAAATTGTAGAAATTCCCCTAATTTTGGGGCAAAAGGCAGAAATTCCCTTTATTTTGGGGCAAAAATCAGAAATTCCCCTTATTTTGGGGCAAAATTCAAGATTTTTCCTTTATTTTGGGGCAAAATTGCAGGAATTTACCTTATTTTGGGGCAAAATTGCAGAAATTTCTCTTATTTGGGGTAAAATTGCAGAAATTTACTTATTTTCAGGTAAAAAGGCTGAAATTTCCTTTATTTTGGGGCAAAAAAGAAGAAATTCCCCTTATTTTGGGGCAAAATTGCAGAAATTTCCTTTATTATTGGAAAAAATTGCAGAAATTTCCCTTATTTTAGGGCAAAATTGCAGAAATTTCACTTATTTCAGAGAAATAAAGCAAAAATTTTTCTTATTTTGGGGCAAAAAGGCAGAAATCCCCATTATTTTGGCGCAAAAAGGCAAAAATTACCCCTATTTTGGGGTAAAATGGCAGAAATTTCACATATTTCATGGCAACAAGGGAGAAATTTCTCTTATTTTGCGGCAAAATTGCAGAAATTTCATTTATTTCAGGGCAAAATTCAGAAATTCCCCTTATTTTGGGGCAAAAATACAGAAATTCTATTTAATTTGGAAAAAAGTCAGAAATTGCACTTATTTTGAGTCAAAAAGGCGGAAAATCCCTTTATTTTGGGGTAAAAATGAAAAAATTTCCCTTTTTATGGCAAAAAGGTATACATTCCCTTTTTTTTCGGGCAAAAAGGCAGAAATTCTCTGTATTTTGGAGCAAAATTGCAGAAATTCCCCTAATATTGGGGCAAAAAGGCAGATATTCCCCTTATTTTGGGATAAAACTGCAGAAATTTCACTTATTTTGCGGCAAAATGGCAGAAATTCCCCTTATATTCTGCGAAAAAGGCAGAAAATCCCCGTATTTTAGAGCAAAATTGCAGAAACTCTCCTAATTTTGGGTCAAAGAGGCAGAAATTCCCTTTTTTGGGGTGCAAAAATACAGAAATTCTCCTTATTTAGGGGCAAAAATCAGAAGTTTCCTTTATTTGGGGGCAAAATTTTAGAAATTTCTTTTATTTTGGTACAGAATTGCAGAAATTTTTCTTATTTTGTGGCAAAAAGGCAGAAATTCCCCATATTTTGGTGCAAAAAGGCTGAAATTCCTATTATTTTGAGGTAAAATGCTGAAATTCCTCATATTTTGGGGTTAAAAGGCAGAAATTCCCCTCTTTTTGGGGCAAAAAGGCACAAATTTCTCTTATTTTCGGGCAAAATTTCAGAAATTTCATTTATTTCAGGGCAAAAAGTCAGAAATTACTTTTATTTTGGGGCAGAAAGCAGAAATTTCTTTTATTTTGGTACAACATTGAAGAAATTTTCCTTATTTTGGAACAAAATGTCAGAAATTCCCCATATTTTGGGCAAAAGGCAGAAATTCCCCTTATTTTGGGGTAAAAAGGCTAAAATTCCCGTTATTTTGGGGCAAAAAGGCAGAAATTCCTCATATTTTGTGGCAAAAATGCGGAAATTCCCCTTATTTGAAGGTAAAATGCTGAAATTCCCCTTATTTTGGCAAAAAGGCAGAAATTCTCCTTATTTTGGAGCAAAATTGCAGAATTTTTACTTATTTCAGGGCAAAAAGTCAAAAATTTGCCTTAATTTGGGGCAAAAAGCAGAAATTCTCCTAATTTTGGGGCCAAAAACAGAAATTCCCCTTATTCTGGGGTAAAATTGTGGAAATTTCAAATATTTCAGGGCAAAAAGGCAGAAATTCCACTTTATTTCTGGCAATAAGGCAAAAATTCCCCGTATTTTGGAGCAAAATTTCAGAAATTCCCCTTATATTGGTGCAAAAATGCAGAAATTCCTTTATTTTGGTTCAATAAGGCAAAAATTCCCCGTATTTTGAAGCAAAATTGCACATATTCCCCTAATTTTGAGGGAAAATGCAGAAATTCACATTATTTTGGGGCAAAAAGTCAGAAATTCTCTTTTTTTCAGGGCAAAAATCAGAAATTCCCCTTATTTTGGGGCAAAATTCCAGAAATTTTCTTTATTTTGGGACAAAATTGCAGAAATTTCAATTTTTTGGGCCAAAATTGCAGAAATTTCACTTATTTCAGGAAAAAAAGGCAGAAATTTTTCTTATTTTGGGGCAAAAAGCAGAAATTCCTTATATTTTGTGGCAAAAATGCAGAAATTCCCCTTATTTTGTGGTAAAAAGGCAGAAATTTCCCTTATTTTGGGGCAAAAATACAGAAATTTCCCTTATTTTGGGGCAAAATTGCAGAAATTTACATTATTTTGGGGAAAAATTTTTGAAATTTAATTTATTTCAGGGCAAAAAGTCGGAAATTCCCCTTATTTTGGGGATAAAATACAGAAATTCCATTTATTTTTGGAAAAAAGTCAGAAATTGCACTTATTTTGAGTCAAAAAGGCAGAAAATCCCCTTATTTTGGGGTAAAAATGAAGAAATTTCCCTTTTTATGGCAAAAAGGTATATATTCCCTTTATTTTCAGGCAAAAAGGCATAAATTCTCTGTATTTTGGAGCAAAATTGCAGAAATTCCCCTAATATTGGGGCAAAAGGCAGAAATTCCCCTTATTTTGGGGTAAAACTGCAGAAATTTCACTTATTTTGTGGCAAAATGGCAGAAATTCCCCTTATTTTCTTCGAAAAAGGCAGAAAATCCCCGTATTTTGGAGCAAAATTGCAGAAATTCACCTAATTTTGGCGTAAAACATGCAGTAATTTTCTTGTTTTGGGGCAAAAAGGCAGAAATTCTCTTTATTTTGGGGCAAAAGGAAGAAATTCTCTTTATTTTAGGGCAAAATTGCAGAAATTTCCCTTATTTGGGGACAAAAAACAGAAATTCCCTTTATTTTGCGGCAAAATTGCAAAAACTTTTTTTATTATGGGGAAAAATTGCAGAAATTTCTTTTATTTTAAGGCAAAATTGCAGAAATTTCACATATTTCAGAGAAAAAAAGCAAAAATTTTTCATATTTTGGGGCAAAAATGCAGAAATTCCCCTTATTTTGGGGTAAAAAGGCTGAAATTCCCGTTATTTTGGGTCAAAAATGCAGAAATTCCCCATATTTTGTGGCAAAAAGTCAGAAATTCCCCTTATTTGAAGGTAAAATGCTGAAATTCCTCTTATTTTGGCAAAAAGGCAGAAATTCTCCTTATTTTGGTGCAAAATTGCAGAAATTTCACTTATTTCAGGGCAAAAAGTCAGAAATTTGCCTTAATTTGGGGCCATATCAGAAATTCTCCTAATTTTGGGGCCAAAAACAGAAATTCCCCTTATTTTGGGGTAAAATTGCAGAAATTTCAAATATTTCAGGGCAAAAAGGCAGAAATTCCACTTTATTTCTGGCAATAAGGCAAAAATTCCCCGTATTTTGGAGCAAAATTTCAGAAATTCCCCTTATATTGGTGCAAAAATGCAGAAATTCCTTTATTTTGGTTCAATAAGGCAAAAATTCCCCGTATTTTGAAGCAAAATTGCACATATTCCCCTAATTTTGAGGGAAAATGCAGAAATTCACATTATTTTGGGGCAAAAAGACAGAAATTCTCCTTATTTCAGGGCAAAAAATCAGAAATTCCCCTTATTTTGGGGCAAAATTCCAGAAATTTCCTTTATTTTGGGACAAAATTGCAGAAATTTCAATTTTTTTGGGCCAAAATTGCAGAAATTTAACTTATTTCATGGAAAAAGGCAGAAATTTTTCTTATTTTGGGGCAAAAAGGCAGAAATTCCTTATATTTTGTAGCAAAAATGCAGAAATTCCCCTTATTTTGAGGTAAAAAGGCAGAAATTTCCCTTATTTTGGGGCAAAAATACAGAAATTTCCCTTATTTTGGGGCAAAATTGCAGAAATTTCAATTATTATGGGGAAAAATTTTTGAAATTTAACTTATTTCAGGGCAAAAAGTCGGAAATTCCCCTTATTTTGGGGAAAAAATACAGAAATTCCATTTATTTTTGGAAAAAAGTCAGAAATTGCACTTATTTTGAGTCAAAAAGGCAGAAAATCCCCTTATTTTGGGGTAAAAATGAAGAAATTTCCCTTTTTATGGCAAAAAGGTATATATTCCCTTTATTTTCAGGCAAAAGGGCATAAATTCTCTGTATTTTGGAGCAAAATTGCAGAAATTCCCCTAATATTGGGGCAAAAGGCAGAAATTCCCCTTATTTTGGGGTAAAACTGCAGAAATTTCACTTATTTTGTGGCAAAATGGCAGAAATTCCCCTTATTTTCTTCGAAAAAGGCAGAAAATCCCCGTATTTTGGAGCAAAATTGCAGAAATTCACCGAATTTTGGCGTAAAACATGCAGTAATTTTCTTGTTTTGGGGCAAAAAGGCAGAAATTCTCCTTATTTTGGGGCAAAAGGAAGAAATTCTCTTTATTTTAGGGCAAAATTGCAGAAATTTCCCTTATTTGGGGACAAAAAACAGAAATTCCCTTTATTTTGCGGCAAAATTGCAAAAAAATTTTTTATTATGGGGAAAAATTGCAGAAATTTCTTTTATTTTAATGCAAAATTGCAGAAATTTCACATATTTCTGAGAAAAAAAGCAAAAATTTTTCATATTTTGGGGCAAAAATGCAGAAATTCCCCTTATTTTGGGGTAAAAAGGCTGAAATTCCCATTATTTTGGGGCAAAAATGCAGAAATTCCCCATATTTTGTGGCAAAAAGTCAGAAATTCCCCTTATTTGAAGGTAAAATGCTGAAATTCCCCTTATTTTGGCAAAAAGGCAGAAATTCTCCTTATTTTGGTGCAAAATTGCAGAAATTTCACTTATTTCAGAGCAAAAAGTCAGAAATTTGCCTTAATTTGGGGCAAAATCAGAAATTCTCCTAATTTTGGGGCCAAAAACAGAAATTCCCCTTATTTTGGGGTAAAATTGCAGAAATTTCAAATATTTCAGGGCAAAAAGGCAGAAATTCCACTTTATTTCTGGCAATAAGGCAAAAATTCCCCGTATTTTGGAGCAAAATTTCAGAAATTCCCCTTATATTGGTGCAAAAATGCAGAAATTCCTTTATTTTGGTTCAATAAGGCAAAAATTCCCCGTATTTTGAAGCAAAATTGCACATATTCCCCTAATTTTGAGGGAAAATGCAGAAATTCACATTATTTTGGGACAAAAAGACAGAAATTCTCCTTATTTCAGGGCAAAAAAACAGAAATTCCCCTTATTTTGGGGCAAAATTCCAGAAATTTCCTTTATTTTGGGACAAAATTGCAGAAATTTCAATTTTTTTGGGCCAAAATTGCAGAAATTTCACTTATTTCATGGAAAAAGGCAGAAATTTTTCTTATTTTGGGGCAAAAAGGCAGAAATTCCTTATATTTTGTGGCAAAAATGCAGAAATTCCCCTAATATTGGTTTAAAAAGGCAGAAATTCCCCTCATTTTGGGGTAAAACTGCAGAAATTTCACTTATTTTGCGGCAAAATGGCAGAAATTCCCCTTATTTTCTGCGAAAAAGGCAGAAAATCCCCGTATTTTGGAGCAAAATTGCAGAAACTCCCCTAATTTTGGGTCAAAAAGGCAGAAATTACCTTTTTTGGGGTGCAAAAATACAGAAATTCTCCTTATTTAGGGGCAAAAATCAGAAGTTTCCTTTATTTGGGGGCAAAATTTTAGAAATTTCTTTTATTTTGGTACAGAATTGCAGAAATTTTTCTTATTTTGTGGCAAAAAGGCAGAAATTCCCCATATTTTGGTGCAAAAAGGCTGAAATTCCTATTATTTTGAGGTAAAATGCTGAAATTCCTCATATTTTGGGGTTAAAAGGCAGAAATTCCCCTCTTTTTGGGGCAAAAATGCACAAATTTCTCTTATTTTCGGGCAAAATTTCAGAAATTTCATTTATTTCAGGGCAAAAAGTCAGAAATTACTTTTATTTTGGGGCAGAAAGCAGAAATTTCTTTTATTTTGGTACAAAATTGAAGAAATTTTCCTTATTTTGGAACAAAATGTCAGAAATTCCCCATATTTTGGGCAAAAGGCAGAAATTCCCCTTATTTTGGGGTAAAAAGGCTGAAATTCCCATTATTTTGGGGCAAAAAGGCAGAAATTCCTCATATTTTGTGGCAAAAATGCGGAAATTCCCCTTATTTGAAGGTAAAATGTTGAAATTCCCCTTATTTTGGCAAAAATGCAGAAAATCTCCTTATTTTGGAGCAAAATTGCAGAATTTTCACTTATTTCAGGGCAAAAAGTCAAAAATTTGCCTTAATTTGGGGCAAAATGCAGAAATTCCCCTTATTTTGTGGTAAAAAGGCAGAAATTTCCCTAATTTTGGGGCAAAAATACAGAAATTCCCATTACTGTGGGGCAAAATTGCACAAATTTCAATTATTTTAAGGAAAAATTTTTGAAATTTAACTTATTTCAGGGCAAAAAGTCGGAAATTCCCCTTATTTTGGGGCAAGAAGACAGAAATTCCATTTATTTTTTGAAAAAAGTCAGAAATTGCACTTATTTTGAGTCAAAAAGGCGGAAAATCCTCTTATTTTGGGGTAAAAATGAAGAAATTTCCCTTTTTATGGCAAAAAGGTATACATTCCCTTTATTTTCAGGCAAAAAGGCATAAATTCTCTGTATTTTGGAGCAAAATTGCAGAAATTCCCCTAATATTGGGGCAAAAGGCAGAAATTCCCCTTATTTTGGGGTAAAACTGCCGAAATTTCACTTATTTTGTGGCAAAATGGCAGAAATTCCCCTTATTTTCTGCGAAAAAGGCAGATAATCCCCGTATTTTGGAGCAAAATTGCAGAAATTCACCTAATTTTGGCGTAAAACATGCAGTAATTTTCTTTGTTTTGGGGTAAAAAGGCAGAAATTCTCCTTATTTTGGAGCAAAAGGAAGAAATTCTCCTTATTTTAGGGCAAAATTGCAGAAATTTCCCTTATTTGGGGACAAAAAACAGAAATTCCCTTTATTTTGCTGCAAAATTGCAAAAATTTTTTTATTATGGGGAAAAATTGCAGAAATTTCTTTTATTTTAAGGCAAAATTGCAGAAATTTCACATATTTCAGAAAAAAAAGCAAAAATTTTTCATATTTTGGGGCAAAAATGCAGAAATTCCCCTTATTTTGGGGTAAAAAGGCTGAAATTCCCGTTATTTTGGGGCAAAAAGTCAGAAATTTGCCTTAATTTGGGGCAAAAGCAGAAATTCTCCTAATTTTGGGGCCAAAAACAGAAATTCCCCTTATTTTGGGGTAAAATTGCAGAAATTTCAAATATTTCAGGGCAAAAAGGCAGAAATTTTACATTATTTCTGGCAATAAGGCAAAAATTCCCTGTATTTTGGAGCAAAATTTCAGAAATTCCCCTTATATTGGTGCAAAAATGCAGAAATTCCTTTATTTTGGTTCAATAAGGCAAAAATTCCCCGTATTTTGAAGCAAAATTGCACATATTCCCCTAATTTTGAGGGAAAATGCAGAAATTCACATTATTTTGGGGCAAAAAGTCAGAAATTCTCCTTATTTCAGGGCAAAAAGTCAGAAATTCCCCTTATTTTGGGGCAAAATTCCAGAAATTTTCTTTATTTTGGGACAAAATTGCAGAAATTTCAATTTTTTGGGCCAAAATTGCAGAAATTTCACTTATTTCAGGAAAAAAAGGCAGAAATTTTTCTTATTTTGGGGCAAAAAGCAGAAATTCCTTATATTTTGTGGCAAAAATGCAGAAATTCCCCTTATTTTGTGGTAAAAAGGCAGAAATTTCCCTTATTTTGGGGCAAAAATACAGAAATTTCCATTACTGTGGGGCAAAATTGCAGAAATTTCAATTATTTTAAGGAAAAATTTTTGAAATTTAACTTATTTCAGGGCAAAAATTCGGAAATTCCCCTTATTTTGGGGCAAGAAGACAGAAATTCCATTTATTTTTGGAAAAAAGTCAGAAATTGCACTTATTTTGAGTCAAAAAGGCGGAAAATCCCCTTATTTTGGGGTAAAAATGAAGAAATTTCCCTTTTTATGGCAAAAAGGTATACATTCCCTTTATTTTCAGGCAAAAAGTCATAAATTCTCTGTATTTTGGAGCAAAATTGCAGAAATTCCCCTAATATTGGGGCAAAAGGCAGAAATTCCCCTTATTTTGGGGTAAAACTGCCGAAATTTCACTTATTTTGTGGCAAAATGGCAGAAATTCCCCTTATTTTCTGCGAAAAAGGCAGATAATCCCCGTATTTTGGAGCAAAATTGCAGAAATTCACCTAATTTTGGCGTAAAACATGCAGTAATTTTCTTTGTTTTGGGGTAAAAAGGCAGAAATTCTCCTTATTTTGGGGCAAAAAGAAGAAATTCTCCTTATTTTAGGGCAAAATTGCAGAAATTTCCCTTATTTGGGGACAAAAAACAGAAATTCCCTATATTTTGCGGCAAAATTGCAAAATTTTTTTTTATTATGGGGAAAAATTGCAGAAATTTCTTTTATTTTAAGGCAAAATTGCAGAAATTTCACATATTTCAGAGAAAAAAAGCAAAAATTTTTCATATTTTGGGGCAAAAATGCAGAAATTCCCCTTATTTTGGGGTAAAAAGGCTGAAATTCCCGTTATTTTGGGGCAAAAAGTCAGAAATTTGCCTTAATTTGGGGCAAAATCAGAAATTCTCCTAATTTTGGGGCCAAAAACAGAAATTCCCCTTATTTTGGGGTAAAATTGCAGAAATTTCAAATATTTCAGGGCAAAA
Organism: Micromys minutus; assembly: GCF_963924665.1. Lineage (NCBI taxonomy): Eukaryota > Metazoa > Chordata > Mammalia > Rodentia > Muridae > Micromys > Micromys minutus. The sequence goes on from NW_027667778.1 coordinate 40,966, forward strand.
AGACAGAAATTCTCCTTATTTTGGAGCAAAATTGCAGAATTTTTACTTATTTCAGGGCAAAAAATCAAAAATTTGCCTTAATTTGGGGCAAAAAGCAGAAATTCTCCTAATTTTGGGGCCAAAAACAGAAATTCCCCTTATTCTGGGGTAAAATTGCGGAAATTTCAAATATTTCAGGGCAAAAAGGCAGAAATTCCACTTTATTTCTGGCAATAAGGCAAAAATTCCCCGTATTTTGGAGCAAAATTTCAGAAATTCCCCTTATATTGGTGCAAAAATGCAGAAATTCCTTTATTTTGGTTCAATAAGGCAAAAATTCCCCGTATTTTGAAGCAAAATTGCACATATTCCCCTAATTTTGACGGAAAATGCAGAAATTCACATTATTTTGGGGCAAAAAGACAGAAATTCTCCTTATTTCAGGGCAAAAATCAGAAATTCCCCTTATTTTGGGGCAAAATTCCAGAAATTTTCTTTATTTTGGGACAAAATTGCAGAAATTTCAATTTTTTGGGCCAAAATTGCAGAAATTTCACTTATTTCAGGGAAAAAAGGCAGAAATTTTTCTTATTTTGGGGCAAAAAGCAGAAATTCCTTATATTTTGTGGCAAAAATGCAGAAATTTCCCTTATTTTGTGGTAAAAAGGCAGAAATTTCCCTTATTTTGGGGCAAAAATACAGAAATTCCCATTACTGTGGGGCAAAATTGCAGAAATTTCAATTATTTTAAGGAAAAATTTTTGAAATTTAACTTATTTCAGGGCAAAAAGTCCGAAATTCCCCTTAATTTGGGGAAAAAATACAGAAATTCCATTTATTTTTGGAAAAAAGTCAGAAATTGCACTTATTTTGAGTCAAAAAGGCGGAAAATCCCCTTATTTTGGGGTAAAAATGAAGAAATTTCCCTTTTTATGGCAAAAAGTTATATATTCCCTTTATTTTCAGGCAAAAAGGCATAAATTCTCTGTATTTTGGAGCAAAATTGCAGAAATTCCCCTAATATTGGGGCAAAAGGCAGAAATTCCCCTTATTTTGGGGTAAAACTGCAGAAATTTCACTTATTTTGTGGCAAAATGGCAGAAATTCCCCTTATTTTCTTCGAAAAAGGCAGAAAATCCCCGTATTTTGGAGCAAAATTGCAGAAATTCACCGAATTTTGGCGTAAAACATGCAGTAATTTTCTTGTTTTGGGGCAAAAAGGCAGAAATTCTCCTTATTTTGGGGCAAAAGGAAGAAATTCTCCTTATTTTATGGCAAAATTGCAGAAATTTCCCTTATTTGGGGACAAAAAACAGAAATTCCCTGTATTTTGCGGCAAAATTGCAAAAAATTTTTTTATTATGGGGAAAAATTGCAGAAATTTCTTTTATTTTAATGCAAAATTGCAGAAATTTCACATATTTCAGAGAAAAAAAGCAAAAATTTTTCATATTTTGGGGCAAAAATGCAGAAATCCCCCTTATTTTGGGGTAAAAAGGCTGAAATTCCCGTTCTCTTGGGGCAAAAAGGCAGAAATTCCTCATATTTTGTGGCAAAAAGTCAGAAATTCCCCTTATTTGAAGGTAAAATGCTGAAATTCCCCTTATTTTGGCAAAAAGGCAGAAATTCTCCTTATTTTGGTGCAAAATTGCAGAAATTTCACTTATTTCAGGGCAAAAAGTCAAAAATTTGCCTTAATTTGGGGCAAAAAGCAGAAATTCTCCTAATTTTGGGGCCAAAAACAGAAATTCCCCTTATTCTGGGGTAAAATTGCGGAAATTTCAAATATTTCAGGGCAAAAAGGCAGAAATTCCACTTTATTTCTGGCAATAAGGCAAAAATTCCCCGTATTTTGGAGCAAAATTTCAGAAATTCCCCTTATTATGGTGCAAAAATGCAGAAATTCCTTTATTTTGGTTCAATAAGGCAAAAATTCCCCGTATTTTGAAGCAAAATTGCACATATTCCCCTAATTTTGAGGGAAAATGCAGAAATTCACATTATTTTGGGGCAAAAAGACAGAAATTCTCCTTATTTCAGGGCAAAAATCAGAAATTCCCCTTATTTTGGGGCAAAATTCCAGAAATTTTCTTTATTTTGGGACAAAATTGCAGAAATTTCAATTTTTTGGGCCAAAATTGCAGAAATTTCACTTATTTCAGGGAAAAAAGGCAGAAATTTTTCTTATTTTGGGGCAAAAAGCAGAAATTCCTTATATTTTGTGGCAAAAATGCAGAAATTTCCCTTATTTTGTGGTAAAAAGGCAGAAATTTCCCTTATTTTGGGGCAAAAATACAGAAATTCCCATTACTGTGGGGCAAAATTGCAGAAATTTCAATTATTTTAAGGAAAAATTTTTGAAATTTAACTTATTTCAGGGCAAAAAGTCCGAAATTCCCCTTAATTTGGGGAAAAAATACAGAAATTCCATTTATTTTTGAAAAAAAGTCAGAAATTGCACTTATTTTGAGTCAAAAAGGCGGAAAATCCACTTATTTTGGGGTAAAAATGAAGAAATTTCCCTTTTTATGGCAAAAAGTTATATATTCCCTTTATTTTCAGGCAAAAAGGCATAAATTCTCTGTATTTTGGAGCAAAATTGCAGAAATTCCCCTAATATTGGGGCAAAAGGCAGAAATTCCCCTTATTTTGGGGTAAAACTGCAGAAATTTCACTTATTTTGTGGCAAAATGGCAGAAATTCCCGTTATTTTCTTCGAAAAAGGCAGAAAATCCCCGTATTTTGGAGCAAAATTGCAGAAATTCACCGAATTTTGGCGTAAAACATGCAGTAATTTTCTTGTTTTGGGGCAAAAAGGCAGAAATTCTCCTTATTTTGGGGCAAAAGGAAGAAATTCTCCTTATTTTATGGCAAAATTGCAGAAATTTCCCTTATTTGGGGACAAAAAACAGAAATTCCCTTTATTTTGCGGCAAAATTGCAAAAAATTTTTTTATTATGGGGAAAAATTGCAGAAATTTCTTTTATTTTAATGCAAAATTGCAGAAATTTCACATATTTCAGAGAAAAAAAGCAAAAATTTTTCATATTTTGGGGCAAAATTGCAGAAATTCCCCTTATTTTGGGGTAAAAAGGCTGAAATTCCCGTTCTCTTGGGGCAAAAAGGCAGAAATTCCTCATATTTTGTGGCAAAAAGTCAGAAATTCCCCTTATTTGAAGGTAAAATGCTGAAATTCCCCTTATTTTGGCAAAAAGGCAGAAATTCTCCTTATTTTGGTGCAAAATTGCAGAAATTTCACTTATTTCAGGGCAAAAAGTCAAAAATTTGCCTTAATTTGGGGCAAAAAGCAGAAATTCTCCTAATTTTGGGGCCAAAAACAGAAATTCCCCTTATTCTGGGGTAAAATTGCGGAAATTTCAAATATTTCAGGGCAAAAAGGCAGAAATTCCACTTTATTTCTGGCAATAAGGCAAAAATTCCCCGTATTTTGGAGCAAAATTTCAGAAATTCCCCTTATATTGGTGCAAAAATGCAGAAATTCCTTTATTTTGGTTCAATAAGGAAAAAATTCCAGGTATTTTGAAGCAAAATTGCACATATTCCCCTAATTTTGAGGGAAAATGCAGAAATTCACGTTATTTTGGGGCAAAAAGACAGAAATTCTCCTTATTTCAGGGCAAAAAGTCAGAAATTCCCCTTATTTTGGGGCAAAATTACAGAAATTTCCTTTATTTTGGGACAAAATTGCAGAAATTTTAATTTTTTGGGCCAAAATTGCAGAAATTTCACTTATTTCAGGGAAAAAAGGCAGAAATTTTTCTTATTTTGGGGCAAAAAGCAGAAATTCCTTATATTTTGTGGCAAAAATGCAGAAATTCCCTTTATTTTGAGGTAAAAAGGCAGAAATTTCCCTTATTTTGGGGCAAAAATCAGAAATTCCCCTTATTTTGGGGCAAAATTCCAGAAATTTTCTTTATTTTGGGACAAAATTGCAGAAATTTCAATTTTTTGGGCCAAAATTGCAGAAATTTCACTTATTTCAGGGAAAAAAGGCAGAAATTTTTCTTATTTTGGGGCAAAAAGCAGAAATTCCTTATATTTTGTGGCAAAAATGCAGAAATTCCCTTTATTTTGAGGTAAAAAGGCAGAAATTTCCCTTATTTTGGGGCAAAAATCAGAAATTCCCCTTATTTTGGGGCAAAATTCCAGAAATTTTCTTTATTTTGGGACAAAATTGCAGAAATTTCAATTTTTTGGGCCAAAATTGCAGAAATTTCACTTATTTCAGGGAAAAAAGGCAGAAATTTTTCTTATTTTGGGGCAAAAAGCAGAAATTCCTTATATTTTGTGGCAAAAATGCAGAAATTTCCCTTATTTTGTGGTAAAAAGGCAGAAATTTCCCTTATTTTGGGGCAAAAATACAGAAATTCCCATTACTGTGTGGCAAAATTGCAGAAATTTCAATTATTTTAAGGAAAAATTTTTGAAATTTAACTTATTTCAGGGCAAAAAGTCCGAAATTCCCCTTAATTTGGGGAAAAAATACAGAAATTCCATTTATTTTTGGAAAAAAGTCAGAAATTGCACTTATTTTGAGTCAAAAAGGCGGAAAATCCCCTTATTTTGGGGTAAAAATGAAGAAATTTCCCTTTTTATGGCAAAAAGTTATATATTCCCTTTATTTTCAGGCAAAAAGGCATAAATTCTCTGTATTTTGGAGCAAAATTGCAGAAATTCCCCTAATATTGGGGCAAAAGGCAGAAATTCCCCTTATTTTGGGGTAAAACTGCAGAAATTTCACTTATTTTGTGGCAAAATGGCAGAAATTCCCCTTATTTTCTTCGAAAAAGGCAGAAAATCCCCGTATTTTGGAGCAAAATTGCAGAAATTCACCGAATTTTGGCGTAAAACATGCAGTAATTTTCTTGTTTTGGGGCAAAAAGGCAGAAATTCTCCTTATTTTGGGGCAAAAGGAAGAAATTCTCCTTATTTTATGGCAAAATTGCAGAAATTTCCCTTATTTGGGGACAAAAAACAGAAATTCCCTTTATTTTGCGGCAAAATTGCAAAAAATTTTTTTATTATGGGGAAAAATTGCAGAAATTTCTTTTATTTTAATGCAAAATTGCAGAAATTTCACATATTTCAGAGAAAAAAAGCAAAAATTTTTCATATTTTGGGGCAAAAATGCAGAAATTCCCCTTATTTTGGGGTAAAAAGGCTGAAATTCCCATTCTCTTGGGGCAAAAAGGCAGAAATTCCTCATATTTTGTGGCAAAAAGTCAGAAATTCCCCTTATTTGAAGGTAAAATGCTGAAATTCCCCTTATTTTGGCAAAAAGGCAGAAATTCTCCTTATTTTGGTGCAAAATTGCAGAAATTTCACTTATTTCAGGGCAAAAAGTCAAAAATTTGCCTTAATTTGGGGCAAAAAGCAGAAATTCTCCTAATTTTGGGGCCAAAAACAGAAATTCCCCTTATTCTGGGGTAAAATTGCGGAAATTTCAAATATTTCAGGGCAAAAAGGCAGAAATTCCACTTTATTTCTGGCAATAAGGCAAAAATTCCCCGTATTTTGGAGCAAAATTTCAGAAATTCCCCTTATATTGGTGCAAAAATGCAGAAATTCCTTTATTTTGGTTCAATAAGGCAAAAATTCCAGGTATTTTGAAGCAAAATTGCACATATTCCCCTAATTTTGAGGGAAAATGCAGAAATTCACGTTATTTTGGGGCAAAAAGACAGAAATTCTCCTTATTTCAGGGCAAAAAGTCAGAAATTCCCCTTATTTTGGGGCAAAATTACAGAAATTTCCTTTATTTTGGGACAAAATTGCAGAAATTTTAATTTTTTGGGCCAAAATTGCAGAAATTTCACTTATTTCAGGGAAAAAAAGGCAGAAATTTTTCTTATTTTGGGGCAAAAAGCAGAAATTCCTTATATTTTGTGGCAAAAATGCAGAAATTCCCTTTATTTTGAGGTAAAAAGGCAGAAATTTCCCTTATTTTGGGGCAAAAATACAGAAATTCCCCTTACTTTGGGGCAAAATTGCAGAAATTTCAATTATTTTAAGGAAAAATTTTTGAAATTTAACTTATTTCAGGGCAAAAAGTCGGAAATTCCCCTTATTTTGGGGCAAAAAAACAGAAATTTCATTTATTTTTGGAAAAAAGTCAGAAATTGCACTTATTTTGAGTCAAAAAGGCGGAAAATTCCCTTATTTTAGGGTAAAAATGAAGAAATTTCCCTTTTTATGGCAAAAAGTTATACATTCCTTTTATTTTCTGGCAAAAAGGCAGAAATTCTCTGTATTTTGGAGCAAAATTGCAGAAATTCCCCTAACATTGGGGCAAAAAAGCAGAAATTCCCCTTATTTTGGGGTAAAACTGCAGAAATTTCACATATTCTGCGGCAAAATGGCATAAATTCCTTTTATTTTCTGTGAAAAAGGCAGAAAATCCCCGTATTTTGGAGCAAAATTGCAGAAATTCACCTAATTTTGGCGTAAAACATGCAGTAATTTTCTTTGTTTTGGAGCAAAAAGGCAGAAATTCTCCATATTTTGGGGCAAAAGGAAGAAATTCTCCTTATTTTAGGGCAAAATTGCAGAAATTTCCCTTATTTGGGGACAAAAAACAGAAATCCCCTTTATTTTGGGGCAAAATTGCAAAAAAATTTTTTATTATGGGGAAAAATTGCAGAAATTTCTTTTATTTTAAGGCAAAATTGCAGAAATTTCAAATATTTCAGAGAAAAAAAGCAAAAATTTTTCATATTTTGGGGCAAAAATGCAGAAATTCCCAATATTTTGGGGCAAAAAGCAGAAATTCACCTTATTTTGGGGTAAAATTGCAGACATTTCACATATTACAGGGCAAAAAAGCAGAAATTCCCGTTATTTTAGGGCATAAAGGCAGAAATTCCTTTTATTTTGGGATAAAATTGCAGAAATTTCCCATGTTTGGGGGCAAAAAGGCAGCAAATCCCCTTAATTTTGGGAAAAAGTCAGAAATTCCCCGTATTTTAAAGCAAAATTGCAGAAATTCCCTAAATATTGGTGCAAAAATGCAGAAATTCGCTTTATTTGGGGCAAATAGCCAGAAGTACCCCTTATTTTCGGGAAAAGAGGCAGAAATTCCCTGTACTTTGAAGCAAAATTGCAGAAACTCCCCTAATTTTTGGGCAAAAACGCAGAAATTCCTTTTTTGGGGGGGCAAAAATACAGAAATTCTCCTTATTTCGGGGCAAAAATCAGAAATTTCCCTTATTTTGGGGCAAAATTTTAGAAATTTCTTTTATTTTGGTAAGGAATTGCAGAAATTTTTCTTATTTTGTGGCAAAAAGGCAGAAATTCCTCATATTTTGGTGCAAAAAGGCTGAAATTCCCCTTATTTTGAGGTAAAATGCTGAAATTCCCCATATTTTGGGGTTAAAAGGCAGAAATTCCCCTCATTTAGGGGCAAAAAGGCACAAAATTCCCTTATTTTCGGGCAAAATTGCAGAAATTTCATTTATTTCAGGGCAAAAAGTCAGAAATTACTTTTATTTTGGGGCAGAAAGCAGAAATTTCTTTTATTTTGGTACAAAATTGAAGAATTTTTTCTTATTTTGGAACAAAAAGGCAGAAATTCCCCATATTTTGGGCAAAAGGCAGAAATTCCCCTTATTTTGGGGTAAAAAGGCTGAAATTCCCATTATTTTGGGGCAAAAAGGCAGAAATTCCCTTTACTTTGTGGCAAAAAGGCAGAAATTCCCATTATTTGGGGCAGAAAAGCAAAATTTTTCCTTATTTGGGGACAATAAGGCAGAAATTCCTCATATTTTGTGGCAAAAAGGCAGAAATTCCCCTTATTTGAAGGTAAAATGCTGAAATTCCCGTTATTTTGGCAAAAAAGCAGAAATTACCCTTATTTTGGGGCAAAATTGCAGAAATTTCACTTATTTCAGGGCAAAAAGTCAGAAATTTGCCTTAATTTGGGGCAAAAAGCAGAAATTCTCCTAATTTTGGGGCCGAATACAGAAATTCCTCTAATTTGGGGTAAAATTGCGGAAATTTCAAATATTTCAGGGCAAAAAGGCAGAAATTCCACTTTATTTCAGGCAATAAGGCAAAAATTTCCCGTATTTTGGAGCAAAATTTCAGAAATTCCCCTTATATTGGTGCAAAAATGCAGAAATTCCTTTTATTTTGGTGCAATAAGGCAAAAATTCCCCGTATTTTGAAGCAAAATTGCACATATTCCCCTAATTTTGAGGGAAAATGCAGAAATTCACATTATTTTGGGGCAAAAAGACAGAAATTCTCCTTATTTCAGGGCAAAAAGTCAGAAATTCCCCATATTTTGGGGCAAAATTCCAGAAATTTCCTTTATTTTGGGACAAAATTGCAGAAATTTCAATTTTTTGGGCCAAAATTGCAGAAATTTCACTTATTTCATGGAAAAAAGGCAGAAATTTTTCTTATTTTGGGGCAAAAAGGCAGAAATTCCTTATATTTTGTGGCAAAAATGCAGAAATTCCCCTTATTTTGAGGTAAAAAGGCAGAAATTTCCCTTATTTTGGGGCAAAAATACAGAAATTTCCCTTATTTTGAGGCAAAATTGCAGAAATTTCAATTATTTTGGGGAAAAATTTTTGAAATTTAACTTATTTCAAGGCAAAAAGTCGGAAATTCCCCTTATTTTGGGGCAAAAATACAGAAATTCCATTTATTTTTGGAAAAAAGTCAGAAATTGCACTTAATTTGAGTCAAAAAGGCAGAAAATCCCCTTATTTTGGGGTAAAAATGAAAAAATTTCCCTTTTTATGGCAAAAAGGTATACATTCCCTTTATTTTCGGGCAAAAAGGCAGAAATTCTCTGTATTTTGGAGCAAAATTGCAGAAATTCCCCTAATATTGGGGCAAAAAGGCAGATATTCCCCTCATTTTGGGGTAAAACTGCAGAAATTTCACTTATTTTGCGGCAAAATGGCAGAAATTCCCCTTATTTTCTGCGAAAAAGGCAGAAAATCCCCGTATTTTAGAGCAAAATTGCAGAAACTCCTCTAATTTTGGGTCAAAAAGGCAGAAATTCCCTTTTTTGGGGGGCAAAAATACAGAAATTCTCCTTATTTAGGGGCAAAAATCAGAAGTTTCCTTTATTTGGAAGGCAAAATTTTAGAAATTTCTTTTATTTTGGTACAGAATTGCAGAAATTTTTCTTATTTTGTGGCAAAAATGCAGAAATTCCCCATATTTTGGTGCAAAAAGGCTGAAATTCCTATTATTTTGAGGTAAAATGCTGAAATTCCCCATATTTTGGGGTTAAAAGGCAGAAATTCCCCTCTTTTTGGGGCAAAAAGGCACAAATTTCTCTTATTTTCGGGCAAAATTTCAGAAATTTCATTTATTTCAGGGCAAAAAGTCAGAAATTACTTTTATTTTGGGGCAGAAAGCAGAAATTTCTTTTATTTTGGTACAAAATTGAAGAAATTTTCCTTATTTTGGAACAAAATGTCAGAAATTCCCCATATTTTGGGCAAAAGGCAGAAATTCCCCTTATTTTGGGGTAAAAAGGCTGAAATTCCCGTTATTTTGGGGCAAAAAGGCAGAAATTCCTCATATTTTGTGGCAAAAATGCGGAAATTCCCCTTATTTGAAGGTAAAATGCTGAAATTCCCCTTATTTTGGCAAAAAGGCAGAAATTCTCCTTATTTTGGAGCAAAATTGCAGAATTTTTACTTATTTCAGGGCAAAAAGTCAAAAATTTGCCTTAATTTGGGGCAAAATTACAGAAATTTCCTTTATTTTGGGACAAAATTGCAGAAATTTTAATTTTTTGGGCCAAAATTGCAGAAATTTCACTTATTTCAGGGAAAAAAGGCAGAAATTTTTCTTATTTTGGGGCAAAAAGCAGAAATTCCTTATATTTTGTGGCAAAAATGCAGAAATTCCCTTTATTTTGAGGTAAAAAGGCAGAAATTTCCCTTATTTTGGGGCAAAAATACAGAAATTCCCCTTACTTTGGGGCAAAATTGCAGAAATTTCAATTATTTTAAGGAAAAATTTTTGAAATTTAACTTATTTCAGGGCAAAAAGTCGGAAATTCCCCTTATTTTGGGGCAAAAAAACAGAAATTTCATTTATTTTTGGAAAAAAGTCAGAAATTGCACTTATTTTGAGTCAAAAAGGCGGAAAATTCCCTTATTTTAGGGTAAAAATGAAGAAATTTCCCTTTTTATAGCAAAAAGTTATACATTCCTTTTATTTTCTGGCAAAAAGGCAGAAATTCTCTGTATTTTGGAGCAAAATTGCAGAAATTCCCCTAACATTGGGGCAAAAAAGCAGAAATTCCCCTTATTTTGAGGTAAAACTGCAGAAATTTCACTTATTTTGCGGCAAAATGGCATAAATTCCTTTTATTTTCTGTGAAAAAGGCAGAAAATCCCCGTATTTTGGAGCAAAATTGCAGAAATTCACCTAATTTTGGCGTAAAACATGCAGTAATTTTCTTTGTTTTGGAGTAAAAAGGCAGAAATTCTCCATATTTTGGGGCAAAAGGAAGAAATTCTCCTTATTTTAGGGCAAAATTGCAGAAATTTCCCTTATTTGGGGACAAAAAACAGAAATCCCCTTTATTTTGGGGCAAAATTGCAAAAAAATTTTTTATTATGGGGAAAAATTGCAGAAATTTCTTTTATTTTAAGGCAAAATTGCAGAAATTTCAAATATTTCAGAGAAAAAAAGCAAAAATTTTTCATATTTTGGGGCAAAAATGCAGAAATTCCCATTATTTTGGGGCAAAAAGCAGAAATTCACCTTATTTTGGGGTAAAATTGCAGACATTTCACATATTACAGGGCAAAAAAGCAGAAATTCCCGTTATTTTAGGGCATAAAGGCAGAAATTCCTTTTATTTTGGGATAAAATTGCAGAAATTTCCCATGTTTGGGGGCAAAAAGGCAGAAAATCCCCTTAATTTTGGGAAAAAGTCAGAAATTCCCCGTATTTTAAAGCAAAATTGCAGAAATTCCCTAAATATTGGTGCAAAAATGCAGAAATTCGCTTTATTTGGGGCAAATAGCCAGAAGTACCCCTTATTTTCGGGAAAAGAGGCAGAAATTCCCTGTACTTTGAAGCAAAATTGCAGAAACTCCCCTAATTTTTGGGCAAAAACGCAGAAATTCCTTTTTTGGGGGGGCAAAAATACAGAAATTCTCCTTATTTCGGGGCAAAAATCAGAAATTTCCCTTATTTTGGGGCAAAATTTTAGAAATTTCTTTTATTTTGGTAAGGAATTGCAGAAATTTTTCTTATTTTGTGGCAAAAAGGCAGAAATTCCTCATATTTTGGTGCAAAAAGGCTGAAATTCCCCTTATTTTGAGGTAAAATGCTGAAATTCCCCATATTTTGGGGTTAAAAGGCAGAAATTCCCCTCATTTAGGGGCAAAAAGGCACAAAATTCCCTTATTTTCGGGCAAAATTGCAGAAATTTCATTTATTTCAGGGCAAAAAGTCAGAAATTACTTTTATTTTGGGGCAGAAAGCAGAAATTTCTTTTATTTTGGTACAAAATTGAAGAAATTTTTCTTATTTTGGAACAAAAAGGCAGAAATTCCCCATATTTTGGGCAAAAGGCAGAAATTCCCCTTATTTTGGGGTAAAAAGGCTGAAATTCCCATTATTTTGGGGCAAAAAGGCAGAAATTCCCTTTACTTTGTGGCAAAAAGGCAGAAATTCCCATTATTTGGGGCAGAAAAGCAAAAATTTTCCTTATTTGGGGACAATAAGGCAGAAATTCCACATATTTTGTGGCAAAAAGGCAGAAATTCCGCTTATTTGAAGGTAAAATGCTGAAATTCCCGTTATTTTGGCAAAAAAGCAGAAATTACCCTTATTTTGGGGCAAAATTGCAGAAATTTCACTTATTTCAGGGCAAAAAGTCAGAAATTTGCCTTAATTTGGGGCAAAAAGCAGAAATTCTCCTAATTTTGGGGCCGAATACAGAAATTCCTCTAATTTGGGGTAAAATTGCGGAAATTTCAAATATTTCAGGGCAAAAAGGCAGAAATTCCACTTTATTTCAGGCAATAAGGCAAAAATTTCCCGTATTTTGGAGCAAAATTTCAGAAATTCCCCTTATATTGGTGCAAAAATGCAGAAATTCCTTTTATTTTGGTGCAATAAGGCAAAAATTCCCCGTATTTTGAAGCAAAATTGCACATATTCCCCTAATTTTGAGGGAAAATGCAGAAATTCACATTATTTTGGGGCAAAAAGACAGAAATTCTCCTTATTTCAGGGCAAAAAGTCAGAAATTCCCCATATTTTGGGGCAAAATTCCAGAAATTTCCTTTATTTTGGGACAAAATTGCAGAAATTTCAATTTTTTGGGCCAAAATTGCAGAAATTTCACTTATTTCATGGAAAAAAGGCAGAAATTTTTCTTATTTTGGGGCAAAAAGGCAGAAATTCCTTATATTTTGTGGCAAAAATGCAGAAATTCCCCTTATTTTGTGGTAAAAAGGCAGAAATTTCCCTTATTTTGGGGCAAAAATACAGAAATTTCCCTTATTTTGAGGCAAAATTGCAGAAATTTCAATTATTTTGGGGAAAAATTTTTGAAATTTAACTTATTTCAGGGCAAAAAGTCGTTAATTCCCCTTATTTTGTGGAAAAAATACAGAAATTCCATTTATTTTTGGAAAAAAGTCAGAAATTGCGCTTAATTTGAGTCAAAAAGGCAGAAAATCCCCTTATTTTGGGGTAAAAATGAAAAAATTTCCCTTTTTATGGCAAAAAGGTATACATTCCCTTTATTTTCGGGCAAAAAGGCAGAAATTCTCTGTATTTTGGAGCAAAATTGCAGAAATTCCCCTAATATTGGGGCAAAAAGGCAGATATTCCCCTCATTTTGGGGTAAAACTGCAGAAATTTCACTTATTTTGCGGCAAAATGGCAGAAATTCCCCTTATTTTCTGCGAAAAAGGCAGAAAATCCCCGTATTTTAGAGCAAAATTGCAGAAACTCCCCTAATTTTGGGTCAAAAAGGCAGAAATTCCCTTTTTTGGGGGGCAAAAATACAGAAATTCTCCTTATTTAGGGGCAAAAATCAGAAGTTTCCTTTATTTGGGGGGCAAAATTTTAGAAATTTCTTTTATTTTGGTACAGAATTGCAGAAATTTTTCTTATTTTGTGGCAAAAATGCAGAAATTCCCCATATTTTGGTGCAAAAAGGCTGAAATTCCTATTATTTTGAGGTAAAATGCTGAAATTCCTCATATTTTGGGGTTAAAAGGCAGAAATTCCCCTCTTTTTGGGGCAAAAAGGCACAAATTTCTCTTATTTTCGGGCAAAATTTCAGAAATTTCATTTATTTCAGGGCAAAAAGTCAGAAATTACTTTTATTTTGGGGCAGAAAGCAGAAATTTCTTTTATTTTGGTACAAAATTGAAGAAATTTTCCTTATTTTGGAACAAAATGTCAGAAATTCCCCATATTTTGGGCAAAAGGCAGAAATTCCCCTTATTTTGGGGTAAAAAGGCTGAAATTCCCGTTATTTTGGGGCAAAAAGGCAGAAATTCCTCATATTTTGTGGCAAAAATGCGGAAATTCCCCTTATTTGAAGATAAAATGCTGAAATTCCCCTTATTTTGGCAAAAAGGCAGAAAATCTCCTTATTTTGGAGCAAAATTGCAGAATTTTTACTTATTTCAGGGCAAAAAGTCAAAAATTTGCCTTAATTTGGGGCAAAAAGCAGAAATTCTCCTAATTTTGGGGCCAAAAACAGAAATTCCCCTTATTCTGGGGTAAAATTGCGGAAATTTAAAATATTTCAGGGCAAAAAGGCAGAAATTCCACTTTATTTCTGGCAATAAGGCAAAAATTCCCCGTATTTTGGAGCAAAATTTCAGAAATTCCCCTTATATTGGAGCAAAAATGCAGAAATTCCTTTATTTTGGTTCAATAAGGCAAAAATTCCCCGTATTTTGAAGCAAAATTGCACATATTCCCCTAATTTTGAGGGAAAATGCAGAAATTCACATTATTTTGGGGCAAAAAGACAGAAATTCTCTTTATTTCAGGGCAAAAATCAGAAATTCCCTTTATTTTGGGGCAAAATTCCAGAAATTTTCTTTATTTTGTGACAAAATTGCAGAAATTTCAATTTTTTGGGCCAAAATTGCAGAAATTTCACTTATTTCAGGAAAAAAAGGCAGAAATTTTTCTTATTTTGGGGCAAAAAGCAGAAATTCCTTATATTTTGTGGCAAAAATGCAGAAATTCCCCTTATTTTGTGGTAAAAAGGCAGAAATTTCCCTTATTTTGGGGCAAAAATACAGAAATTCCCATTACTGTGGGGCAAAATTGCAGAAATTTCAATTATTTTAAGGAAAAATTTTTGAAATTTAACTTATTTCAGGGCAAAAAGTCGGAAATTCCCCTTATTTTGGGGATAAAATACAGAAATTCCATTTATTTTTGGAAAAAAGTCAGAAATTGCACTTATTTTGAGTCAAAAAGGCGGAAAATCCCCTTATTTTGGGGTAAAAATGAAGAAATTTCCCTTTTTATGGCAAAAAGGTATATATTCCCTTTATTTTCAGGCAAAAAGGCATAAATTCTCTGTATTTTGGAGCAAAATTGCAGAAATTCCCCTAATATTGGGGCAAAAGGCAGAAATTCCCCTTATTTTGGGGTAAAACTGCAGAAATTTCACTTATTTTGTGGCAAAATGGCAGAAATTCCCCTTATTTTCTTCGAAAAAGGCAGAAAATCCCTGTATTTTGGAGCAAAATTGCAGAAATTCACCTAATTTTGGCGTAAAACATGCAGTAATTTTCTTTTTTTGGGGCAAAAAGGCAGAAATTCTCCTTATTTTGGGGCAAAAGGAAGAAATTCTCTTTATTTTAGGGCAAAATTGCAGAAATTTCCATTATTTGGGGACAAAAAACAGAAATTCCCTTTATTTTGCGTCAAAATCGCAAAAAATTTTTTTATTATGGGAAAAAATTGCAGAAATTCCTTTTATTTTAAGGCAAAATTGCAGAAATTTCACATATTTCAGAGAAAAAAAGCAAAAATTTTTTATATTTTGGGGTAAAAATGCAGAAATTCCCCTTATTTGGGGGTAAAAAGGCTGAAATTCCCGTTATTTTGGGGCAAAAATGCAGAAATTCCCCATATTTTGTGGCAAAAAGTCAGAAATTCCCCTTATTTGAAGGTAAAATGCTGAAATTCCCCTTATTTTGGCAAAAAGGCAGAAATTCTCCTTATTTTGGTGCAAAATTGCAGAAATTTCACTTATTTCAGGGGAAAAAGTCAGAAATTTGCCTTAATTTGGGGCAAAATCAGAAATTCTCCTAATTTTGGGGCCAAAAACAGAAATTCCCCTTATTTTGGGGTAAAATTGCAGAAATTTCAAATATTTCAGGGCAAAAAGGCAGAAATTCCACTTTATTTCTGGCAATAAGGCAAAAATTCCCCGTATTTTGGAGCAAAATTTCAGAAATTCCCCTTATATTGGTGCAAAAATGCAGAAATTCCTTTATTTTGGTTCAATAAGGCAAAAATTCCCCGTATTTTGAAGCAAAATTGCACATATTCCCCTAATTTTGAGGGAAAATGCAGAAATTCACATTATTTTGGGGCAAAAAGACAGAAATTCTCCTTATTTCAGGGCAAAAAATCAGAAATTCCCCTTATTTTGGGGCAAAATTCCAGAAATTTCCTTTATTTTGGGACAAAATTGCAGAAATTTCAATTTTTTGGGCCAAAATTGCAGAAATTTCACTTATTTCATGGAAAAAAGGCAGAAATTTTTCTTATTTTGGGGCAAAAAGGCAGAAATTCCTTATATTTTGTGGCAAAAATGCAGAAATTCCCCTTATTTTGAGGTAAAAAGGCAGAAATTTCCCTTATTTTGGGGCAAAAATACAGAAATTCCCATTACTGTGGGGCAAAATTGCAGAAATTTCAATTATTTTAAGGAAAAATTTTTGAAATTTAACTTATTTCAGGGCAAAAAGTCGTTAATTCCCCTTATTTTGTGGTAAAAATACAGAAATTCCATTTATTTTTGGAAAAAAGTCAGAAATTGCACTTACTTTGAGTCAAAAAGGCGGAAAATCCCCTTATTTTGGGGTAAAAATGAAAAAATTTCCCTTTTTATGGCAAAAAGTTATACATTCCCTTTATTTTCGGGCAAAAAGGCAGAAATTCTCTGTATTTTGGAGCAAAATTGCAGAAATTCCCCTAATATTGGTTTAAAAAGGCAGAAATTCCCCTCATTTTGGGGTAAAACTGCAGAAATTTCACTTATTTTGCGGCAAAATGGCAGAAATTCCCCTTATTTTCTGCGAAAAAGGCAGAAAATCCCCGTATTTTAGAGCAAAATTGCAGAAACTCCCCTAATTTTGGGTCAAAAAGGCAGAAATTCCCATTTTTGGGGGGCAAAAATACAGAAATTCTCCTTATTTACGGGCAAAAAGCAGAAGTTTCCTTTATTTGGGGGCAAAACTTTAGAAATTTCTTTTATTTTGGTACAGAATTGCAGAAATTTTTCTTATTCTGTGGCAAAAAGGCAGAAATTCCCCATATTTTGGTGCAAAAAGGCTGAAATTCCTATTATTTTGAGGTAAAATGCTGAAATTCCTCATATTTTGGGGTTAAAAGGCAGAAATTCCCCTCTTTTGGGGGCAAAAAGGCACAAATTTCTCTTATTTTCGGGCAAAATTTCAGAAATTTCATTTATTTCAGGGCAAAAAGTCAGAAATTACTTTTATTTTGGGGCAGAAAGCAGAAATTAATTTTATTTTGGTACAAAATTGAAGAAATTTTCCTTATTTTGGAACAAAATGTCAGAAATTCCCCATATTTTGGGCAAAAGGCAGAAATTCCCCTTATTTTGGGGTAAAAAGGCTGAAATTCCCATTATTTTGGGGCAAAAAGGCAGAAATTCCTCATATTTTGTGGCAAAAATGCGGAAATTCCCCTTATTTGAAGGCAAAATGTTGAAATTCCCCTTATTTTGGCAAAAAGGCAGAAAATCTCCTTATTTTGGAGCAAAATTGCAGAATTTTCACTTATTTCAGGGCAAAAAGTCAAAAATTTGCCTTAATTTGGGGCAAAATGCAGAAATTCCCCTTATTTTGTGGTAAAAAGGCAGAAATTTCCCTAATTTTGGGGCAAAAATACAGAAATTCCCATTACTGTGGGGCAAAATTGCACAAATTTCAATTATTTTAAGGAAAAATTTTTGAAATTTAACTTATTTCAGGGCAAAAAGTCGGAAATTCCCCTTATTTTGGGGCAAGAAGACAGAAATTCCATTTATTTTTGGAAAAAAGTCAGAAATTGCACTTATTTTGAGTCAAAAAGGCGGAAAATCCCCTTATTTTGGGGTAAAAATGAAGAAATTTCCCTTTTTATGGCAAAAAGGTATACATTCCCTTTATTTTCAGGCAAAAAGGCATAAATTCTCTGCATTTTGGAGCAAAATTGCAGAAATTCCCCTAATATTGGGGCAAAAGGCAGAAATTCCCCTTATTTTGGGGTAAAACTGCCGAAATTTCACTTATTTTGTGGCAAAATGGCAGAAATTCCCCTTATTTTCTGCGAAAAAGGCAGATAATCCCCGTATTTTGGAGCAAAATTGCAGAAATTCACCTAATTTTGGCGTAAAACATGCAGTAATTTTCTTTGTTTTGGGGTAAAAAGGCAGAAATTCTCCTTATTTTGGGGCAAAAGGAAGAAATTCTCCTTATTTTAGGGCAAAATTGCAGAAATTTCCCTTATTTGGGGACAAAAAACAGAAATTCCCTTTATTTTGCGGCAAAATTGCAAAAATTTTTTTTATTATGGGGAAAAATTGCAGAAATTTCTTTTATTTTAAGGCAAAATTGCAGAAATTTCACATATTTCAGAGAAAAAAAGCAAAAATTTTTCATATTTTGGGGCAAAAATGCAGAAATTCCCCTTATTTTGGGGTAAAAAGGCTGAAATTCCCGTTATTTTGGGGCAAAAAGTCAGAAATTTGCCTTAATTTGGGGCAAAATCAGAAATTCTCCTAATTTTGGGGCCAAAAACAGAAATTCCCCTTATTTTGGGGTAAAATTGCAGAAATTTCAAATATTTCACGGCAAAAAGGCAGAAATTCCACTTTATTTCTGGCAATAAGGCAAAAATTCCCCGTATTTTGGAGCAAAATTTCAGAAATTCCCCTTATATTGGTGCAAAAATGCAGAAATTCCTTTATTTTTGTTCAATAAGGCAAAAATTCCCCGTATTTTGAAGCAAAATTGCAGATTTTCCCCTAATTTTGAGGGAAAATGCAGAAATTCACATTATTTTGGGGCAAAAAGACAGAAATTCTCCTTATTTCAGGGCAAAAAGTCAGAAATTCCCCTTATTTTGGGGCAAAATTCCAGAAATTTTCTTTATTTTGGGACAAAATTGCAGAAATTTCAATTTTTTGGGCCAAAATTGCAGAAATTTCACTTATTTCAGGAAAAAAAGGCAGAAATTTTTCTTATTTTGGGGCAAAAAGCAGAAATTCCTTATATTTTGTGGCAAAAATGCAGAAATTCCCCTTATTTTGTGGTAAAAAGGCAGAAATTTCCCTTATTTTGGGGCAAAAATACAGAAATTCCCATTACTGTGGGGCAAAATTGCAGAAATTTCAATTATTTTAAGGAAAAATTTTTGAAATTTAACTTATTTCAGGGCAAAAAGTCGGAAATTCCCCTTATTTTGGGGCAAGAAGACAGAAATTCCATTTATTTTTGGAAAAAAGTCAGAAATTGCACTTATTTTGAGTCAAAAAGGCGGAAAATCCCCTTATTTTGGGGTAAAAATGAAGAAATTTCCCTTTTTATGGCAAAAAGGTATACATTCCCTTTATTTTCAGGCAAAAAGGCATAAATTCTCTGTATTTTGGAGCAAAATTGCAGAAATTCCCCTAATATTGGGGCAAAAGGCAGAAATTCCCCTTATTTTGGGGTAAAACTGCCGAAATTTCACTTATTTTGTGGCAAAATGGCAGAAATTCCCCTTATTTTCTGCGAAAAAGGCAGATAATCCCCGTATTTTGGAGCAAAATTGCAGAAATTCACCTAATTTTGGCGTAAAACATGCAGTAATTTTCTTTGTTTTGGGGTAAAAAGGCAGAAATTCTCCTTATTTTGGGGCAAAAGGAAAAAATTCTCCTTATTTTAGGGCAAAATTGCAGAAATTTCCCTTATTTGGGGACAAAAAACAGAAATTCCCTTTATTTTGCGGCAAAATTGCAAAAATTTTTTTTATTATGGGGAAAAATTGCAGAAATTTCTTTTATTTTAAGGCAAAATTGCAGAAATTTCACATATTTCAGAGAAAAAAAGCAAAAATTTTTCATATTTTGGGGCAAAAATGCAGAAATTCGCCTTATTTTGGGGTAAAAAGGCTGAAATTCCCGTTATTTTGGGGCAAAAAGTCAGAAATTTGCCTTAATTTGGGGCAAAATCAGAAATTCTCCTAATTTTGGGGCCAAAAACAGAAATTTCCCTTATTTTGGGGTAAAATTGCAGAAATTTCAAATATTTCACGACAAAAAGGCAGAAATTCCACTTTATTTCTGGCAATAAGGCAAAAATTCCCCGTATTTTGGAGCAAAATTTCAGAAATTCCCCTTATATTGGTGCAAAAATGCAGAAATTCCTTTATTTTTGTTCAATAAGGCAAAAATTCCCCGTATTTTGAAGCAAAATTGCACATATTCCCCTAATTTTGAGGGAAAATGCAGAAATTCACATTATTTTGGGGCAAAAAGACAGAAATTCTCCTTATTTCAGGGCAAAAAATCAGAAATTCCCCTTATTTTGGGGCAAAATTCCAGAAATTTCCTTTATTTTGGGACAAAATTGCAGAAATTTCAATTTTTTGGGCCAAAATTGCAGAAATTTCACTTATTTCATGGAAAAAAGGCAGAAATTTTTCTTATTTTGGGGCAAAAAGGCAGAAATTCCTTATATTTTGTGGCAAAAATGCAGAAATTCCCCTTATTTTGAGGTAAAAAGGCAGAAATTTCCCTTATTTTGGGGCAAAAATACAGAAATTCCCATTACTGTGGGGCAAAATTGCAGAAATTTCAATTATTTTAAGGAAAAATTTTTGAAATTTAACTTATTTCAGGGCAAAAAGTCGTTAATTCCCCTTATTTTGTGGTAAAAATACAGAAATTCCATTTATTTTTGGAAAAAAGTCAGAAATTGCACTTACTTTGAGTCAAAAAGGCGGAAAATCCCCTTATTTTGGGGTAAAAATGAAAAAATTTCCCTTTTTATGGCAAAAAGTTATACATTCCCTTTATTTTCGGGCAAAAAGGCAGAAATTCTCTGTATTTTGGAGCAAAATTGCAGAAATTCCCCTAATATTGGTTTAAAAAGGCAGAAATTCCCCTCATTTTGGGGTAAAACTGCAGAAATTTCACTTATTTTGCGGCAAAATGGCAGAAATTCCCCTTATTTTCTGCGAAAAAGGCAGAAAATCCCCGTATTTTAGAGCAAAATTGCAGAAACTCCCCTAATTTTGGGTCAAAAAGGCAGAAATTCCCATTTTTGGGGGGCAAAAATACAGAAATTCTCCTTATTTACAGGCAAAAAGCAGAAGTTTCCTTTATTTGGGGGCAAAACTTTAGAAATTTCTTTTATTTTGGTACAGAATTGCAGAAATTTTTCTTATTCTGTGGCAAAAAGGCAGAAATTCCCCATATTTTGGTGCAAAAAGGCTGAAATTCCTATTATTTTGAGGTAAAATGCTGAAATTCCTCATATTTTGGGGTTAAAAGGCAGAAATTCCCCTCTTTTGGGGGCAAAAAGGCACAAATTTCTCTTATTTTCGGGCAAAATTTCAGAAATTTCATTTATTTCAGGGCAAAAAGTCAGAAATTACTTTTATTTTGGGGCAGAAAGCAGAAATTAATTTTATTTTGGTACAAAATTGAAGAAATTTTCCTTATTTTGGAACAAAATGTCAGAAATTCCCCATATTTTGGGCAAAAGGCAGAAATTCCCCTTATTTTGGGGTAAAAAGGCTGAAATTCCCATTATTTTGGGGCAAAAAGGCAGAAATTCCTCATATTTTGTGGCAAAAATGCGGAAATTCCCCTTATTTGAAGGCAAAATGTTGAAATTCCCCTTATTTTGGTAAAAAGGCAGAAAATCTCCTTATTTTGGAGCAAAATTGCAGAATTTTCACTTATTTCAGGGCAAAAAGTCAAAAATTTGCCTTAATTTGGGGCAAAATGCAGAAATTCCCCTTATTTTGTGGTAAAAAGGCAGAAATTTCCCTAATTTTGGGGCAAAAATACAGAAATTCCCATTACTGTGGGGCAAAATTGCACAAATTTCAATTATTTTAAGGAAAAATTTTTGAAATTTAACTTATTTCAGGGCAAAAAGTCGGAAATTCCCCTTATTTTGGGGCAAGAAGACAGAAATTCCATTTATTTTTGGAAAAAAGTCAGAAATTGCACTTATTTTGAGTCAAAAAGGCGGAAAATCCCCTTATTTTGGGGTAAAAATGAAGAAATTTTCCTTTTTATGGCAAAAAGGTATACATTCCCTTTATTTTCAGGCAAAAAGGCATAAATTCTCTGCATTTTGGAGCAAAATTGCAGAAATTCCCCTAATATTGGGGCAAAAGGCAGAAATTCCCCTTATTTTGGGGTAAAACTGCCGAAATTTCACTTATTTTGTGGCAAAATGGCAGAAATTTTCCTTATTTTCTGCGAAAAAGGCAGATAATCCCCGTATTTTGGAGCAAAATTGCAGAAATTCACCTAATTTTGGCGTAAAACATGCAGTAATTTTCTTTGTTTTGGGGTAAAAAGGCAGAAATTCTCCTTATTTTGGGGCAAAAGGAAGAAATTCTCCTTATTTTAGGGCAAAATTGCAGAAATTTCCCTTATTTGGGGACAAAAAACAGAAATTCCCTTTATTTTGCGGCAAAATTGCAAAAATTTTTTTTATTATGGGGAAAAATTGCAGAAATTTCTTTTATTTTAAGGCAAAATTGCAGAAATTTCACATATTTCAGAGAAAAAAAGCAAAAATTTTTCATATTTTGGGGCAAAAATGCAGAAATTCCCCTTATTTTGGGGTAAAAAGGCTGAAATTCCCGTTATTTTGGGGCAAAAAGTCAGAAATTTGCCTTAATTTGGGGCAAAATCAGAAATTCTCCTAATTTTGGGGCCAAAAACAGAAATTCCCCTTATTTTGGGGTAAAATTGCAGAAATTTCAAATATTTCACGGCAAAAAGGCAGAAATTCCACTTTATTTCTGGCAATAAGGCAAAAATTCCCCGTATTTTGGAGCAAAATTTCAGAAATTCCCCTTATATTGGTGCAAAAATGCAGAAATTCCTTTATTTTTGTTCAATAAGGCAAAAATTCCCCGTATTTTGAAGCAAAATTGCAGATTTTCCCCTAATTTTGAGGGAAAATGCAGAAATTCACATTATTTTGGGGCAAAAAGACAGAAATTCTCCTTATTTCAGGGCAAAAAGTCAGAAATTCCCCTTATTTTGGGGCAAAATTCCAGAAATTTTCTTTATTTTGGGACAAAATTGCAGAAATTTCAATTTTTTGGGCCAAAATTGCAGAAATTTCACTTATTTCAGGAAAAAAAGGCAGAAATTTTTCTTATTTTGGGGCAAAAAGCAGAAATTCCTTATATTTTGTGGCAAAAATGCAGAAATTCCCCTTATTTTGTGGTAAAAAGGCAGAAATTTCCCTTATTTTGGGGCAAAAATACAGAAATTCCCATTACTGTGGGGCAAAATTGCAGAAATTTCAATTATTTTAAGGAAAAATTTTTGAAATTTAACTTATTTCAGGGCAAAAAGTCGGAAATTCCCCTTATTTTGGGGCAAGAAGACAGAAATTCCATTTATTTTTGGAAAAAAGTCAGAAATTGCACTTATTTTGAGTCAAAAAGGCGGAAAATCCCCTTATTTTGGGGTAAAAATGAAGAAATTTCCCTTTTTATGGCAAAAAGGTATACATTCCCTTTATTTTCAGGCAAAAAGGCATAAATTCTCTGTATTTTGGAGCAAAATTGCAGAAATTCCCCTAATATTGGGGCAAAAGGCAGAAATTCCCCTTATTTTGGGGTAAAACTGCCGAAATTTCACTTATTTTGTGGCAAAATGGCAGAAATTCCCCTTATTTTCTGCGAAAAAGGCAGATAATCCCCGTATTTTGGAGCAAAATTGCAGAAATTCACCTAATTTTGGCGTAAAACATGCAGTAATTTTCTTTGTTTTGGGGTAAAAAGGCAGAAATTCTCCTTATTTTGGGGCAAAAGGAAAAAATTCTCCTTATTTTAGGGCAAAATTGCAGAAATTTCCCTTATTTGGGGACAAAAAACAGAAATTCCCTTTATTTTGCGGCAAAATTGCAAAAATTTTTTTTATTATGGGGAAAAATTGCAGAAATTTCTTTTATTTTAAGGCAAAATTGCAGAAATTTCACATATTTCAGAGAAAAAAAGCAAAAATTTTTCATATTTTGGGGCAAAAATGCAGAAATTCGCCTTATTTTGGGGTAAAAAGGCTGAAATTCCCGTTATTTTGGGGCAAAAAGTCAGAAATTTGCCTTAATTTGGGGCAAAATCAGAAATTCTCCTAATTTTGGGGCCAAAAACAGAAATTCCCCTTATTTTGGGGTAAAATTGCAGAAATTTCAAATATTTCACGACAAAAAGGCAGAAATTCCACTTTATTTCTGGCAATAAGGCAAAAATTCCCCGTATTTTGGAGCAAAATTTCAGAAATTCCCCTTATATTGGTGCAAAAATGCAGAAATTCCTTTATTTTTGTTCAATAAGGCAAAAATTCCCCGTATTTTGAAGCAAAATTGCACATATTCCCCTAATTTTGAGGGAAAATGCAGAAATTCACATTATTTTGGGGCAAAAAGACAGAAATTCTCCTTATTTCAGGGCAAAAAG
Source organism: Micromys minutus (assembly GCF_963924665.1). NCBI lineage: Eukaryota > Metazoa > Chordata > Mammalia > Rodentia > Muridae > Micromys > Micromys minutus. The sequence goes on from NW_027667778.1 coordinate 64,873, forward strand.
GCAGAAATTCCCCTTATTTTGGAGCAAAATTCCAGAAATTTTCTTTATTTTGGGACAAAATTGCAGAAATTTCAATTTTTTCGGCCAAAATTGCAGAAATTTCACTTTTTTCAGGAAAAAAAGGCAGAAATTTTTCTTATTTTGGGGCAAAAAGCAGAAATTCCTTATATTTTGTGGCAAAAATGCAGAAATTCCCCTTATTTTTTGGTAAAAAGGCAGAAATTTCCCTTATTTTGGGGCAAAAATACAGAAATTCCCATTACTGTGGGGCAAAATTGCAGAAATTTCAATTATTTTAAGGAAAAATTTTTGAAATTTAACTTATTTCAGGGCAAAAAGTCGGAAATTCCCCTTATTTTGGGGCAAGAAGACAGAAATTCCATTTATTTTTGGAAAAAAGTCAGAAATTGCACTTATTTTGAGTCAAAAAGGCGGAAAATCCCCTTATTTTGGGGTAAAAATGAAGAAATTTCCCTTTTTATGGCAAAAAGGTATACATTCCCTTTATTTTCAGGCAAAAAGGCATAAATTCTCTGTATTTTGGAGCAAAATTGCAGAAATTCTTCTAATATTGGGGCAAAAGGCAGAAATTCCCCTTATTTTGGGGTAAAACTGCCGAAATTTCACTTATTTTGTGGCAAAATGGCAGAAATTCCCCTTATTTTCTGCGAAAAAGGCAGATAATCCCTGTATTTTGGAGCAAAATTGCAGAAATTCACCTAATTTTGGCGTAAAACATGCAGTAATTTTCTTTGTTTTGGGGTAAAAAGGCAGAAATTCTCCTTATTTTGGGGCAAAAGGAAAAAATTCTCCTTATTTTAGGGCAAAATTGCAGAAATTTCCCTTATTTGGGGACAAAAAACAGAAATTCCCTTTATTTTGCGGCAAAATTGCAAAAATTTTTTTTATTATGGGGAAAAATTGCAGAAATTTCTTTTATTTTAAGGCAAAATTGCAGAAATTTCACATATTTCAGAGAAAAAAAGCAAAAATTTTTCATATTTTGTGGCAAAAATGCAGAAATTCCCCTTATTTTGGGGTAAAAAGGCTGAAATTCCCGTTATTTTGGGGCAAAAAGTCAGAAATTTGCCTTAATTTGGGGCAAAATCAGAAATTCTCCTAATTTTGGGGCCAAAAACAGAATTTCCCCTTATTTTGGGGTAAAATTGCAGAAATTTCAAATATTTCAGGGCAAAAAGTCAGAAATTCCACTTTATTTCTGGCAATAAGGCAAAAATTCCCCGTATTTTGGAGCAAAATTTCAGAAATTCCCCTTATATTGGTGCAAAAATGCAGAAATTCCTTTATTTTGGTTCAATAAGGCAAAAATTCCCCGTATTTTGAAGCAAAATTGCACATATTCCCCTAATTTTGAGGGAAAATTCAGAAATTCACATTATTTTGGGGCAAAAAGACAGAAATTCTCCTTATTTCAGGGCAAAAAGTCAGAAATTCCCCTTATTTTTGGGCAAAATTCCAGAAATTTTCTTTATTTTGGGACAAAATTGCAGAAATTTCAATTTTTTGGGCCAAAATTGCAGAAATTTCACTTATTTCAGGAAAAAAAGGCAGAAATTTTTCTTATTTTGGGGCAAAAAGCAGAAATTCCTTATATTTTCTGGCAAAAATGCAGAAATTCCCCTTATTTTGTGGTAAAAAGGCAGAAATTTCCCTTATTTTGGGGCAAAAATACAGAAATTCCCATTACTGTGGGGCAAAATTGCAGAAATTTCAATTATTTTAAGGAAAAAATTTTGAAATTTAACTTATTTCAGGGCAAAAAGTCGGAAATTCCCCTTATTTTGGGGCAAGAAGACAGAAATTCCATTTATTTTTGGAAAAAAGTCAGAAATTGCACTTATATTGAGTCAAAAAGGCGGAAAATCACCTTATTTTGGGGTAAAAATGAAGAAATTTCCATTTTTATGGCAAAAAGGTATACATTCCCTTTATTTTCAGGCAAAAAGGCATAAATTCTCTGTATTTTGTAGCAAAATTGCAGAAATTCCCCTAATATTGGGGCAAAAAGGCAGAAATTCCCCTTATTTTGGGGTAAAACTGCAGAAATTTCACTTATTTTGTGGCAAAATGGCAGAAATTCCCCTTATTTTCTGCGAAAAAGGCAGAAAATCCCCATATTTTGGAGCAAAATTGCAGAAATTCACCTAATTTTGGCGTAAAACATGCAGTAATTTTCTTTGTTTTGGGGCAAAAAGGCAGAAATTCTCCTTATTTTGGGGCAAAAGGAAGAAATTCTCCTTATTTTAGGGCAAAATTGCAGAAAATTCCCTTATTTGTGGACAAAAAACAGAAATTCCCTTTATTTTACGGCAAAATTGCAAAAAATTTTTTTATTATGGGGAAAAATTTCGGAAATTTCTTTTATTTTAAGGCAAAATTGCAGAAATTTCACATATTTCAGAGAAAAAAAGCAAAAATTTTTCATATTTTGGGGCAAACATGCAGAAATTCCCCTTATTTTGGGGTAAAAAGGCTGAAATTCCCGTTATTTTGGGGCAAAAAGTCAGAAATTTGCCTTAATTTGGGGCAAAATCAGAAATTCTCCTTATTTTGGGGCCCAAAACAGAAATTCCCCTTATTTTGGGGTAAAATTGCGGAAATTTCACTTATTTTGTGGCAAAATGGCAGAAATTCCCCTTATTTTCTGCGAAAAAGGCAGAAAATCTCCGTATTTTGGAGCAAAATTGCAGAAACTCCCCTAATTTTGGGTCAAAAAGGCAGAAATTCCCTTTTTTGGGGGGCAAAAATACAGAAATTCTCCTTATTTAGGGGCAAAAATCAGAAGTTTCCTTTATTTGGGGGCAAAATTTTAGAAATTTCTTTTATTTTGGTACAGAATTGCAGAAATTTTTCTTATTTTGTGGCAAAAATGCAGAAATTCCCCATATTTTGGTGCAGAAAGGCTGAAATTCCTCTTATTTTGTGGTAAAATGCTGAAATTCCTCATATTTTGGGGTTAAAAGGCAGAAATTCCCCTCTTTTTGTGGCAAAAAGGCACAAATTTCTCTTATTTTCGGGCAAAATTTCAGAAATTTCATTTATTTCAGGGCAAAAAGTCAGAAATTACTTTTATTTTGGGGCAAAAAGCAGAAATTTCTTTTATTTTGGTACAAAATTGAAGAAATTTATCTTAAATTGGAACAAAAAGTCAGAAATTCCCCATATTTTGGGCAAAATGCAGAAATTCCCATTATTTTGGGGTTAAAAGGCTGAAATTTCCGTTATTTTGGGGCAAAAAGGCAGAAATTCCCTTTACTTTGTGGCAAAAAGGCAGAAATTCCCATTAATTGTGGCAGAAAAGCAAAAATTTTCCTTATTTGGGGGCTATTAGGCAGAAATTCCCCATATTTTTTGGCAAAAAGGCAGAAATTTCCCTTATTTGAAGGTAAAATGCTGAAATTCCCCTTATTTTGGCAAAAAGGCAGAAATTCTCCTTATTTTGGGGCAAAATTGCAGAAATTTCACTTATTTCAGGGAAAAAAGTCAGAAATTTGCCTTAATTTGGGGCAAAAAGCAGAAATTTTCCTAATTTTGGGGCCAAAAACAGAAATTCCCATTATTTTGGGGTAAAATTGCGGAAATTTCAAATATTTCAGGGCAAAAAGGCAGAAATTCCAATTTATTTCTGGCAATAAGGCAAAAATTCCCCGTATTTTGGAGCAAAATTTCAGAAATTCCCCTTATATTGGTGCAAAAATGCAGAAATTCCTTTATTTTGGTTCAATAAGGCAAAAATTCCCCGTATTTTGAAGCAAAATTGCACATATTCCCCTAATTTTGAGGGAAAATGCAGAAATTCACATTATTTGGGGCAAAAAGACAGAAATTCTCCTTATTTCAGGGCAAAAAGTCCGAAATTCCCTTTATTTTGGGGCCAAATTACAGAAATTTTCTTTATTTTGGGACAAAATTGCAGAAATTTCAATTTTTTTGGGCCAAAATTGCAGAAATTTCACTTATTTCAGGGAAAAAAGGCAGAAATTTTTCTTATTTTGGGGCAAAAAGAAGAAATTCCTTATATTTTGTGGCAAAAATGAAAAAATTCCCCTTATTTTGAGGTAAAAAGGCAGAAATTTCCGTTATTTTGGGGCAAAAATACAGAAATTACCCTTAATTTGGGGCAAAATTGCAGAAATTTCAATTAGTTTGGGGAAAAATTTTTGAAATTATCTTATTTCAGGGCAAAAAGTCGGAAATTCCCCTTATTTTGGGGCAAAAAGACAGAAATTCCATTTATTTTTGGAAAAAAGTCAGAAATTGCACATATTTTGAGTCAAAAAGGCGGAAAATCCCCTTATTTGGGGGTAAAAATGAAGAAATTTCCCTTTATATGGCAAAAAGGTATAAATTCCCTTTATTTTCGGGCAAAAAGGCAGAAATTCTCTGTATTTTGGAGCAAAATTGCAGAAATTCCCATTATATTGGGGCAAAAAGGCAGAAATTCCCCTTATTTTGGGGTAAAACTGCAGAAATTTCACTTATTTTGCGGCAAAATTGCAGAAATTCCCCTTATTTTCTGCGAAAAAGGCAGAAAATCCCCGTATTTTGGAGCAAAATTGCAGAAACTCCCCTAATTTTGAGACAAAAAGGCAGAAATTCCCTTTTTTGGGCGGTAAAAATACAGAAATTCTCCTTATTTCGGGGCAAAAATCAGAAATTTCCCTTATTTGGGGGCAAAATTTTAGAAATTTCTTTTATTTTGGTACAGAATTGCAGAAATTTTTCTTATTTTGTAGCAAAAAGGCAAAAATTCTCCATATTTTGGTGCAAAGATGCTGAAATTCCCCTTATTTTGAGGTAAAATCCTGAAATTTTCCATATTTTGGGGTTAAAAGGGAGAAATTCCCCTCATTTTAGGGCAAAAAGGCACAAATTTCCCTTATTTTCAGGCAAAATTGCAGAAATTTCATTTATTTCAGGGCAAAAAGTCAGAAATTACTTTTATTCTGGGGCAGAAAGCAGAAATTTCTTTTATTTTGGTAAAATTGAAGAAATTTTCCTTATTTTGGAACAAAAAGTCAGAAATTCCCCATATTTTTGGCAAAAGGCAGAAATTCCCCTTATTTTGGGGTAAAAAGGCTGAAATTCCCATTATTTTGGAGCAAAAAGGCAGAAATTCCCTTTACTTTGTGGCAAAAAGGCAGAAATTCACATTAATTGTGGCAGAAAAGCAAAAATTTTCCTTATTTGGGGGCAATAAGGCAGAAATTCCTCATATTTTGTGGCAAAAAGGCAGAAATTTCCCTTATTTAAAAGTAAAATGCTGAAATTCCCCTTATTTTGGCAAAAAGGCAGAAATTCCCCTTTTTTTGGGCAAAATTGCAAAAATTTCACTTATTTCAGGGCAAAAAGTCAGAAATTTGCCTTAATTTGGGGCAAAAAGCAGAAATTCTCCTAATTTGGGGGCCAAAAACAGAAATTCCCATTATTTTGGGGTAAAATTGCGGAAATTTCAAATATTTCAGGGCAAAAAGGCAGAAATTCCAATTTATTTCTGGCAATAAGGCAAAAATTCCCCGTATTTTGGAGCAAAATTTCAGAAATTCCCCTTATATTGGTGCAAAAATGCAGAAATTCCTTTATTTTGGTTCAATAAGGCAAAAATTCCCCGTATTTTGAAGCAAAATTGCACATATTCCCCTAATTTTGAGGGAAAATGCAGAAATTCACATTATTTTGGGGCAAAAAGACAGAAATTCTCCTTATTTCAGGGCAAAAAGTCAGAAATTCTCCTTATTTTGGGGCAAAATTTCAGAAAATTCCTTTATTTTGGGTCAAAATTGCAGAAATCTCCCTAATTTTGGGGCAAAAATACAGAAATTTCACTTATTTCAGAGATAAAACTCAGTAATTTCTCTTATTTTAGGGCAAAAAGGCAGAAATTACTTTTATTTTGGTACAAATTTGCAGAAAATTTTTTTATTTGGGGCAAAAATACAGAAATTCCCCATATTTTAGGGCAAAAAGGAAAGATTCCCCTTATTATTAGGTAAAAAGGCTGAAATTCCTTTTATTTTAGGGCAAAAAGACAGAAATTCCCCTTATTTTGTGGCAAAAAAGCAGATATTTCCCTTATTTTGAGGCAAAATTGGAGAAGTTTCACTTATTTCAGGGCATAATTCAAAAATTGCATTTATTTTGAGGCAAAAAAACAGAAATTCCGTTTATTTTTGGGTAAAAAGGCAGAAATTTCACTTACTTTGAGGTAAAAAGGGAGAAATTCCTCTTATTTTGGGGCAAAAATGAAGAAATTTCCCTTTTTTTGTGGCAAAAGGTATACATTCCCCTTATTTTCGGGCAAAAAAGCAGAAATTCCCCGTATTTTGAAGCAAAATTGCATAAATACTCTCAATTTTTGGGCAAAAAGGCAGAAATTCTCCTTATTTTGGGGCAAAAAGACAGAAAATCTCCATTTTCAGGAGCAAACAGTCAGAAATTCCCCATATTGTGGGGCAAAATTGCAGAAATTTTTTTACATTGAAGAAAAATAGCAGAAATTTCCCTTATTTAAAGGCAAAATTGCAGAAATTTCACTTATTTCAGGTTAATAAGTCAGAAATTCCCCTTATTTTGGGGCAAATTTGCAAAAATTTCCTTTACATTGGGGCAAAATTGCAGAAAATTTTTTTATTTTGTGGCAAATTGCAGATATTTCACTTATTTCAGGGTAATTAGTCAGAAATTACCCTTATTTTGGAGCAAAAAAGACAGAAATTCCTTTTGTTTTGGGGGAAAAAGACAGAAATTCCACTTATTTAGAGGCAAAAAGGCAGAAATTCCCCTTATTTTGGAGGAAAAAAGAAGAAATTTTTATTTTTATGGCAAAAAGGTATGCATTCCCATTATTTTCAGGAAAAAAGGCAGAAATTCCCTGTATTTTGGAACAAAATTGCAGAAATTCCCCCATTTTGGGGGCAAAAGGCAGAAATTCCCTTTATTTTGGGGCAAAAATCAGAAATTCCCCTTAATTTGGGGCAAAATTCCAGAAATTTCCTTTATTTTGGGCAAAATTGCAGGAATTTACCTTATTTTGGGGCAAAATTGCAGAAATTTCCCTTATTTGGTGCAAAATTGCAGAAATTTCACTTATTTTCAGGTAAAAAGGCTGAAATTTCCTTTATTTTGGGGCAAAAAGGGAGAAATTCCCCTTATTTTGGGGCAAAATTTCAGAAATTTCCCTTATTATGGGGAAAAATTGCAGAAATTTCCCTTATTTTAGGACAAAATTGCAGAAATCTCACTTATTTCTGAGAAAAAAATCAAAAATTTTTCTTTTTTTGGGGCAAAAAGGCAGAAATTCCCATTATTTTGGGGCAAAAAGGCAGAAATTCACCTTACTTTGGGGTAAAATTGCAGAAATTTCACATATTTCAGGGCAAAAAGGCAGAAATTTCCCTTATTTTGGGGCAAAATTGCAGAAATTTCACTTATTTCAGGGTAATAAGTCAGAAATTCCCTTTATTTTGGGGCAAAAAATACAGAAATTCCCTTTGTTTTGGGGGAAAAAGACAGAAATTCAACTTACTTAGTGGCAAAAAAGCCAAAATTCTTCTTATTTTGGAGCAAAAATGAAGAAATTTTCCTCTTTTATGGCAAAAACTTATGCATTTCCTCTATTTTCAGGCAAAATGCAGAAATTCCCCCTATTTTGGAGCAAAATTGCAGAAATTCCCCTAATTCTGGGGCAAAAAGTCAGAAATTCCCTATATGTTGGGGCAAAAAGACAGAAATTCTCCTTATTTTGGAACAAAACTCAGAAATTTCCCTTATTTTGGGGCAAAATTCCAGAAATTTCTCTTATTTTGGGTAAAAATTGCAGAAATTTCACTTATTTTGGGGCAAAATTGCACAAATTTCACTTATTTCAAGAAAAAAAGCCAGAAATTTTATTTTGAGGCAAAAATGCAGAAATTCCCTTTATTTTGAGGTAAAGGCTGAAATACCCCTTATTTGGGTGAAAAAATGCAAAATTTCCCTTATTTTGGGGCAAAAAAACAGAAATTCTCCTTATTTTGTTGCAAAAATGCAGAAATTTCTTTTATTTTGGGGCAAAATTGCAGAAATTTAACCTGTTTCATGGCATAATTCAAAAATTCCTATTATTTTGGGGTAAAAAGTCAGAAATTCTGTTTATTTTTGGGTAAAAAGGCAGAAATTTCACTTATTTTGAGGTAAAAAGGCAGAAATTCCTCTTATTTTGGGGCAAAAATGAAGAAATTTCCTTTTTTGTGGCAAAAGCTATACATTCTCCTTACTTTCGGGATAAAAAGCAGAAATTCCCCGTATTTTGAAGCAAAATTGCAGAAATTCTCTCAATTTTCGTGCAAAAAGGCAGAAATTCTCCTTATTTTGGGGCAAAAAGACAGAAAATCTCTTTTTTCAGGAGCAAACAGTCAGAAATTCCCCTTATTTTGGGGCAAAATTGCAGAAATTTTTTTTACATTGGGGCAAAATTGCAGAAATGTCCCTGATTTTTGGGCAAAGTTGCAGAAATTTCACTTATTTCAGGGTAATAAGTCAGAAATTCCCCTTATTTTGGGGCAAAAAAGACAGAAATTCCCTTTGTTTTTGGGGAAAAAGACAGAAATTCCACTTATTTAGAGGCAAAAAGGCAGAAATTCCATTTATTTTGGAGCAAAAATGAAGAAATTTCCCTTTTTATAGCACAAAGGTATGCATTCCCATTATTTTCGGGCAAAAAGGCACAAATCCCCTGTATTTTGGTGCAAAATTGCAGAAATTCCCCTAATTTTGGGGCAAAAGGCAGAAATTCCCTTTATTTTGGGGCAAAAATCAGAAATTTCTCTTATTTTGGGGCAAAATTCCAGTAATTTCCTATATTTTTGGGGCAAAATTGCAGGCATTTACCTTATTTTGGGGCAAAATTGCAGAAATTTCCCTTATTTGGGGCAAAATTGAAGAAATTTCACTTATTTTCAGATAAAAAGGCTGAAATTTCCTTTATTTTGGGGCAAAAAGAGAGAAATTTCCCTTATTTTGGGGCAAAATTGCAGAAATTTCCCTTATTATGGGGAAAAATTGCAGAAATTTCCCTTATTTTAGGGCAAAATTGCAGAAATTTCACTTATTTCAGAGAAAAAAATCAAAAATTTTTCTTTTTTGGGGCAAAAAGGCAGAAATTCCATTTATTTTGGGGCAAGAAGGCAGAAATTCACCTTATTTTGGGGTAAAATTGCAGAAATTTCACATATTTCAGGGCAAAAAGGCAGAAATTTCCCTTATTTTGGGGCAAAATTGCAGAAATTTCACTTATTTCAGGGTAATAAGTCAGAAATTCCCTTTATTTTGGGGCAAAAAGACAGAAATTCCCTTTGTTTTGGGTAAATAAGACAGAAATTCCACTTATTTAGAGGCAACAAAGCAGAAATTCCCCTTATTTTGGAGCAAAAATGAAGAAATTTCCTTTTTTATGGCAATAAAATATGCATTCCCATTATTTTCGTGCAAAAAGGCAGAAATTCCCCGTATTTTTGAGCAAAATTGCAGAAATTCCCCTAATTTTGGGGCAAAATGCAGAAATTCCCTTTATTTTGGGGCAAAAATCAGAAATTCCTCTTATTTTGGGGCAGAATACCAGAAATTTTTTTTATTTTGGGGATAAATTGCAGGAATTTATTTTATTTTGTGGCAAAATTGTAGAAATTTCACTTATATTCAGGTAAAATGGCTGAAATTTCCTTTATTTTGGGGCAAAAAGGGAGAAATTCCCATTATTTTAAGGCAAAATTACAGAAATTTCCCTTATTATGAGAAAAAATTGCAGAAATTTCCTTTATTTTAGGGCAAAATTGCAGAAATTTCACTTATTTCAGAGAAAAAAACCAAATATTTTTCTCATTTTGGGGCAAAAAAGGCAGAAATTTCAATTATTTTGGGGCAAAAAGTAAGAAATTCACCTTATTTTGGGGTAAAATTGCAGAAATTTCATATATTTCAGGGCAAAAAGGCAGACATTTCTCTTATTTTGGGGCAAAATTGAAGAAATTTCACTTATTTCAGGTTAATAAGTCAGAAATTCCCCTTATTTGGGAGCAAAAAAGACAGAAATTCCCTCTGCTTTGGGGGAAAAAGAAAGAAATTCCCTTATTTAGAGGCAAAAAAGCAGAAATTCTTCTTATTTTGGAGCAAAAATAAAGAAATTTTCCTCGTTTATTTCAAAAAGTTATGCATTCCCCTTATTTTCGGGCAAAAATGCAGAAATTCCCCGTATTTTGGAGAAAAATTGCAGAAATTCCCCTAATTGTGGGGCAAAAAGGCAGAAATTCCCTATATGTTGGGGCAAAAAGATAGAAATTCTCCTTATTTTGGGGCAAAACTCAGAAATTCCCCTTATTTTGGGGCAAAATTCCAGAAATTTCCCTTATTTTGGTGCAAAATTGCAGAAATTTCACTTATTTTGGGGCAAAATTGCAGAAATTTCACTTATTTTAGGGAAAAAAGGCAGAAATTTTCCTTATTTTGGGGCAAAAATGCAGAAATTCCCCTTATTTTGAGGTAAAAAGGCTGAAATTCCCTTTATTTGGAGGCAAAAAGGCAGAAATTTCCCTTATTTTGGAACAAAAAGACAGAAATTCCCTTTATTTTGTGGAAAAACTGCAGAAATTTCTTTTATTGTGGGGCAAAAATGAAGAAATTCCTTTTTTTTGTGGGAAAAGGTATACATTCCTCTTACTTTCGGAATTAAAAGCAGAAATTCCCCATATTTTGAAGCAAAATTGCAGAAATTCTCATAATTTTCGGGCAAAAAGGCAGGAATTCTCCTTATTTTGGGGCAAAAATACAGAAAATCTCCTTTTTTCGGGAGCAAACAGTCAGAATTTCCCCTTATTTTGGGGCAAAATTGCAGAAATTTCCTTTACATTGGGGCAAAATTGCAGAAATTTCCCTTATTTTGGGGCAAAATTGCAGAAATTTCACTTATTTCAGGGTAATAAGTCAGTAATTCCACTTATTTTGGGGCAAAAAAGACAGAAATTCCCTTTGTTTTGGGGGAAAAAGACAGAAATTCCACTTATTTAAAGGCAAAAAGGAAGAAATTCCCCTTATTTTGGAGCAAAAATGAAGAAATTTCCCTTTTTATGTTAAAAAGGTATGCATTCCCATTTTTTCGGGCAAAAAGGCAGAAATTCCCTTTATTTTGGGGCACAAATCAGAAATTCCCCTTATTTTGGGGCAAAATTCCAGAAATTTCCTTTATTTTGGGGCAAAATTGCAGGAATTTGCCTTATTTTGGTGAAAAATTGCAGAAATTTCTCTTATTTGAGGCAAAATTGCAGAAATTTCACTTATTTTCAGGTAAAAAGTCTGAATTTTCTTTATTTTGGGGCAAAAAGGGAGAAAATCCCCTTATTTTGGGGCAAAATTGAGAAATTTCCCTTATTATGGGGAAAAATTGCAGAAATTTCCCTTATTTTAGAGCAAAATTGCAGAAATTTCAATTACTTCAGAAAAAAAATTTTTTTTCTTATTTTGGGGCAAAAAGGCAGAAATTCACCTTATTTTGGGGTAAAATTGCAGAAATTTCACATATTTCAGGCCAAAAAGGCAGAAATTTCCCTTATTTTGGGGCAAGATTGCAGAAATTTCACTTATATCAGGGAAAAAAGGCAGAGATTTTCCTTATTTTGGGGCAAAAATGCAGATATTCCTCTTATTTTGAGGTAAAATGCTGAAATTCCTTTTATTTGGTTGCAAAAAGACAGAAATTCCCCTTATTTTGTGGCAAAAATGCAGAATTTCCCTTATTTTAGGACAAAATTGCAGAAATTTCACTTATTTCAGAGAAAAAAATCAAAAATTTTTCTTTTTTTGGGGGAAAAATGCAGAAATTCCCATTATTTTGGGGCAAAAAAACAGAAATTCACTTATTTTGGGGTAAAATTGCAGAAATTTCACATATTTCAGGGCAAAACGTAGAAATTTCCCTTATTTTGAGGCAAAATTGCAGAAATTTCACTTATTTCAGGGTAATAAGTCAGAAATTCCCCTTATTTTGGGGCAAAAAAACAGAAATTCCCTTTTTTTTTGAGGGAAAAAGACAGAAATTCCACTTATTTAGAGGCAAAAAGGCAGAAATTCCCGTTATTTTGGAGCAAAAATGAAGAAATTTCCCTTTTTATGGCAAAAAGGTATGCATTCCCATTATTTTTAGGCAAAAAGGCAGAAATTCCCTATATTTTGGAGCAAAATTGCAGAAATTCTTCTAATTTTGGGGCAAAATGCAGAAATTCCCCTTATTTTGGGGCAAAATTCCAGAAATTTCCTTTATTTTGGGGCAAAATTGCAGGAATTTACCTTATTTTGGGGCAAAATTGCAGAAATTTCACTTATTTGGTTCAAAATTGCAGAAATTTTACTTATTTTCAGGTAAAAAGGCTGAAATTTCCTTTATTTTGGGGCAAAAAGGGAGAAATTCCCCTTATTTTGGGGCAAAATTGCAGAAATTTCCCTTATTATGGGGAAAAATTGCAGAAATTTCCCTTATTTTAGGGCAAAATTGCAGAAATTTCATTATTTCAGAGAAAAAAATCAAATTTTTTTTTTTTTTGGGGCAAAAAGTTAGTAATTCCCATTATTTTGGGGCAAAGAGGCAGAAATTCACCTTATTTTGGGGTATAATTGCAGAAATTTTACATATTTCAGGGCAAAAAGGTAAAAATTTCCCTTATTTTGGGGCAAAATTGCAGAAATTTCACTTATTTCAGGGTAATAATCAGAAATTTCCCTTATTTTGGGACAGAAAAGACAGAAATTCCGTTTGTTTTTGGGGAAAAAGACAGAAATTCCACTTATTTAGAGGCTAAAAAGCCGAAATTCTTCTTATTTTGGAGCAAAAATGAAGAAATTTTCCTTTTTTATGTCAAAAACTTATGCATTTCCTCTATTTTCGGGCAAAATGCAGAAATTCCTTGTATTTTGAAGCAAAATTGCAGAAATTCCCCGAATTCTGGGGCAAAAAGGCAGAAATTCCCTATATGTTGGGGCAAAAAGACAGAAATTCTCCTTATTTTGGGGCAAAACTCAGAAATTCCCCTTATTTTGGGGCAAAATTTCAGAAATTTCCCTTATTTTGGGGCAAAATTGCAGAAATTTCACTTATTTTGGGGCAAAATTGCAGAAATTTCACTTATTTCAGGAAAAAAAGGCAGAAAATTTCTATATTTTAGGGCAAAAATGCAGAAATTCCCCTTATTTTGAGGTAAAAAGGCTGAAATTCTCCTTATTTGGGGGCAAAAAGGCAGAAATTTCCCTTATTTTGGGGCAAAAAAACACAAATTCCCCTTATTTTGTGGCAAAAATGCAGAAATTTCTTTTATTTTGGGGCAAAATTGCAGAAATTTCACATATTTCAGGGCATAATTCAAAAATTCTTTTTATTTTGGGGCAAAAACAGAAATTCCGTTTATTTTTGGGTAAAAAGGCAGAAATTTCACTTATTTTTAGGTAAAAAGGCTGAAATTCCTCTTATTTTGGGACAAAAATGAAGACATTTCCCTTTTTTTTGAGGCAAAAGGTATACATTCCCCTCACTTTCGGGATAATAAGCAGAAATTCCCCGTATTTTGAAGCAAAATTGCAGAAATTATCTCAATTTTCGTCCAAAAAGGCAGAAATTCTCCTTATTTTGTGGCAAAAAGACAGAAAAATCTCCTTTTTCGAAAGCAAACCGTTAGAAATTCCCCTTATTTTGGGGCAAAATTGCAGAAATTTCCTTTACATTGGGGCAAAATTGAAAAAATTTCCCTTATTTTGGGGCAAAGTTGGAGAAATTTCACTTATTTCAGGGTAATAAGTCAGAAATTCCCCTTTTTTTGGGGCAAAAAAGACAGAAATTCCCTTTGTTTTGGGGGAAAAAGACAGAAATTCCACTTATTTAAAGGCAAAAAGGAAGAAATTCCACTTATTTTGGAGCAAAAATGAAAAAATTTCCCTTTTTATGGCAAAAAGGTATGCATTCCCATTATTTTCGGGCAAAAAGGCAGAAATTCCCTGTATTTTGGAGCAAAATTGCAGAAATTCCCCTAATTTTGGGGCAAAAGGCAGAAATTCTCTTTATTTTGGGGCAAAAATCATAAATTCCCCTTATTTTGGGTCAAAATTCCAGAAATTTCCTTTATTTTGGGGCAAAATTGCAGGAATTTACCTTGTTTTGGGGCAAAATTGCAGAAATTTCATTTATTTCTGGTAAAAAGGCTGAAATTTCCTTTACTTTGGGGCAAAAAAGAAGAAATTCCTCTTATTTTGGGGCAAAATTTCAGAAATTTTACTTATTATGGGGAAAAATTGCAGAAATTTTCCTTATTTTAGGGCAAAATTGCAGAAATTTCACTTATTTCAGAGAAAAAAAGCAAATTTTTTTTTATTTTGAAACAAAAAGGCAGAAATTCCTATTATTTTGGGCAAAAAGGCAGAAATTCACCTTATTTTGGGGTAAAATTGCAGAAATTTCACATATTTCAGGGCAAAAAGGCAGAAATTTCCCTTATTTTGGGGCAAAATTGCAGAAATTTCACTTATTTTAGGGTAATAAGTCAGAAATTCCCCTTATTTTGGAGAAAAATACAGAAATTCCCTTTGTTTTGGGGGAAAAAGACAGAAATTCCACTTATTTAGAGGTTAAAAAGCCGAAATTCTTCTTATTTTGGAGCAAAAATGAAGAAATTTTCCTCGTTTATTTCAAAAAGTTATGAATTCCCCTTATTTTCGGGCAAAAGGGCAGAAATTCCCTGTATTTTGGAGCAAAATTGCAGAAATTCCCCTAATAGTGGGGCAAAAAGGCAGAAATTCCCTATATGTTGGGGCGAAAACACAGAAATTCTCCTTATTTTGGGGCAAAACTCAGAAATTCTCCTTATTTTGGGGCAAAATTCCAGAAATTTCCCTTATTCTGGGGCCAAATTGCAGAAATTTCACTTATTTTGGGCAAAATTGCAGAAATTTCACTTATTTCAGGGTAAAAAAGGAATTTTGTTATTTTGGGGCAAAAAGGCAGAAATTCCCCTTATTTTGAGGTAAAAAGGCTGAAATTCCCCTTATTTGGGGTCAAAAAGGCAGAAATATCCTTTATTTTGGGGCAAAATTGCAGAAATTTCACTTATTACAGGGTAATAAGTCACAAATTCCCCTTAATTTGGGGCAAAAAAGACAGAACCTTTCTTTGTTTTGGGGGAAAAAGAAAAAATTCCACTTATTTAGAGGCAAGAAGGCAGAAATTCCCCTTATTTTGCAGCAAAAATGAATAAATTTCCCTTTTTATAGCAAAAAGATATGCATTCCCATTATTTTCTGGCAAAAAGGCCGAAATTCCCCATATTTTGGGGCAAAATTGCAGAAATTCCCCTAAATTTGGGGCAAAAGGCAGAAATTCCCTTTATTTTGGGGCAAAAATCATAAATTCCCCTTATTTTGGGACAAAATTCAAGAAATTTTTTTTTTTTATTTTGGGGCAAAATTGCAGGAATTTACCTTATTTTGGGGCAAAATTGCAGAAATTTTTCTTATTTGGGGCAAAATTGCAGAAATTTCACTTATTTTCAGGTAAAAAGGCTGAAATTTCCTTTAGTTTGGGGCAAAAAGAAAGAAATTCCCCTTATTTTGGGGCAAAATTGCAGAAATTTCCCATATTATTGGGAAAAATTGCAGAAATTTTCCTTATTTTAGAGCAAAATAGCAGCAATTTACTTATTTCAGAGAAAAAAAGCAAAAATTTTTCTTATTTTGGGGCAAAAAGGCAGAAATTCCCATTATTTTTGGGGCAAAAAATGAGAAATTCACCTTATTTTGAGGTAAAATTGCAGAAATTTCACAGATTTCAGGGCAAAAAAGCAGAAATTTCCTTTATTTTGGGGCAAAATTGCAGAAAATTCACTTATTTCAGGGTAATAAGTCAGAAATTCCCCTTATTTTGGGCCAAAAAAAAAACAGAAATTTCCTTTGTTTTGGGGGAAAAAGACAGAAATTGCACTTATTGAGAAGCATAAAGGCAGAAATTCCTTTTATTTTGGAGCAAAAATGAAGAAATTTCCCTTCTTTATGGCAAAAAGTTATGCATTCCTCTTATTTTCGTACAAAAAGGCAGAAATTCCCCGTATTTTGGAGCAAAATTGCAGAAATTCCCCTAATTGTGGTGCAAAAAGGCAGAAATTTTCTATATGTTGGGGCAAAAAGACAGAAATTCTCCTTATTTTGGGGCAAAACTCAGAAATTCCACTTATTTGGGGGCAATATTGCAGAAATTTCACTTACTTCAGGGAAAAAAGGCAGAAATTTTCCTTATTTTGGGGCAAAAAGGCAGAAATTCCTAATATTTTGTGGCAAAAATGCAGAAATTCTTCTTATTTTGAGGTAAAAAAGATGAAATTCCTCTTATTTGAGGGCAAAAAGGCAAAAATTTCCCTTATTTTGTGGCAAAATTGCAGAAACCTCACTTATTTCAGAGTAATAAGTTAGAAATGTTTCTTATTTTGGGGCAAAAAAGACAGAATATGTCTTTGTTTTGGGGGAAAAAGACAGAAATTCCACTTATTTAGAGCCAAAAAAGCACAAATTCCCATTATTTTGAAGCAAAAAATGAAGAAATTTCCCTTTTTTTAGGCAAAAAGGTATGCATTCTTATTTTCGGGCAAAAAGGCAGAAATTCCTCGTATATTGGAGCAAAATTGCAAAAATTCCCCTAATTGTGGGGCAAAAATGCAGACATTCCCTATATGTTGGGGCAAAAGACAGAAATTCTCCTTATTTTGAGGCAAAACTCAGAAATTCCACTTATTTTGGGGCAAAATTCCAGAAATTTCCCTTATTCTGGGGCAAAATTGCAGAAATTTCACTTATTTTGGGCAAAATTGCAGAAATTTCACTTATTTCAGGGAGAAAAAGGAATTTTGTTATTTTGTGGCAAAAAGGCAGAAATTCCCCTTATTTTGAGGTAAAAAGGCTGAATTTCCCCTTATTTGGGGGCAAAAAGGCAGAAATATCTCTTATTTTGGGGCAAAATTGCAGAAATTTAACTTATAACAGGGTAATAAGTCAGAAATTCTTCTTAATTTGGGGCAAAAAAGACAGAAATTCCCTTTGTTTTAGAGGAAAAAGAAGAAATTCACTTATTTAGAGGCAAGAAGGCAGAAATTCCCCTTATTTTGGTGCAAAAATGAAGAAAAATCCCATTTTATGGCAAAAAGGTATGCATTCCCATTATTTTCGGGCAAAAAGGCAGAAATTCCCCGTATTTTGGGGCAAAAAGGCAGAAATTCACCTTATTTTGGGGTAAAATTGCAGAAATTTTACATTTTTCAGGGCAAAAAGGTAAAAATTTCCCTTATTTTGGTGCAAAATTGCAGAAATTTCACTTATTTCAGGGTAATAATCAGAAATTTCCCTTATTTTGGGACAGAAAAGACAGAAATTCCTTTTGTTTTGGGGGAAAAAGACAGAAATTCCACTTATTTAGAGGCTAAAAAGCCGAAATTCTTCTTATTTTGGAGCAAAAATGAAGAAATTTTCCTTTTTTATGGCAAAAACTTATGCATTTCCTCTATTTTCGGGCAAAATGCAGAAATTCCTTGTATTTTGACGCAAAATTGCAGAAATTCCCCTAATTCTGGGGCAAAAAGGCAGAAATTCCCTATATGTTGGGGCAAAAAGACAGAAATTCTCCTTATTTTGGGGCAAAACTAAGAAATTCCCCTTATTTTGGGGCAAAATTCCAGAAATTTCCCATATTTTGGGGCAAAATTGCAGAAATTTCACTTATTTTGGGGCAAAATTGCAGAAATTTCACTTATTTCAGGAAAAAAAGGCAGAAAATTTCCTTATTTTAGGGCAAAAATGCAGAAATTCCCCTTATTTTGAGGTAAAAAGGCTGAAATTCCCCTTATTTGGGGGCAAAAAGGCAGAAATTTCCCTATTTTGGGGCAAAAAACAGACATTCCCCTTATTTTGTGGCAAAAATGCAGAAATTTCTTTTATTTTGGGGCAAAATTGCAGAAATTTCAATTATTTCAGGGCATAATTCAAAAATTCCTTTTATTTTGGGGCAAAAAGACAGAAATTCCATTTATTTTTGGGTAAAAAGTAAGAAATTTCAATTATTTTTAGGTAAAAAGGCTGAAATTCCTCTTATTTTCGGACAAAAATGAAGACATTTCTCTTTTTTTGTGGCAAAAGGTATACATTTCCCTTACTTTCTGGATAATAAGCAGAAATTCCCCGTATTTTGAAGCAAAATTGCAGAAATTCTCTCAATTTTCGTGCAAAAAGGCAGAAATTCTCTTTATTTTGGGGCAAATAGACAGAAAATCTTCTTTTTCGGGAGCAAACACTTAGAAATTCCCCTAATTTTGGGGCAAAATTGCAGAAATTTTATTTACATTGGGGCAAAATTGAAAAAATTCCCCTTATTTTGGGGCAAAGTTGCAGAAATTTCACTTATTTCAGGGTAATAAGTCAGAAATTCCCCTTCTTTGGGGACAAAAAAGACAGAAATTCCCTTTGTTTTGGGGGAAAAAGACAGAAATTCCACTTATTTACAGGCAAAAATGAAGAAATTCCACTTATTTTGGAGCAAAAATGAAGAAATTTCCCTTTTTATGGCAAAAAGGTATGCATTCCCATTATTTTCGGGCAAAAAGGCAGAAATTCCCTGTATTTTGGAGCAAAATAGCAGAAATTCCCCTAATTTTGGGGCAAAAGGCAGAAATTCCCTTTATTTTGGGGCAAAAATCAGAAATTCCTCTTATTTTGGGGCAAAATTCCAGAAATTTCCTTTATTTTGGGGCAAAATTGCAGGAATTTACCTTGTTTTGGGGCAAAATTGCAGAAATTTCCATTATTAGGGGCAAAATTGCAGAAATTTCACTTTTTTCTGGTAAAAAGGCTGAAATTTGCTTTACTTTGGGGCAAAAAGGAAGAAATTCCTCTTATTTTGTGGCAAAATTTCAGAAATTTCCCTTATTATGTGGAAAAATTGCAGAAATTTCCTTTATTTTAGGGCAAAATTGCAGAAATTTCACTTATTTCAGAGAAAAAAAAGCAAAATTTTTTCTTATTTTGAAACAAAAAGGCAGACATTCCCATTATTTTGGGGCAAAAAGGCAGAAATTCACCTTATTTTGGGGATAAATTGAAGAAATTTCACATATTTCAGGGCAAAAAGGCAGAAATTTCCCTTATTTTGGGGCAAAATTGCAGAAATTTCCTTTACATTGGGGCAAAATTGAAAAAATGTCCCTTATTTTGGGGTAAAGTTGCAAAAATTTCACTTATTTCAGGGTAATAAGTCAGAAATTCCCCTTATTTTGGGGCAAAAAAGACAGAAATTCCCTTTGTTTTTGGGAAAAAAGACAGAAATTCCACTTATTTAAAGGCAAAAAGGAAGAAATTCCACTTATTTTGGAGCAAAAATGAAGAAATTTTCCTTTTTATGGAAAAAAGGTATGCATTCCCATTATTTTCGGGAAAAAAAGCAGAAATTCCCTGTATTTTGGAGCAAAATTGCAGAAATTCCCCTCCTTTTGGGGCAAAAGGCATAAATTCCCTTTATTTTGAGGCAAAAATCATAAATTCCCCTTATTTTGGGGCAAAATTCCAGAAATTTCCTTTATTTTGGCGCAAAATTGCAGGAATTTACCTTGTTTTGGGGCAAAATTGCAGAAATTTCCATTATTTGGGGCAAAATTGCAGAAATTTCACTTATTTCATGTAAAAGGCTGAAATTTCCTTTACTTTGGGGCAAAAAGCGAGAAATTCCTCTTATTTTGGGGCAAAATTTCAGAAATTTCCCTTATTATGGGGAAAAATTGCAGAAATTTCCCTTATTTTAGGGCAAAATTGCAGAAATTACACTTATTTCAAAGAAAAAATGCAAAATTTTTTCTTATTTTGAAACAAAAAGGCAGAAATTCCCATTATTTTGGGGCAAAAGGGCAGAAATTCACCTTATTTTGGGGTAAAATTGCAGAAATTTCACATATTTCAGGGCAAAAGGCAGAAATTTCCCTTATTTTGGGGCAAAATTGCAGAAATTTGTCTTATTTCAGGGTAATAAGTCAGAAATTCCCCTTATTTTGGTGAAAAATACAGAAATTCCCTTTGTTTTGGGGGAAAAAAACAGAAATTCCACTTATTTAGAGGCTAAAAAGCCGAAATTCTTCTTATTTTGGAGCAAAAATGAAGAAATTTTCCTCGTTTATTTCAAAAAGTTATGCATTCCCCTTTTTTTCGGGCAAAAAGGCAGAAATTCCCTGTATTTTGGAGCAAAATTGCAGAAATTCCCCTAATTGTGGGGCAAAAAGGCAGAAATTCCCTATATGTTGGGGCGAAAACACAGAAATTCTCCTTATTTTGTGGCAGAACTCAGAAATCCCCCTTATTTTGGGGCAAAATTCCAGAAATTTTTCTTATTCTGGGGCAAAATTGCAGAAATGTCACTTATTTTGGGCAAAATTGCAGAAATTTCACTTATTTCAGGGTAAAAAAGGAATTTTGTTATTTTGGGGCAAAAAGGCAGAAATTCCCCTTATTTTGAGGTAAAAAGGCTGAAATTCCCCTTATTTGGGGTCAAAAAGGCAGAAATATCCTTTATTTTGGGGAAAATTGCAGAAATTTCACTTATTACAGGGTAATAAGTCACAAATTCCCCTTAATTTGGGGTAAAAAAGACAGAAATTCCCTTTGTTTTGGGGGAAAAAGAAGAAATTCCACTTATTTAGAGGCAAGAAGTCAGAAATTCCCCTTACTTTGGAACAAAAATGAATAAATTTCCCTTTTTATGGCAAAAAGGTATGCATTCCCATTATTTTCGGGCAAAAAGGCAGAAATTTCCCATATTTTGGGGCAAAATTGCAGAAATTCCCCTAAATTTGGGGCAAAAGGCAGAAATTCCCTCTATTTTGGGGCAAAAATCATAAATTCCCCTTATTTTGGGGCAAAATTCAAAAAATTTCCTTTATTTTGGGGCAAAATTGCAGGAATTTACCTTATTTTGGGGCAAAATTGCAGAAATTTTTCTTATTTGGGGCAAAATTGCAGAAATTTCACTTATTTTCAGGTAAAAAGGCTGAAATTTCCTTTAGTTTGGGGCAAAAAGGAAGAAATTCCCCTTATTTTGGGGCAAAATTGCAGAAATTTCCCTTATTGTTGGGAAAAATTGCAGAAATTTTCCTTATTTTAGAGCAAAATTGCAAAATTTCACTTATTTCAGAGAAAAAAAGCAAAAATTTTTCTTATTTTGTGGCAAAAATGCAGAAATTTCTTTTATTTTGGGGCAAAAATGAAGAAAATCCTTTTTTTGTGGGAAAAGGTATACATTCCTCTTACTTTCGGGATTAAAAGCAGAAATTCCCCGTATTTTGAAGCAAAATTGCAGAAATTCTCATAATTTTCGGGCAAAAAGGCAGAAATTCTCCTTATTTTGGGGCAAAAAGACAGAAAATCTCCTTTTTTCGGGAGCAAACAGTCAGAATTTCCCCTTATATTGGGGCAAAATTGCAGAAATTTCGTTTACATTGGGGCAAAATTGCAGAAATTTTCCTTATTTTGGGGCAAAATTGGCGAAATTTCACTTATTTCAGGGTAATAAGTCAGTAATTCCCCTTATTTTGGGGCAAAAAGACAGAAATTCCCTTTGTTTTGGGGGAAAAAGACAGAAATTCCATTTATTTAGAGGCAAAAAGGCAGAAATTCCCATTATTTTGGAGCAAAAATGAAGAAATTTCCCTTTTTATGGCAAAAAGGTATGCATTCCCATTATTTTCGGGCAAAAAGGCAGATATTCCCCGTATTTTGGAGCAAAATTGCAGAAATTCCCCTAATTTTGGGGCAAAAGGCAGAAATTCCCTTTATTTTGGGGCAAAAATCAGAAATTCCTAATATTTTGGGGCAAAATTCCAGAAATTTCCTTTATTTTGGGGCAAAATTGCAGGAATTTACCTTATTTTGGTGCAAAATTGCAGAAATTTCTCTTATTTGAGGCAAAATTGCAGAAATTTCACTTATTTTCAGGTAAAAATTCTGAAATTTTCTTTATTTTGGGGCAAAAAAAAAGAAAATCCCCTTATTTTTAGGCAAAATTGCAGAAATATCCCTTATTATGGGGAAAAATTGCAAAAATTTCCCTTATTTTAGGACAAAATTGCAGAAATTTAACTTATTTCAGAGAAAAAAACAAAAATTTTTCTTATTTTGGGGCAAAAACTCAGAAATTCACCTTATTTTGAGGTAAAATTGCAGAAATCTCACATATTTCAGGGCAAAAAGGCAGAAATTTCACTTATTTTGGGGCAAAATTGCAGAAACTTCACTTATATCAGGGAAAAAAGGCAGAAATTTTTCTTATTTTGGGGCAAAAATGCAGAAATTCCCCTTATTTTGAGGTAAAAAGGCTGAAATTCCCCTTATTTGGGGGCAAAAAGACAGAAATTCCCCTTATTTTGTGGCAAAAATGCAGAAATTTCTTTTATTTTTGGGCAAATTTGCAGAAATTTCACTTATTTCAGGGCATAATTCAAAAATTCCTTTTATTTTGGGGCAAAAAGACAGAAATTCTGTTTATTTTGGGGTAAAAAGGCAGAAATTTCACTTATTTTGAGGTAAAAAGGCAGAAATTCCTTTTTTTGGGGGGCAAAAATGGAGAAATTTCCCTTTTTTGTGGCAAAAGGTATACATTTCCCTTACTTTCGGGATAAAAAGAAGAAATTCCCCGTATTTTGAAGCAAAATTGCATAAATTCTCTCAATTTTTGGGCAAAAAGGCAGAAATTTTTTTTATTTTGAAGCAAAAAGACAGAGAATCTCCTTTTTCAGGGCAAACAGTCAGAAATTCCCCATATTGTGGGGCAAAATATCAGAAATTTTTTTTACATTGGGGAAAAATTGCAGAAATTTCACTTATTTTAAGGCAAAATTGCAGAAATTTCACTTATTTCAGGTTAATAAGTCAGAAATTCCCTATATTTTGGAGCAAAATTGCAGAAATTATTCTAATTTTGGGGCAAAAGGCAGAAATTCCCCTTATTTTGGGGCAAAATTCCAGAAATTTCCTTTATTCTGGGGCAAAATTGCAGGAATTGACCTTATTTTGGGGAAAATTGCAGAAATTTCACTTACTTGGTGCAAAATTGCAGAAATTTTATTTATTTTCAGGTAAAAAGGCTGAAATTTCCTTTATTTTGGGGCAAAAAGGGAGAAATTCCCCTTATTTTGGGGCAAAATTGCAGAAATTTCCCTTATTATGGGGAAAAATTGCACAACTTTCCCTTATTTTAGGGCAAAATTGCAGAAATTTCACTTATTTCAGAGAAAAAAATCAAATTTTTTTTTTATTTTGGGGCAAAAATGTAGAATTTCCCATTATTTTGGGGCAAAAATGCAGAAATTCACCTTATTTTGGGGTAAAATTGCAGAAATTTTACATATTTCAGGGCAAAAAGGTAAAAATTTCCCTTATTTTGGGGAAAAATTGCAGAAATTTCACTTATTTCAGGGTAATAATCAGAAATTTCCCTTATTTTGGAACAGAAAAGACAGGAATTCCCTTTGTTTTGAGGGAAAAAGACAGAAATTCCACTTATTTAGAGGCTAAAAAGCCGAAATTCTTCTTATTTTGGAGCAAAAATCAAGAAATTTTCCTTTTTTATGTCAAAAACTTATGCATTTCCTCTATTTTCGGGCAAAAATGCAGAAATTCCTTGTATTTTGAAGCAAAATTGCAGAAATTCCCCTAATTCTGGGGCAAAAAGGCAGAAATTCCTTATATGTTGGGGCAAAATTCCAGAAATTTCCCTTATTTTGGGGCAAAATTGCAGATATTTCACTTATTTTAGGGTAATAAGTCAGAAATTCTCCTTATTTTGGGGCAAATAGACAGAAAATCTTTTTTTTGGGGAGCAAACAGTTAGAAATTCCCCTAATTTTAAGGCAAAATTGCAGAAATTTCCTTTACATTGGGGCAAAATTGAAAAAATTTCCCCTATTTAGGGGCAAAGTTGCAGAAACTTCACTTATTTCAGGGTAATAAGTCAGAAATTCCCCTTTTTTGGGGCAAAAAAGACAGAAATTCCCTTTGTTTTGGGGAAAAAAGACAGAAATTCCACTTATTTAAAGGCAAAAAGGAAGAAATTCCACTTATTTTGGAGCAAAAATGAAGAAATTTCCCTTTTTATGGCAAAAAAATATGCATTCCCATTATTTTCAGGCAAAAAGGCAGAAATTCCCTGTATTTTGGAGCAAAATTGCAGAAATTCCCCTCCTTTTGGGGCAAAAGCAGAAATTCCTTTTATTTTGGGGCAAAAATCATAAATTCCCCTTATTTTGGGGCAAAATTCCAGAAATTTCCTTTATTTTGGGGCAAAATTGCAGGAATTTACCTTATTTTGGGGCAAAATTGCAGAAATTTCCATTATTTGGGTCAAAATTGCAGAAATTTCACTTATTTCAGGTAAAAAGTCTGAAATTTCCTTTACTTTGGGGCAAAAAGCGAGAAATTCCTCTTATTTTGGGGCAAAATTTCAGAAATTTCCCTTATTATGGGTAAAAATTGCAGAAGTTTCCCTTATTTTAGGGCATAATTGCAGAAATTTCACTTATTTCAGAGAAAAAAAGCAAAATTTTTTCTTATTTTGAAACAAAAAGGCATTAATTCCCATTATTTTGAGGCAAAAAGGCAGAAATTCACCTTATTTTGGGGTAAAATTTCAGAAATTTCACATATTTCAGGGCAAAAAGGCAGAAATTTCACTTATTTTAGGGTAAAAAGTCAGAAATTCCCCTTATTTTGGGGAAAAATACAGAAATTCCCTTTGTTTTGGGGGAAAAAGACAGAAATTCCACTTATTTAGAGGCTAAAAAGCCGAAATTCTTCTTATTTTGGAGCAAAAATGAAAAAATTTTCCTCGTTTATTTCAAAACGTTATGCATTCCCCTTATTTTCGGGCAAAAGGGCAGAAATTCCCTGTATTTTGGAGCAAAATTGCAGAAATTCCCCTAATAGTTTGGCAAAAAGGCAGAAATTCCCTATATGTTGGGGCGAAAACACAGAAATTCTCCTTATTTTGGGGCAAAACTCAGAAATTCCCCTTATTTTGGGGCAAAATTCCAGAAATTTCCATTATTCTGGGGCAAAATTGCAGAAATTTCACTTATTTTGGGCAAAATTGCATAAATTTCACTTATTTCAGGGTAAAAAAGGAATTTTGTTATTTTGGGGCAAAAAGGCAGAAATTCCCCTTATTTTGAGGTAAAAAGGCTGAAATTCCCCTTATTTTGGGTCAAAAAGGCAGAAATATCCTTTATTTTGGGGCAAAATTGCAGAAATTTCACTTATTACAGGGTAATAAGTCACAAATTCCCCTTAATTTGGGGCAAAAAAGACAGAAATTCCCTTTGTTTTGTGGGAAAAAGAAGAAATTCCACTTATTTAGAGGCAAGAAGGCAGAAATTCCAATTATTTTGCAGCAAAAATGAAGAAATTTCCCTTTTTATGGCAAAAAGGTATGCATTCCCATTATTTTCGGGCAAAAACAGAAATTCCCCATATTTTGGGGCAAAATTGCAGAAATTCCCCTAAATTTGGGGCAAAAGGCAGAAATTCCCTTTAATTTGGGGCAAAAATCATAAATTCCCCTTATTTTGGGGAAAAATTCAAGAAATTTCCTTTATTTTCGGGCAAAATTGCAGGAATTTACCTTATTTTGGGGCAAAATTGCAGAAATTTTTCTTATTTGGGGCAAAATTGCAGAAATTTCACTTATTTTCAGGTAAAAAGGCTGAAATTTCCTTAAGTTTGGGGCAAAAAGGGAGAAATTCCTCTTATTTTGGAGCAAAATTGCAGAAATTTCCCTTATTATTGGGAAAAATTGCAGAAATTTTTCTTATTTTAGAGCAAAATTGCAGCAATTTCACTTATTTCAGAGAAAAAAAGCAAAAAATTTTCTTATTTTGGGGCAAAAAGGCAGAAATTCCCATTATTTTGGGGCAAAAATGGAGAAATTCACCTTATTTTGAGGTAAAATTGCAGAAATTTAACAGATTTCAGGGAGAAAAAGCAGAAATTTCCCTTATTTTGGGGCAAAATTACAGAAATTTCACTTATTTCAGGGTAATAAGTCAGAAATTCCCATTATTTTGGGCCAAAAAAACCCAGAAATTCCCTTTGTTTTGGGGGAAAAAGACAGAAATTCCACTTATTGAGAAGCAAAAAGGCAGAAATTCCTTTTATTTTGGACCAAAAATGAAGAAATTTCCCTTTTTTATGGCAAAAAGTTATGCATTCCTCTTATTTTCGTGCAAAAAGCACAAATTCCTCGTATTTTGTAGCAAAATTGAAGAAATTCCCCTAATTGTGGTGCAAAAAGGAAGATATTCCCTATATGTTGGGACAAAAAGACAGAAATTCTCCTTATTTTGGGGCAAAATTCAGAAATTTCACTTATTTTGGGGCAATATTGCAGAAATTTCACTTACTTCAGGGAAAATAGGCAGAAATTTCCCTTATTTTGGGGCAAAAAGGAAGAAATTCCTAATATTTTGTGGCAAAAATTCAGAAAATCCCCTTAGTTTGAGTTAAAAACGGTGAAATTCCCCTTATTTGTGGGCAAAAAGGCAAAAATTTTCCTTATTTTGTGGCAAAATTGCAGAAACCTCACTTATTTCAGAGTAATAAGTCAGAAAATTTTCTTATTTTGGGGCAAAAAAGACAGAAAATCCCTTTGTTTGGGGGAAAAAGACAGAAATTCCACTTATTTAGAGGCAAAAAAGCAGAAATTCCCCTTATTTTGAAGCAAAAATGAAGAAATTTCCCTTTTTTAAGGCAAAAAGGTATGCATTCTTCTTATTTTCGGGCAAAAAGGCAGAAATTCTACGTATATTGGAGCAAAATTGCAAAAATTCCCCTAATTGTGGGGCAAAAATGCAGAAATTCCCTATATGTTGGGGCAAAAGACGGAAATTCTCCTTATTTTGGGGCAACACTCAGAAATTCCACTTATTTTGGGGCAAAATTCCAGAAATTTCCCTTATTCTGGGGCAAAATTGCAGAAATTTCATTTATTTTGTGCAAAATTGCAGAAATTTCACTTATTTCAGGGAAAAAAGGAATTTTGTTATTTTGGGGAAAAAAGGCAGAAATTCCCCTTATTTTGAGGTAAAAAGGCTGAAATTCCCCTTATATGGGGGCAAAAAGGCAGAAATATCCCTTATTTTGTGGCAAAATTGCAGAAATTTTACTTATTACAGGGTAATAAGTCAGAAATTCCCCTTAATTTGGGGCAAAAAATACAGAAATTCCCTTTATTTTGGGGGAAAAAGAAGAAATTCCACTTATTTAGAGGCAAGAAGGCAGAAATTCCCCTTATTTTGGAGCAAAAATGAAGAAGTTTCCCTTTTTATGGCAAAAAGGTATGCATTCCCATTATTTTCGGGCAAAAAGGCAGAAATTCCCCCATATTTTGGGGCAAAATTGCAGAAATTCCCCTAAATTTGGGGCAAAAGGGAGAAATTCCCTTTATTTTGGGGCAAAAATCATAAATTCCCTTTATATTGGGGCAAAATTCAAGAAATTTCCTTTATTTTGGGGCAAAATTGCAGGAATTTACTTTATTTTGGGGCAAAATTGCAAAAATTTTTCTTATTTGGGGCAAATTTGCAGAAATTTCACTTATTTTCAGGTAAAAAGGCTGAAATTTCCTTTAGTTTGGGGCAAAAAGGGAGAAATTCCCCTTATTTTGGGGCAAAATTGCAGAAATTTCCCTTATTATTGGGAAATATTGCAAAAATTTTCCTTATTTTAGAGCAAAATTGCAGCAATTTCACTTATTTCAGAGAAAAAAAGAAAAAAATTTTTCTTATTTTGGGGCAAAAAGGCAGAAATTCCCATTATTTTGGGGCAAAAGGCAGAAATTCACCTTATTTTGGGGTAAAATTGCAGTAATTTCACATATTTCATGGCAAAAAGGCAAAAATTTCCCTTATTTTGGGGCAAAATTGCAGAAATTTCACTTATTTCGGGGTAATAAGTCAGAAATTCCCCTTATTTTGGGGCAAAATACAGAAATTCCCTTTGTTTTGGGGGAAAAAGACAGAAATTCCACTTATTTAGAGGCAAAAAACAAAATTCTTCTTATTTTGGAGCAAAAATAAAGAAATTTTTCTCGTTTATGGCAAAAGGTTATGCATTCCCCTTATTTTTGGGCAAAAAGGCAGAAATTCCCTGTATTTTGGAGCAAAATTGTAGAAATTCTCATAATTGTGGGGCAAAAAGGCAGAAATTCCCTCTATGTTGGGGCAAAAACACAGAAATTCTCCTTATTTTGGGGCAAAACTCAGAAATTCCCCTTATTTTGGGGCAAAATTCCAGAAATTTCCCTTACTTTGGGGCAAAATTGCAGAAATTTCACTTATTTTGGGGCAAAATTGCAGAAATTTCAATTATTTTTAAGGAAAAAAGCCAGAAATTTTTCTTATTTTGGGGCAAAAATGCAGAAATTTACTTTATTTTGAGGTAAAAATGCTGTAATTCCCCTTATTTGGGGGCAAAACGCAGAAATATCCTTTATTTTGGGGGAAAGAGACAGAAATTCCCCTTATTTTGTGGCAAAAATTTCTTTTATTTTAGGGCAAAATTGCAGAAATTTCACATATTTCAGGGCATAATTCAAAAATTCCTTTTATTTTTGGGCAAAATAACAGAAATTCTGTTTATTTTTGTGTAAAAAGGCAGAAATTTCACTTATTTTGAGGTAAAAAGGCAGAAATTGCTCTAATTTTGGGGCAAAAATGAAGAAATTTCCCTTTTTTGTGGCAAAAGGTATACATTCCCCTTACTTTCGGGATAAAAAGCAGAAATTCCCCGTATTTTGAAGCAAAATTGCAGAAATTCTCTCAATTGTCGGGCAAAAAGGCAGAAATTCTCCTTATTTTGTGGTAAAAAGACAGAAAATCTCCTTTTTCGGGAGCAACCAGTCTGAAATTCCCCTAATTTTGGGGCAAAATTGCAGAAATTTCTTTTACATTGGGGCAAAATTGCAAAAATTTCCCTTATTTTGGGGCTAAATTGCAGAAATTTCACTTATTTAAGGGTAATAAGTCAAAAATTTCCTTTATTTTGAGGCAAAAATGACAGAAAATCCCTTTGTTTTGGGGAAAAAGACAGAAATTCCACATATTTAGAGGCAAAAAGGCAGAAATTCCCCTTTTTTGGAGAAAAATGAAGAAATTTCCATTTTTATTGCAAAAAGGTATGCATACCCATTATTTTCAGGCAAAAAAGCAGAAATTCCCCGTATTTTGGAGCAAAAGTGCAGAAATTCCCCTTATTTTTGGGCAAAAGGCAGAAATTCCCATTATTTTGGGGCAAAATTCCAGAAATTTCCTTTTTTTGGGGCAAAATTGCAGGAATTTACCTTATTTTGGGGCAAAATTGCAGAAATTTCCATTATTTGGGGCAAAATTGCAGAAATTTCACTTATTTTCAGGTAAAAAGGCTGAAATTTCCTTTGTTTTAGGGCAAAAAGGATGAAATTCCCCTTATTTTGCGGCAAAATTGCAGATATTTTTCTTATTATGTGAAAAAATTACAAAAATTTCCCTTATTTTAGGGCAAAATTGCAGAAATTTCACTTATTTCAGAGAAAAAAAGCAAAAATTTTTCTTATTTTGGGGCAAAAAGTCAGAAATTCCCCTTATTTTGAGGGAAAAAGGCTGAAATTCCCCTTATTTGGGGGCAAAAAGGCAGAAATATCCCTTATTTTGGGGCAAAATTGCAGCAATTTCACTTATTACAGGGTAATAAGTCAGGAATTCCCCTTAATTTGGGGCAAAAAAGACAGAAATTCCCTTTGTTTTGGGGGAAAAATAAGAAATTCCACTTATTTAGAGGCAAGAAGGCAGAAATTCACCTTATTTTGGAGCAAAAATGAAGAAGTTTCCCTTTTTATGGCAAAATGTATGCATTCCCATTATTTTCGGGCAAAAAGGCAGAAATTCCCCATATTTTGGGGCAAAATTGCAGAAATTCCCCTAAATTTGGGGCAAAAGGAAGAAATTCCCTTTATTTTGGGGCAAAAATCATAAATTCCCCTTATTTTGGGGCAAAATTCAAGAAATTTCCTTTATTTTGTGGCAAAATTGCAGGAATTTACCTTATCTTGGGGCAAAATTGCAGAAATTTTTCTTATTTGGGGCAAAATTGCAGAAATTTCACTTATTTTCAGGTAAAAATGCTGAAATTTCCTTTAGTTTGGGGCAAAAGGGAGAAATTCCTTTTATTTAGGGGCAAAATTGCAGAAATTTCCCTTATTATTAGGAAAAATTGCAGAAATTTACTTTATTTTAGAGCAAAATTGCAGCAATTTCACTTATTTTAGAGAAAAAAAGCAAAAATTTTTCTTATTTTGGGGCAAAATTCAGAAATTCCCATTATTTTGGGGCATAAAGGCAGAAATTGACCTTATTTTGGGGTAAAATTGCAGAAATTTCACATATTTTAGGGCAAAAAGGTAGAAATTTCCCTTATTTTGGGGCAAAATTGCAGAAATTTCACTTATTTCAGGGCAATAAGTCAGAAATTCCCCTTATTTTGGGGCAAAATACAGAAATTCCTTTGTTTTGGGGGAAAAAGACAGAAATTCCACTTATTTAGAGGCAAAAAAGCAGAAATTCTTCTTATTTTGGAGCAAAAATGAAGAAATTTTTCTCGTTTATGGCAAAAGGTTATGCATTCCCCTTATTTTTGGGCAAAAATGCAGAAATTCCCTGTATTTTGGAGCAAAATTGCAGAAATTCCCCTAATTGTTGGGCAAAAAGGCAGAAATTCCCTATATGTTGGTGCAAAAACACAGAAATTCTCCTTATTTTGGGGCAAAACTCAGAAATTCCCCTTATTTTGGGGCAAAATTCCAGAAATTTCCCTTATTTTGGGGTAAAATTGCAGAAATTTCACTTATTTTGGGGCAAAATTGCAGAAATTTCAATTATTTTAAGGAAAAAAGCCAGAAATTTTTCTTATTTTGGTGCAAAAATGCAGAAATTCCCCTTATTTTGAGGTAAAATGCTGTAATTTCCCTTATTTGGGGGCAAAACGCAGAAATTTCCTTTATTTTGGGCCAAAGAGAGAGAAATTCCCCTTATTTTGTGGCAAAAATGCAGAAATTTCTTTTATTTTGGGGCAAAATTGCAGAAATTTCACATATTTCAGGGAATAATTCAAAAATTCCTTTTATTTTGGGGCAAAATGACAGAAATTCCGTTTATTTTTGTGTAAAAAGGCAGAAATTTCAATTATTTTGAGGTAAAAAGGCAGAAATTGCTCTAATTTTGGGGCAAAAATGAAGAAATTTCCCTTTTTTGTAGCAAAAGGTATACATTCCCCTTACTTTCTGGATAAAAAGCAGAAATTCCCTGTATTTTGAAGCAAAATTGCAGAAATTCTATCAATTTTCGGGCAAAAAGGCAGAAATTCTCCTTATTTTGTGGTAAAAAGACAGAAAATCTCCTTTTTCGGGAGCAAACAGTCAGAAATTCCCCTAATTTTGGGGCAAAATTGCAGAAATTTCCTTTACATTGGGGCAAAATTGCAGAAATTTCCCTTATTTTGGGGCTAAATTGCAGAAATTTCACTTATTTAAGGGTAATAAGTAAGAAATTTCCCTTATTTTGAGGCAAAAAAGACAGAAAATCCCTTTGTTTTGGAGGAAAAAGACAGAAATTCCACATATTTAGAGGCAAAAAGGCAGAAATTCCCCTATTTTTGGAGCAAAAATGAAGAAATTTCCCTTTTTATGGCAAAAAGGTATGCATACCCATTATTTTCGGGCCAAAAAGGCAGAAATTAACCGTATTTTCGAGCAAAAGTGCAGAAATTCCCCTTATTTTTGGGCAAAAGGCAGAAATTCCCATTATTTTGGGGCAAAATTCCAGAAATTTCATTTTTCGGGGGCAAAATTGCAGGAATTTACCTTATTTTGGGGCAAATTGCAGAAATTTCCCTAATTTGGGGCAATATTCCAGAAATTTCACTTATTTTCAGGTAAAAAGGCTGAAATTTCCTTTGTTTTAGGGCAAAAAGGAAGAAATTTCCCTTATTTTGGGGCAAAATTGCAGAAATTTTTCTTATTATGTGAAAAAATTGCAAAAATTTCCTTTATTTTAGGACAAAATTGCAGAAATTACACTTATTTCAGAGAAAAAAAGCAAAAATTTATCTTATTTTTGGGCAAAATGCAGAAATTCCCCTTATTTTGAGGTAAAAAGGCTGAAATTCCGCTTATTTGGGGGCAAAAAGGCAGAAATGTCCCTTTTTTTGGGGGCAAAATTGCAGCAATTTCACTTATTACAGGGTAATAAGTAAGAAATTCCCCTTAATTTAGGACAAAAAAGACAGAAATTCCCTTTGTTTTGGAGGAAAAAGAAGAAATTCCACTTATTTAGAGGCAAGAAGGCAGAAATTCCCCTTATTTTGGAGCAAAAATGAAGAAATTTCCCTTTTTATGGCAAAAAGGTATGCATTCCTATTATTTTTGGGCAAAAAGGCAGAAATTCCCATTATTTTGGGGCAAAATTCAAGAAATTTCCTTTTTTGGGGCAAAATTGCAGGAATTTACCTTATTTTGGGGCAAAATTGCAGTAATTTCCCTTATTTGGGGCAAAATTGCAGAAATTTCACTTATTTTCAGGTAAAAAGGCTGAAATTTCCTTTGTTTTAGGGCAAAAAGGAAGAAATTCCCCTTATTTTGGGGCAAAATTGCAGAAATTTTTCTTATTATGTGAAAAAATTGCAAAAATTTCCCTTATTTTAGGGCAAAATTGCAGAAATTTCACTTATTTCAGAGAAAAAAAGCAAAAATTTTTCTCATTTTGGGGCAAAAAGGCAGAAATTCCCCTTATTTTGAGGGAAAAAGGCTGAAATTCCCCTGATTTGGGGGCAAAAATGCAGAAATATCCCTTATTTTGGGGCAAAATTGCAGCAATTTCACTTATTACAGGGTAATAAGTCAGAAATTCCCCTTAATTTAGGGCAAAAAAGACAGAAATTCCCTTTGTTTTGGAGGAAAAAAAGAAATTCCACTTATTTAGAGGCAATAAGGCAGAAATTCCCCTTATTTTAGAGCAAAAATGAAGAAATTTCCCTTTTTATGGCAAAAAGTTATGCATTCCCATTATTTTTGGGCAAAAAGGCAGAAATTCCCCATATTTTGGGGCAAAATTGCAGAAATTCCCCTAAATTTGGGGCAAAAGGCAGAAATTCCCTTTATTTTGGGGCAAAAATCATAAATTCCCCTTATTTTGGGGCAAAATTCAAGAAATTTCTTTATTTTGGGGCAAAATTGCAGGAATTTATTTTATTTTGGGGCAAAATTGCAGAAATTTCACTTATTTTTAGGTAAAAAGGCTGAAATTTCTTTTATTTTTGGGTAAAAAGGAAGATATTCCCTTTATTTTAAGGCATAATTACAGAAATTTCCCTTATTATGGGGAAAAATTGCAGAAATTTCCTTTATTTTAGGGCAAAATTGCAGAAATTTTACTTATTTCAGAGAAAAAAAGGAAAAATTTTTCTTATTTTGGGGCAAAAAGCCAGAAATTCCCATTATTTGGGGGCAAAAAGTCAGAAATTCACCTTATTTTGGGGTAAAATTGCAGAAATTTCACATATTTCAGGGCAAAAAGGCAGAAATTTCCCTTATGTTGGGGCAAAATTGCAGAAATTTCACTTATTTCAGGGTAATAAGTCAGAAATTCCCCTTATTTTGGGGCAAAAAAGACAGAAATTCCCTTTGTTTTGGGGGAAAAAGACAGAAATTCCACTTATTTAGAGGTAAAAAAGCAGAAATTCTTCTTATTTTGGAGCAAAAATGAAGAAATTTTTCTCGTTTATTTCAAAAATTATGCATTCCCCTTATTTTCGGGATAAAAGGCAGAAATTCCCTGTATTTTGGAGCAAAATTGCAGAAATTCCCCTAATTGTGGGGCAAAAAGGCAGAAATTCCCTATATGTTGGGGCAAAAAGAAAGAAATTCTCCTTATTTTGGGGCAAAATTCCAGAAATTTTCTTTATTTTGGGGCAAAATCGAAGAAATTTCACTTATTTTGGGGCAAAATTGCAGAAATTTCACTTATTTTAGGGAAAAAAGGCAGAAATTTTCCTTATTTTGGGGCAAAAATGCAGAAATTCCCCTTATTTTGAGGTAAAAAGTCTGAAATTCTTTTTATTTGGAGGCAAAAAGGCAGAAATTTCCCTTATTTTAGGGCACAAAGACAGAAATTCCCCTTATTTTGTGGCAAAAATGGAGAAATTTCTTTTATTTTGGGGCAAAAATGAAGAAAATTCTTTTTTTGTAAGAAAAGGTATACATTCCTCTTACTTTCAGGATTAAAAGCAGAAATTTCCTGTATTTTGAAGCAAAATTGCAGAAATTCTCATAATTTTCGGGCAAAAAGGCAGAAATTCTCCTTATTTTGGGGCAAAAAGACAGAAAATCTCCTTTTTTTGGGAGCAAACAGTCAGAATTTCCCCTTATTTTGGATCAAAATTGCAGAAATTTCGTTTACATTGGGGCAAAATTGCAGAAATTTTTCTTATTTTGGGGCAAAATTGCAAAAATTTCACTTATTTCAAGGTAATAAATCAGTAATTCCCCTTATTTTGGGGCAAAAAGACAGAAATTCCCATGTTTTGGGAGAAAAAGACAGAAATTCCATTTATTTAGAGGCAAAAAGGCAGAAATTCCCCTTATTTTGGAGCAAAAATGAAGAAATTTCCCTTTTTATGGCAAAAAGGTATGCATTCCTATTATTTTCAGGCAAAAAGGCAGATATTCCCCGTATTTTGGAGCAAAATTGCAGAAATTCCCCTAATTTTGGGGCAAAGGGCAGAAATTCCCTTTATTTTGGGGCAAAAATCAGAAATTCCCCTTATTTTGGGGCAAAATTCCAGAAATTTCCTTTATTTTGGGGCAAAATTGCAGGAATTTACCTTATTTTGCTGCAAAATTGCAGAAATTTCTTTTATTTGAGGAAAAATTGCAGAAATTTCACTTATTTTCAGGTAAAAAGTCTGAAATTTTCTTTATTTTGGGGCAAAAAGGGAGAAAATCCCCTTATTTTGGGGCAAAATTGCAGAAATTTCTCTTATTATGGGGAAAAATTGCAGAAATTTCCCTTATTTTAGGGCAAAATTGCAGAAATTTCACTTATTTCAGAGAAAAAAACAAAAATTTTTCTTATTTTGTGGCAAAAACTCAGAAATTCACCTTATTTTGTGGTAAAATTGCAGAAATTTCACATATTTCAGGGCAAAAAGGCAGAAATTTCCCTTATTTTGGGGCAAAAATGCAGAAATTTCACTTATATCAGGGAAAAAAGGCAGAAATTTTCCTTAATTTGGGGAAAAAATGCAGAAATTCTCCTTATTTGGAGGTAAAAAGGCTGAAATTCTCCTTATTTGGGGGCAAAAACACAGAAATTCCCCTTATTTTGTGGCAAAAATGCAGAAATTTCTTTTATTTTGGGGCAAATTTGCAGAAATTTCACTTATGTCAGGGCATAATTAAAAAATTCCTTTTATTTTGGGGCAAAAAGACAGAAATTCTGTTCATTTTGGGGTAAAAAGGCAGAAATTTCACTTATTTTGAGGTAAAAAGGCAGAAATTCCTCTTTTTTGGGGGCAAAAATAATGAAATTTTCCTTTTTTGTGGCAAAAGGTATACATTTCCCTTACTTTCGGGATAAAAAGCAGAAATTCCTCGTATTTTGAAGCAAAATTGCATAAATTCTCCCAATATTTTGGGCAAAAAGGCAGAAATTCTTTTTATTTTGAGGCAAAAAGACAGAAAATCTCCTTTTTCAGGAGCAAACAGTCAGAAATTCCCCATATTGTGGGGCAAAATTGCAGAATTTTTTTTTTACATTGGGGCAAAATTGCAGAAATTTCCCTTATTTTAAGGCAAAATTGCAGAAATTTCACTTATTTCAGGTTAATAAGTCAGAAATTCCCTTTATTTTGGGGCAAAATTGCCAAAATTTGCTTTACATTGGGGCAAAATTGCAAAAATCTCTCTTATTTTGTTGCAAAATTGCAGAAATTTCACTTATTTCAATTTAGTAAGTCAGAAATTCCCCTTATTTTGGGGCAAAAAAGACAGAAATTCGCTTTGTTTTGGGGGAAAAAGACAGAAATTCCACTTATTTAGAGGCAAAAAGGCAGAAATTCCCATTATTTTGGAGCAAAAATGAAGAAATTTCCCTTTTTATGGCAAAAAACTATGCATTCCCATTATTTTCAGACAAAAAGGCAGAAATTCCCTGTATTTTGGAGCAAAATTGCAGAAATATTTCTAATTTTGGGGCAAAAGGCAGAAATTCCCCTTATTTTGGGGCAAAATTCCAGAAATTTCCTTTGTTTTGGGGCAAAATTGCTGGAATTTACCTTATTTTGGGGCAAAATTGCAGAAATTTCACCTATTTGGTGCAAAATTGCAGAAATTTTACTTATTTTCAGGTATAAAGGCTGAAATTTCCTTTATTTTGGGGCAATAAGGGAGAAATTCCCCTTATTTTGGGGCAAAATTGCAGAAATTTCCCTTATTATGGGGAAAAATTGCAGAAATTTCCCTTATTTTAGGGCAAAATTGCAGAAATTTCACTTATTTCAGAGAAAAAAAGCAAAAATTTTTCTTTTTTTGGGGCAAAAAGGTAGAAATTCCCATTATTTTGGGGCAAAATGCAGAAATTCATTTTATTTTGTGGTAAAATTGCAGAAATTTCACATATTTCAGGGCAAAAAGGTAGAAATTTCCCTTATTTTGGGGCAAAATTGCAGAAATTTCACTTATTTCAGGGTAATAAGTCAGAAATTTCCCTTATTTTGGGACAAAAAAGACAAAAATTCCCTTTGATTTGGAGGAAAAAGACAGAAATTCCACTAATTTAGAGGCTAAAAAGCCGAAATTCTTCTTATTTTGGAGCAAAAATGAAGAAATTTTCCTTTTTTATGGCAAAATCTTATGCATTTCCTCTATTTTCGGGCAAAATGCAGAAATTCCTTGTATTTTGGAGCAAAATTGCAGAAATTCCCCTAATTCTGGGGCAAAAAGGCAAAAATTCCCTATATGTTGAGGCAAAAAGACAGAAATTCTCCTTATTTTGGGGCAAAACTCAGAAATTCCCCTTATTTTGGGGCAAAATTCCAGAAATTTCCCTTATTTTGGGGCAAAATTGCAGAAATTTCACTTATTTTGGGGCAAAATTGCAGAAATTTCACTTATTTCAGGGAAAAAAGGCAGAAATTTTCCTTATTTTAGGGCAAAAATGCAGAAATTCCCCTTATTTTGAGGTAAAAAGGCTGAAATTCCCCTTATTTGGGGGCAAAAAGGCAGAAATTTCCCTTATTTTGGGGCAAAAAAAACCACAAATTCTCCTTATTTTGTGGCAAAAATGCAGAAATTTCTTTTATTTTGGGGCAAAATTGCAGAAATTTCACATATTTCAGGGCATAATTCAAAAATTCCTTTTATTTTGGGGCAAAATGAAGGAAATTCCGTTTATTTTTGTTTAAAAAGGCAGAAATTTCA
The DNA here is from genome assembly GCF_963924665.1 of Micromys minutus. Lineage (NCBI taxonomy): Eukaryota > Metazoa > Chordata > Mammalia > Rodentia > Muridae > Micromys > Micromys minutus. The sequence continues at coordinate 102,470 of NW_027667778.1, forward strand.
CTTATTTTGAGGTAAAAAGGCAGAAATTGCTCTAATTTTGGGGCAAAATGAAGAAATTTCCCTTTTTTGTGGCAAAAGGTATACATTCCCCTTACTTTCGGGATAATAAGCAGAAATTCCCCGTATTTTGAAGAAAAATTGCAGAAATTCTCTCAATTTTCGTGCAAAAAGGCAGAAATTCTCCTTCTTTTGGGGCAAAAAGACAGAAAAATCTCCTTTTTCGGGAGCAAACAGATAGAAATTCCCCTTATTTTTGGGCAAAATTGCAAAAATTTCACTTATTTCAGGGTAATAAGTCAGAAATTCCCCTTATTTTGGTGAAAAATACAGAAATTCCCTTTGTTTTGGGGGAAAAAGACAGAAATTCCACTTATTTAGAGGCTAAAAATCCTAAATTCTTCTTATTTTGGAGCAAAAATGAAGAAATTTTCCTCGTTTATTTCAAAAAGTTATGCATTCCCCTTTTTTTCGGGCAAAAAGGCAGAAATTCCCTGTATTTTGGAGCAAAATTGCAGAAATTCCCATAATTGTGGGGCAAAAAGGCAGAAATTCCCTATATGTTGGGGCGAAAACACAGAAATTCTCTTTATTTTGGGGCAAAATTCCAGAAATTTCCCTTATTCTGGGGCAAAATTGCAGAAATTTCACTTATTTTGAGCAAAATTGCAGAAATTTAACTTATTTCAGGGAAAAAAGGAATTTTGTTATTTTGGGGGCAAAAAGGCAGAAATTCCACTTATTTTGAGGTAAAAAGGCTGAAATTCCCCTTATTTGGGGGCAAAAAGGCAGAAATATCCCTTATTTTGGGGCAAAATTACAGAAATTTCACTTATTACAGGGTAATAAGTCAGAAATTCCCCTTAATTTGGGGCAAAAAAGACAGAAGTTCCCTTTGTTTTGGGGGAAAAACAAGAAATTCCACTTATTTAGAGGCAAGAAGGCAGAAATTCCCCTTATTTTGGAGCAAAAATGAAAAAGTTTCCCTTTTTATGGCAAAAAGTTATGCATTCCCATTATTTTCGGGCAAAAAGGCAGAAATTCCCCTTATTTTGGGGCAAAATTCAAGAAATTTCCTTTATTTTGGGCAAAATTGCAGGAATTTACCTTATTTTGGGGCAAAATTGCAGAAATATTTCTTATTTGGGGCAAAATTGCAGAAATTTCACTTATTTTCAGGTAAAAAGGCTGAAATTTCCTTTAATTTGGGGCAAAAAGGGAGATATTCCCCTTATTTTTGGGCAAAATTGCAGAAATTTCCCTTATTTTTGGGAAAAATTGCAAAAATTTTTTTTATTTTAGAGCAAAATTGCAGCAATTTTACTTATTTCAGAGAAAAAAAACAAAAATTTTTCTTATTTTGGGGCAAAAAGGCAGAAATTCCCATTATTTTGGGGCAAAAAGGCAGAAATTTACCTTATTTTGTGGTAAAATTGCAGAAATTTCACATATTTCAGGGCAAAAAGGCAGAAATTTCCCTTATTTGGGGGCAAAATTGCAGAAATTTCACTTATTTCAGGGTAATAAGTCAGAAATTCCCCTTATTTTGGGGCAAAAAAGACAGAAATTCCCTTTGTTTTGGGGGAAAAAGACAGAAATTCCACTTATTTAGAGGCAAAAAAGCAGAAATTCTTCTTATTTTGGAGCAAAAATGAAGAAATTTTTCTCGTTTATTTCAAAAATTATGCATTCCCCTTATTTTCGGGATAAAAGGCAGAAATTCCCTGTATTTTGGAGCAAAATTGCATAAATTCCCCTAATTGTGGGGCAAAAAGGCAGAAATTCCCTATATGTTGGGGCAAAAAGAAAGAAATTCTCCTTATTTTGGGGCAAAACTCAGAAATTCCCCTTATTTTGGGGCAAAATTCCAGAAATTTCCCTTATTTTGGGGCATAATTGAAGAAATTTCACTTATTTTGGGGCAAAATTGCAGAAATTTCACTTATTTTAGGGAAAAAAGCCAGAGATTTTCCTTATTTTGGGGCAAAAATGCAGAAATTCCCCTTATTTTGAGGTAAAAAGTCCGAAATTCTTCTTATTTGGAGGCAAAAAGGCAGAAATTTCCCTTATTTTGGGGCAAAAAGACAGAAATTCCCCTTATTTTGTGGCAAAAATGAAGAAATTTCTTTTATTTTGGGGCAAAAATGAAGAAAATCCTTTTTTTGTGAGAAAAGGTATACATTCTTCTTACTTTCGGGATTAAAAGCAGAAATTTCCCGTATTTTGAAGCAAAATTGCAGAAATTCTCATAATTTTTGGGCAAAAAGGCAGAAATTCTCCTTATTTTGGGTCAAAAAGACAGAAAATCTCCTTTTTTGGGAGCAAACAGTCAGAATTTCTCCTTATTTTGGGGCAAAAATGCAGAAATTTCGTTTACATTGGGGCAAAATTGCAGAAATTTTCCTTATTTTGGGGCAAAATTGCAGAAATTTCACTTATTTCAGGGTAATAAATCAGTAATTCCCCTTATTTTGGGGCAAAAAAGACAGAAATTCCCTTTGTTTTGGGGGCAAAATAAAGAAATTCCATTTATTTAGAGGCAAAAAGGCAGAAATTCCCCTTATTTTGGAGCAAAAATGAAGAAATTTCCCTTTTTATGGCAAAAAGGTATGCATTCCCATTATTTTCAGGCAAAAAGGCAGAAATTCCCTGTATTTTAGAGCAAAATTGCAGAAATTCTTCTAATTTTGGGGCAAAAGGCAGAAATTCCCCTTATTTTGGGGCAAAATTCCAGAAATTTCCTTTATTTTGGCGCAAAATTGCAGGAATTTACCTTATTTTGGGTCAAAATTGCAGAAATTTCACCTATTTGGTGGAAAATTGCAGAAATTTTACTTATTTTCAGGTATAAAGGCTGAAATTTCCTTTATTTTGGGGCAATAAGGGAGAAATTCCTCTTATTTTGGGGCAAAATTGCAGAAATTTCCCTTATTATGGAGATAAATTGCAGAAATTTCCCTTATTTTAGGGCAGAATTGCAGAAATTTCACTTATTTTAGAGAAAAAAAGCAAAAATTTTTCTTTTTTTGGGGCAAAAAGGTAGAAATTCCCATTATTTTGGGGCAAAAAGGCAGAAATCCACCTTATTTTGGGGTAAAATTGCAGAAATTTCACATATTTCAGAGCAAAAAGGTAGAAATTTCCCTTATTTTGGGGCAAAATTGCAGAAATTTCACTTATTTCAGGGTAATAAGTCAGAAATCTCCCTTATTTTGGGACAAAAAAGACAAAAATTCCCTTTGTTTTGGGGGAAAAAGACAGAAATTCCACTTATTTAGAGGCTAAAAAGCCAAAATTCTTCTTATTTTGGAGCAAAATGAAGAAATTTTTTTTTATGGCAAAAACTTATGCATTTCCTCTATTTTCGGGCAAAATGCAGAAATTCCTTGTATTTTGGAGCAAAATTGCAGAAATTCCCCTAATTCTGGGACAAAAAGGCAAAAATTCCCTATATGTTGGGGCAAAAAGACAGAAATTCTCCTTATTTTGGGGCAAAACTCAGAAATTCCCCTTATTTTGGGGCAAAATTCCAGAAATTGCCCTTATTTGGGGGCAAAATTGCAGAAATTTCACTAATTTGGGGCAAAATTGCAGAAATTTCAATTATTTTAAGGAAAAAAGCCAGAAATTTTTCTTATTTTGGGGCAAAAATGCAGAAATTCCCCTTATTTTGAGGTAAAAATGCTGTAATTCCCCTTATTTGGGGACAAAAATGCAGAAATTTCCCTTATTTTGGGGCAAAGAGACAGAAATTCCCCTTATTTTGTGGCAAAAATGCAGAAATTTCTTTTATTTTGGGGCAAAATTGCAGAAATTTCACGTATTTCAGGGCATAATTCAAAAATTCCTTTTATTTTTGGGCAAAATGACAGAAATTCCGTTTATTTTTGTGTAAAAAGGCAGAAATTTCACTTATTTTGAAGTAAAAAGGAAGAAATTGCTCTAATTTTGGGGCAAAAATGAAGTAATTTCCCTTTTTTGTGGCAAAAGGTATACATTCCTCTTACTTTCCGGATAAAAAGCAGAAATTCCCCGTATTTTGAAGCAAAATTGCAGAAATTCTCTCAATTTTCGGGCAAAAAGGCAGAAATTCTCCTTATTTTTTGGTAAAAAGACAGAAAATCTCCTTTTTCGGGAGCAAACAGTCAGAAATTCCCCTTATTTTGTGGCAAAAAAGACAGAAATTCCCTTTGTTTTGGGGGAAAAAGACAGAAATTCCACTTATTTAGAGGCAATAAAGCAGAAATTCTTATTTTGGAGCAAAAATGAAGAAATTTTTCTCATTTATTTCAAAAATTATGCATTCCCCTTATTTTCGGGGTAAAAGGCAGAAATTCCCTGTATTTTGGAGCAAAATTGCATAAATTCCCCTAATTGTGGGGCAAAAAGGCAGAAATTCCCTATATGTTGGGGCAAAAAGAAAGAAATTCTCCTTATTTTGGGGCAAAACTCAGAAATTCCCCTTATTTTGGGGCAAAATTCCAGAAATTTCCCTTATCTTGGGGGAAAATTGAAGAAATTTCACTTATTTTGGGGCAAAATTGCAGAAATTTCACTTATTTTAGGGAAAAAAGCCAGAGATTTTCCTTATTTTGGGGCAAAAATGCAGAAATTCCCCTTATTTTGAGGTAAAAAGTCCGAAATTCTTCTTATTTGAAGGCAAAAAGGCAGAAATTTCCCTTATTTTGGGGCAAAAAGACAGAAATTCCCCTTATTTTGTGGCAAAAATGCAGAAATTTCTTTTATTTTGGGGCAAAAATGAAGAAAATCCTTTTTTTGTGAGAAAAGGTATACATTCCTCTTACTTTCGGGATTAAAAGCAGAAATTTCCCGTATTTTGAAGCAAAATTGCAGAAATTCTCATAATTTTTGGGCAAAAAGGCAGAAATTCTCCTTATTTTGGGTCAAAAAGACAGAAAATCTCCTTTTTTGGGAGCAAACAGTCAGAACTTCTCCTTATTTTGGGGCAAAATTGCAGAAATTTCGTTTACATTGGGGCAAAATTGCAGAAATTTTCCTTATTTTGGGGCAAAATTGCAGAAATTTCACTTATTTCAGGGTAATAAATCAGTAATTCCCCTTATTTTGGGGCAAAAAAGACAGAAATTCCCTTTGTTTTGGGGGCAAAAACAGAATTTCCATTTATTTAGAGGCAAAAAGGCAGAAATTCCCCTTATTTTGGAGCAAAAATGAAGAAATTTTCCTTTTTATGGCAAAAAGGTATGCATTCCCATTATTTTCAGGCAAAAAGGCAGAAATTCCCTGTATTTTAGAGCAAAATTGCAGAAATTCTTCTAATTTTGGGGCAAAAGGCAGAAATTCCCCTTATTTTGGGGCAAAATTCCAGAAATTTCCTTTATTTTGGGGCAAAATTGCAGGAATTTACCTTATTTTGGGTCAAAATTGCAGAAATTTCACCTATTTGGTGCAAAATTGCAGAAATTTTACTTATTTTCAGGTATAAAGGCTGAAATTTCCTTTATTTTGGGGCAATAAGGGAGAAATTCCCCTTATTTTGGGGCAAAATTGCAGAAATTTCCTTTATTATGGGGAAAAATTGCAGAAATTTCCCTTATTTTAGGGCAAAATTGCAGAAATTTCACTTATTTTAGAGAAAAAAAGCAAAAATTTTTCTTTTTTTGGGGCAAAAAGGTAGAAATTCCCATTATTTTGGGGCAAAAAGGCAGAAATCCACCTTATTTTGGGGTAAAATTGCAGAAATTTCACATATTTCAGAGCAAAAAGGTAGAAATTTCCCTTATTTTGGGGCACAATTGCAGAAATTTTACTTATTTCAGGGTAATAAGTCAGAAATCTCCCTTATTTTGGGACAAAAAAGACAAAATTTCCCTTTGTTTTGGGGGAAAAAGACAGAAATTCCACTTATTTAGAGGCTAAAAAGCCGAAATTCTTCTTATTTTGGAGCAAAATGAAGAAATTTTCCTTTTTTATGGCAAAAACTTATGCATTTCTTCTATTTTCGGGAAAAATGCAGAAATTCCTTGTATTTTGGAGCAAAATTGCAGAAATTCCACTAATTCTGGGGCAAAAAGGCAAAAATTCCCTATATGTTGGGGCAAAAAGACAGAAATTCTCCTTATTTTGGGGCAAAACTCAGAAATTCCCCTTATTTTGGGGCAAAATTACAGAAATTTCCCTTATTTTGGGGCAAAATTGCAGAAATTTCACATATTTTGGGGCAAAATTGCAGAAATTTCACTTATTTCAGGGAATAAAGGCAGAAATTTTCCTTATTTTAGGGCAAAAATGCAGAAATTCGCCTTATTTTGAGGTAAAAAGGCTGAAATTCCCCTTATTTGGGGGCAAAAAGGCAGAAATTTCCCTTATTTCTGGGCAGAAAAACACAAATTCTCCTTATTTTGTAGCAAAAATGCAGAAATTTCTTTTATTTTGGGGCAAAATTGCAGAAATTTCACATATTTCAGGGCATAATTCAAAAATTCCTTTTATTTTGGGGAAAAATGACAGAAATTCCGTTTATTTTTGTTTAAAAAGGCAGAAATTTCACTTATTTTGAGGTAAAAAGGCAGAAATTGCTCTAATTTTGGGGCAAAAATGAAGAAATTTTCCTTTTTTGTGGCAAAAGGTATACATTCCCCTTACTTTCGGGATAATAAGCAGAAATTCCCCGTATATTGAAGCAAAATTGCAGAAATTCTCTCAATTTTCGTGCAAAAAGGCAGAAATTCTCCTTCTTTTGGGGCAAAAAGACAGAAAATCTCCTTTTTCGGGAGCAAACAGATAGAAATTCCCCTTATTTTGGGGCAAAATTGCAAAAATTTCACTTATTTCAGGGTAATAAGTCAGAAATTCCCCTTATTTTGGTGAAAAATACAGAAATTCCTTTTGTTTTGGGGGAAAAAGACAGAAATTCCACATATTTAGAGGCTAAAAAGCCTAAATTCTTCTTATTTTGGAGCAAAAATGAAGAAATTTTCCTCGTTTATTTCAAAAAGTTATGCATTCCCCTTTTTTTCGGGCAAAAAGGCAGAAATTCCCTGTATTTTGGAGCAAAATTGCAGAAATTCCCATAATTGTGGGGCAAAAAGGCAGAAATTCCCTATATGTTGGGGCGAAAACACAGAAATTCTCTTTATTTTGGGGCAAAACTCAGAAATTCCACTTATTTTGGGGCAAAATTCCAGAAATTTCCCTTATTCTGGGGCAAAATTGCAGAAATTTCACTTATTTTGAGCAAAATTGCAGAAATTTCACTTATTTCAGGGAAAAAAAGGAATTTTGTTATTTTGGGGGCAAAAAGGCAGAACTTCCACTTATTTTGAGGTAAAAAGGCTGAAATTCCCCTTATTTGGGGGCAAAAAGGCAGAAATATCCCTTATTTTGGGGCAAAATTGCAGAAATTTCACTTATTACAGGGTAATAAGTCAGAAATTCCTTTTAATTTGGGGCAAAAAAGACAGAAGTTCCCTTTGTTTTGGGGGAAATTCAAGAAATTCCACTTATTTAGAGGCAAGAAGGCAGAAATTCCCCTTATTTTGGAGCAAAAATGAAGAAGTTTCCCTTTTTATGGCAAAAAGGTATGCATTCCCAATATTTTCGGGCAAAAAGGCAGAAATTCCCCTTATTTTGGGGCAAAATTCAAGAAATTTCCTTTATTTTGGGGCAAAATTGCAGGAATTTACCTTATTTTGGGGCAAAATTGCAGAAATTTTTCTTATTTGGGGCAAAATTGCAGAAATTTCACTTATTTTCAGGTAAAAAGGGTGAAATTTCCTTTAGTTTGGGGCAAAAAGGGAGAAATTCCCCTTATTTTTGGGCAAAATTGCAGAAATTTCCCTTATTTTTGGGAAAAATTGCAAAAATTTTCCTTATTTTAGAGCAAAATTGCAGCAATTTTACTTATTTCAGAGAAAAAAAAACAAAAATTTTTCTTATTTTGGGGCAAAAAGGCAGAAATTCCCATTATTTTGGGGCAAAAAAGCAGAAATTTACCTTATTTTGTGGTAAAATTGCAGAAATTTCACATATTTCAGGGCAAAAAGGCAGAAATTTCCCTTATTTTGGGGCAAAATTGCAGAAATTTCACTTATTTCAGGGTAATAAGTCAGAAATTCCCCTTATTTTGGGGCAAAATACAGAAATTCCCTTTGTTTTGGGGGAAAAAGACAGAAATTCCACTTATTTAGAGGCAAAAAAGCAGAAATTCTTCTTATTTTGGAGCAAAAATGAAGAGATTTTTCTCGTTTATGGCAAAAACTTATGCATTCCCCTTATTTTTGGGCAAAAAGGCAGAAATTCCCTGTATTTTGGAGCAAAATTGCAGAAATTCCCCTAATTGTGGGGCAAAAAGGCAGAAATTCCTTATATGTTGGGGCAAAAACACAGAAATTCTCCTTATTTTGGGGCAAAACTCAGAAATTCCCCTTATTTTGGGGCAAAATTCCAGAAATTTCCCTTATTTTGGGGCAAAATTGCAGAAATTTCACTAATTTGGGGCAAAATTGCAGAAATTTCAATTATTTTAAGGAAAAAAGCCAGAAATTTTTCTTATTTTGGGGCAAAAATGCAGAAATTCCCCTTATTTTGAGGTAAAAATGCTGTAATTCCCCTTATTTGGGGACAAAAATGCAGAAATTTCCCTTATTTTGGGGCAAAGAGACAGAAATTCCCCTTATTTTGTGGCAAAAATGCAGAAATTTCTTTTATTTTGGGGCAAAATTGCAGAAATTTCACATATTTCAGGGCATAATTCAAAAATTCCTTTTATTTTTGGGCAAAATGACAGAAATTCCGTTTATTTTTGTGTAAAAAGGCAGAAATTTCACTTATTTTGAAGTAAAAAGGAAGAAATTGCTCTAATTTTGGGGCAAAAATGAAGAAATTTTCCTTTTTTGTGGCAAAAGGTATACATTCCTCTTACTTTCCGGATAAAAATCAGAAATTCCCCGTATTTTGAAGCAAAATTGCAGAAATTCTCTCAATTTTCGGGCAAAAAGGCAGAAATTCTCCTTATTTTTTGGTAAAAAGACAGAAAATCTCCTTTTTCGGGAGCAAACAGTCAGAAATTCCCCTTATTTTGGGGCAAAAAAGACAGAAATTCCCTTTGTTTTGGGGGAAAAAGACAGAAATTCCACTTATTTAGAGGCAATAAAGCAGAAATTCTTATTTTGGAGCAAAAATGAAGAAATTTTTCTCGTTTATTTCAAAAATTATGCATTCCCCTTATTTTCGGGGTAAAAGGCAGAAATTCCCTGTATTTTGGAGCAAAATTGCATAAATTCCCCTAATTGTGGGGCAAAAAGGCAGAAATTCCCTATATGTTGGGGCAAAAAGAAAGAAATTCTCCTTATTTTGGGGCAAAACTCAGAAATTCCCCTTATTTTGGGGCAAAATTCCAGAAATTTCCCTTATTTTGGGGGAAAATTGAAGAAATTTCACTTATTTTGGGGCAAAATTGCAGAAATTTCACTTATTTTAGGGAAAAAAGCCAGAGATTTTCCTTATTTTGGGGCAAAAATGCAGAAATTCCCCTTATTTTGAGGTAAAAAGTCCGAAATTCTTCTTATTTGGAGGCAAAAAGGCAGAAATTTCCCTTATTTTGGGGCAAAAAGACAGAAATTCCCCTTATTTTGTGGCAAAAATGCAGAAATTTCTTTTATTTTGTGGCAAAAATGAAGAAAATCTTTTTTTTGTGAGAAAAGGTATACATTCCTCTTACTTTCGGGATTAAAAGCAGAAATTTCCCGTATTTTGAAGCAAAATTGCAGAAATTCTCATAATTTTTGGGCAAAAAGGCAGAAATTCTCCTTATTTTGGGTCAAAAAGACAGAAAATCTCTTTTTTTGGGAGCAAACAGTCAGAATTTCTCCTTATTTTGGGGCAAAATTGCAGAAATTTCATTTACATTGGTGCAAAATTGCAGAAATTTTCCTTATTTTGGGGCAAAATTGCAGAAATTTCACTTATTTCAGGGTAATAAATCAGTAATTCCCCTTATTTTGGGGCAAAAAAGACAGAAATTCCCTTTGTTTTGGGGGCAAAAACAGAATTTCCATTTATTTAGAGGCAAAAAGGCAGAAATTCCCCTTATTTTGGAGCAAAAATGAAGAAATTTTCCTTTTTATGGCAAAAAGGTATGCATTCCCATTATTTTCAGGCAAAAAGGCAGAAATTCCCTGTATTTTAGAGCAAAATTGCAGAAATTCTTCTAATTTTGGGGCAAAAGGCAGAAATTCCCCTTATTTTGGGGCAAAATTCCAGAAATTTCCTTTATTTTGGGACAAAATTGCAGGAATTTACCTTTTTTTGGGTCAAAATTGCAGAAATTTCACCTATTTGGTGCAAAATTGCAGAAATTTTACTTATTTTCAGGTAAAAAGGCTGAAATTTCCTTTATTTTGAGGCAATAAGGGAGAAATTCCCCTTATTTTGGGGCAAAATTGCAGAAATTTCCCTTATTATGGGGAAAAATTGCAGAAATTTCCCTTATTTTAGGGCAAAATTGCAGAAATTTCACTTATTTTAGAGAAAAAAAGCAAAAATTTTTCTTTTTTTGGGGCAAAAAGGTAGAAATTCCCATTATTTTGGGGCAAAAAGGCAGAAATCCACCTTATTTTGGGGTAAAATTGCAGAAATTTCACATATTTCCGAGCAAAAAGGTAGAAATTTCCCTTATTTTGGGGCAAAATTGCAGAAATTTCACTTATTTCAGGGTAATAAGTCAGAAATCTCCCTTATTTTGGGACAAAAAAGACAAAAATTCCCTTTGTTTTGGGGGAAAAAGACAGAAATTCCACTTATTTAGAGGCTAAAAAGCCGAAATTCTTCTTATTTTGGAGCAAAATGAAGAAATTTTCCTTTTTTATGGCAAAAACTTATGCATTTCCTCTATTTTCAGGCAAAATGCAGAAATTCCTTGTATTTTGGAACAAAATTGCAGAAATTCCCCTAATTCTGGGGCAAAAAGGCAAAAATTCCCTATATGTTGGGGCAAAAAGACAGAAATTCTCCTTATTTTGGGGCAAAACTCAGAAATTCCCCTTATTTTGGGGCAAAATTACAGAAATTTCCCTTATTTTGGGGCAAAATTGCAGAAATTTCACTTATTTTGGGGCAAAATTACAGAAATTTCACTTATTTCAGGGAAAAAAGGCAGAAATTTTCCTTATTTTAGGGCAAAAATGCAGAAATTCCCCTTATTTTGAGGTAAAAAGGCTGAAATTCCCCTTATTTGGGGGCAAAAAGGCAGAAATTTCCCTTATTTTGGGGCAAAAAAACACAAATTCTTCTTATTTTGTGGCAAAAATGCAGAAATTTCTTTTATTTTGGGGCAAAATTGCAGAAATTTCAATTATTTCAGGGCATAATTCAAAAATTCCTTTTATTTTGGGGCAAAATGACAGAAATTTCGTTTATTTTTGTTTTAAAAGGCAGAAATTTCACTTATTTTGAGGTAAAAAGGCAGAAATTGCTCTAATTTTGGGACAAAATGAAGAAATTTCCCTTTTTTGTGGCAAAAAGTATACATTCCCCTTACTTTCGGGATAATAAGCAGAAATTCCCCGTATTTTGAAGCAAAATTGCAGATATTCTCTCAATTTTCGTGCAAAAAGGCAGAAATTCTCCTTCTTTTATGGCAAAAAGACATAAAATCTCATTTTTCGGGAGCAAACAGTTAGAAATTCTCCTTATTTTGGGGCAAAATTGCAAAAATTTCACTTATTTCAGGGTAATAAGTCAGAAATTCCCCTTACTTTGGTGAAAAATACAGAAATTCCCTTTGTTTTGAGAGAAAAAGACAGAAATTCCACTTATTTAGAGGCTAAAAAGCCGAAATTCTTCTTATTTTGGAGCAAAAATGAAGAAATTTTCCTCGTTTATTTCAAAAAGTTATGCATTCCCCTTTTTTTCGGGCAAAAAGGCAGAAATTCCCTGTATTTTGGAGCAAAATTGCAGAAATTCCCATAATTGTGGGGCAAAAAGGCAGAAATTCTCCTTATTTTGGGGCAAAACTCAGAAATTCCACTTATTTTGGGGCAAAATTCCAGAAATTTCCCTTATTCTGGGGCAAAATTGCAGAAATTTTACTTATTTTGGGCAAAATTGCAGAAATTTTACTTATTTCAGGGAAAAAAAGGAATTTTGTTATTTTGGGGAAAAAAGGCAGAAATTCCACTTATTTTGAGGTAAAAAGGCTGAAATTCCCCTTATTTGGGGGCAAAAAGGCAGAAATATCCCTTATTTTGGGGCAAAATTGCAGAAATTTCACTTATTACAGGGTAATAAGTCAGAAATTCCCCTTAATTTGGGGCAAAAAAGACAGAAGTTCTCTTTTTTTGGGGGGAAAAACAAGAAATTCCACTTATTTAAAGGAAAGAAGGCAGAAATTCCCCTTATTTTGGGGCAAAAATGAAGAAGTTTCCCTTTTTATGGCAAAAAGGTATGCATTCCCATTATTTTCGGGCAAAAAGGCAGAAATTCCCCATATTTTGGGGCAAAATTGCAGAAATTCCCCTAAATTTGGGGCAAAAGGCAGAAATTCCCTTTATTTTGGGGCAAAAATCATGAATTCCCCTTATTTTGAGGCAAAATTCAAGAAATTTCCTTTATTTTGGGGCAAAATTGCAGGAATTTACCTTATTTTGGGGCAAAATTGCAGAAATTTTTCTTATTTGGGGCAAAATTGCAGAAATTTCACTTATTTTCAGGTAAAAAGGCTTAAATTTCCTTTAGTTTGGGGCAAAAAGGAAGAAATTACCCTTATTTTTGGGGCAAAATTGCAGAAATTTCCCTTATTATGGGAAAAAATTGCAAAAATTTTCCTTATTTTAGAGCAAAATTGCAGCAATTTTACTTATTTCAGAGAAAAAAAGCAAAAATTTTTCTTATTTTGGGGCATAAAGGCAGAAATTTCCATTATTTTGGGGCAAAAAGGAAGAAATTCACCTTATTTTGTGGTTAAATTGCAGAAATTTCACATATTTCAGGGCAAAAAGGCAGAAATTACCCTTATTTTGGGGCAAAATACAGAAATTCCCTTTGTTTTGGGGAAAAAAGACAGAAATTCCACTTATTTAGAGGCAAAAAAGCAGAAATTCTTCTTATTTTGGAGCAAAAATGAAGAAATTTTTCTCGTTTATGGCAAAAGGTTATGCATTCCCCTTATTTTTGGGCAAAAAGGCAGAAATTCCCTGTATTTTGGAGCAAAATTGCAGAAATTCCCCTAATTGTGGGGCAAAAAGGCAGAAATTCCCTATATGTTGGGGCAAAAACACAGAAATTCTCCTTATTTTGGGGCAAAACTCAGAAATTCCCCTTATTTTGGGGCAAAATTCCAAAAATTTCCCTTATTTTGGGGCAAAATTGCAGAAATTACACTAATTTGGTGCAAAATTGCAGAAATTTCAATTATTTTAAGGAAAAAAGCCAGAAATTTTTCTTATTTTGGGGCAAAAATGCAGAAATTCCCCTTATTTTGAGGTAAACATGCTGTAATTCCCCTTATTTGGGGGCAAAAAGGCAGAAATTTCCCTTATTTTGTGGCAAAGAGACAGAAATTCCCCTTATTTTGTGGAAAAAATGCAGAAATTTCTTTTATTTTGGGGCAAAATTGCAGAAATTTCACATATTTCAGGGCATAATTCAAAAATTCCTTTTATTTTGGGGCAAAATGACAGAAATTCCATTTATTTTTGTGTAAAAAGGCAGAAATTTCACTTATTTTGAAGTAAAAAGGAAGAAATTGCTCTAATTTTGGGGTAAAAATAAAGAAATTTCCCTTTTTTCGTGGCAAAAGGTATACATTCCCCTTACTTTCCAGATAAAAAGCAGAAATTCCCCGTATTTTGAAGCAAAATTGCAGAAATTCTCTCAATTTTCGGGCAAAAAGGCAGAAATTCTCCTTATTTTTTGGTAAAGAAACAGAAAATCTCCTTTTTCGGGAGAAAACAGTCAGAAATTCCCCTAATTTTGGGGCAAAATTGCAGAAATTTCCTTTACATTGTGGCAAAATTGCAGAAATTTCCCTTATTTTGGGGCTAAATTGCAGAAATTTCACTTATTTCAGGGTAATAAGTCAGAAATTTCCCTTATTTTGAGGCAAAAAAGAGAGAAATTCCCTTTGTTTTGGGGGAAAAAGACAGAAATTCCACTTATATAGAGGCAAAAAAAAAGAAATTCCCTTTATTTTGGAGCAAAAATGAAGAAATTTCACTTTTTATGACAAAAAGGTATGCATTCCATTATTTTCGGGCAAAAAGGCAGAAACTCCCCGTATTTTGGAGCAAAAATGCAGAAATTCCCCTTATTTTTGGGCAAAAGGCAGAAATTCCGTTTATTTTGGGGCAAAAATCAGAAATTCCCATTATTTTGGGGAAATATTCCAGATATTTCCTTTATTTTGGGGCAAAATTGCAGGAATTTACCTTATTTTGGGGCAAAATTGCAGAAATTTCCCTTATTTGGAGAAAAATTGCAGAAATTTTACTTATTTTCAGGTAAAAAGGCTGAAATTTCCTTTGTTTTGGGGCAAAAAGGAAGAAATTCCCCTTATTTTGGGGCAAAATTGCAGAAATTTTTCTTATTATGTAAAAAAATTGCAAAAATTTCCCTTATTTTAGGGCAAAATTGCAGAAATTTCACTTATTTCAGAGAAAAAAATCAAAAATTTTTCTTTTTTTGGGGCAAAAATGCAGAAATTCCCATTAATTTGGAGCAAAAAGGCAGAAATTCCCCTTCTTTTGGGGCAAAATTCCAGAAATTTCCCTTATTTTGGGGCAAAATTGCAGAAATTTCATTTTTTGGGGCAAAATTGCAGGAATTTACCTTATTTTGGGGCAAAATTGCAGAAATTTCTTTTATTTGGGGCAAAATTGCAGAAATTTTATTATTTTCAGGTAAAAAGGCTGAAATTTCCTTTGTTTTGGGGCAAAAAGGAAGAAATTCCCCTTATTTTGGGGCAAAATTGCAGAAATTTTTCTTATGTGAAAAAATTTCAAAAATTTCCCTTATTTTAGGGCAAAATTGCAGAAATTTCACTTATTTCAGAGAAAAGAGCAAAAATTTTTCTTATTTTGGATCAAAAAGGCAGAAATTCCCATTATTTTGGGGCAAAAAAGCAGAAATTCACCTTATTTTGAGGTAAAATTGCAGAAAATTCACACATTTCAGGGAAAAAAGGCAGAAATTTCCCTTATTTTCGGGCAAAATTGAAGATATTTCACTTATTTCTGGGTAATAAGTCAGAAATTCCCCTTATTTTTTGGCAAAAAAGACAGAAATTCCCTTTGTTTTGGGGGAAAAAGACAGAAATTCCACTTATTGAGAAGCAAAAAGGCAGAAATTCCCCTTATTTTGGAGCAAAAATTAAGAAATTTCCCTTTTTTATGGCAAAAAGTTATGCATTCCCCTTATTTTCATGCAAAAAGGCAGAAATTCCCTGTATTTTGGAGCAAAATTGCAGAAATTCCCCTAATTGTGGGGCAAAAAGGCAGAAATTCTCCTTATTTTGGGGCAAAACTCAGAAATTCCACATATTTTGGGGCAAAATTCCAGAAATTTCACTTACTTCAGAGAAAAAAGGTAGAAATTTTCTTTATTTTAGGGCAAAAATGTAGAAATTCCTAATATTTTGTGGCAAAAATGCAGAAAATCCCCTTATTTTGAGGTAAAAAGGGTGAAATTCCCCTTATTTGTGGGCAAAAAGGCAAAAATTTCCCTTATTTTAAGGCAAAATTGCAGAACCTTCACTTATTTCAGAGTAATAAGTCAGAAATTTTTCTTATTTTGGGGTAAAAAAGACAGAACATCCCTTTGTTTTGGAAGAAAAAGACAGAAATTCCACTTATTTAGAGGCAAAAAAGCAGAAATTCCCCTTATTTTGAAGCAAAAATGAAGAAATTTCCCTTTTTAAGGAAAAAAGTTATGCATTCTTCTTATTTTCGGGCAAAAAGGCAGAAATTCCCCGTATTTTGGAGCAAAATTGCAAAATTTCCCCTAATTGTGGGGCAAAAATGCAGAAATTCCCTATATGTTGGGGCAAAAGACAGAAATTCTCCTTATTTTGGGGCAAAACTCAGAAATTCCACTTATTTTGGGGCAAAATTCCAGAAATTTCCCTTATTCTGGGGCAAAATTGCAAAAATTTCACTTTTTTTGGGCAAAATTGCAGAAATTTCACTTATTTCAGGAAAAAAAGGAATTTTGTTATTTTGGGGCAAAAAGGCAAAAATTCCCCTTATTTTGAGGTAAAAAGGCTGAAATTCCCCTTATTTGGGGGCAAAAAGGCAGAAATATCCCTTCTTTTGAGGCAAAATTGCAGAAATTTCACTTATTACAGGGTAATAAGTCAGAAATTCCCCTTAATTTGTGGCAAAAAAGACAGAAATTCTCTTTGTTTTGGGGGAAAAAGAAGAAATTCCACTTATTTAGAGGCAAGAAGGCAGAAATTCCCCTTATTTTGGAGCAAAAATGAAGAAATTTCTTTTTTTATGGCAAAAAGGTATGCATTCCCATTATTTTCTGGCAAAAAGGCAGATTCCCCGTATTTTGGAGCAAAATTGATGAAATTCCACTAAATTTGGGCAAAAGGAAGAAATTTACTTTATTTTGGGGCAAAAATCATAAATTCCTTTTATTTTGGGGCAAAATTCAAGAAATTTCCTTTATTTTGGCGCAAAATTGCAGGAATTTACCTTATTTTGGGGCAAAATTGAAGAAATTTTTCTTATTTGGGGCAAAATTGCAGAAATTTCACTTATTTTCAGGTAAAAAGGCTGAAATTTCATTTATTTTGGAGCCAAAAGGGAGAAATTCCCCTTATTTTGGGGTAAAATTTCAGAAATTTCCCTTATTATTGGAAAAATTGCAGAAATTTTTTTTATTTTAGGGCAAAATTGCAGCAATTTCACTTATTTCAGAGAAAAAAAGCAAAAATTTTTCTCTTTTTGAGGCAAAAAGTCAGAAATTCCCATTATTTTGGGGCAAAAAGGCAGAAATTCACTTTATTTTGGGGTAAAATTGCAGAAATTTCACATATTTCAGGGCAAAAAGGCAGAAATTTCCCTTATTTTAGGGCAAAATTCCAGAAATTTCACTTATTTCAGGGTAATAAGTCAGAAATTCCCCTTATTTTGGGGCAAAATACAGAAATTCCCTTTTTTTTGGGGGAAAAAGACAGAAATTCCACTTATTTAGAGGCAAAAAAGCAGAAATTCTTCTTATTTTGGAGCAAAAATGAAGAAATTTTCCTCGTTTATGGCAAAAGGTTATGCATTCCCCTTATTTTCGGGCAAAAAGGCAGAAATTCCCTGTATTTTGCAGCAAAATTGCAGAAATTCCCCTAATTGTGGGGCAAAAAGGCAGAAATTCCCTATATGTTGGGGCAAAAAGACAGAAATTCTCTTTATTTTGGGGCAAAACTCAGAAATTCCTTTTATTTTGGGGCAAAATTCTAGAAATTTCCCTTATTTTGGGGCAAAATTGCAGAAATTTCACTTATTTTGCGGCAAAATTGCAGAAATTTCACTTATTTTAAGGAAAAAATGCAGAAATTTTTCTTATTTTGGGGCAAAAATGCAGAAATTCCCCTTATTTTGAGTTAAAAATGCTGAAATTCCCCTTATTTGGGGGCAAAAAGGCAGAAATTTCCCTTATTTGGGGGCAAAGAGACAGAAATTCCCCTTATTTTGTGGCAAAATTGCAGAAATTTCACATATTTCAGGGCATAATTTAAAAATTTCTTATATTTTGGGGCAAAATGACAGAAATTCCGTTTATTTTTGGGTAAAAAGGCAGAAATTTCACTTATTTTGAGGTAAAAAGGCAGAAATTGCTCTAATTTTGGGGCAAAAATGAAGAAATTTCCCTTTTTTGTGGCAAAAGTTATACATTCCCCTTACTTTCGGGATAAAAAGCAGAAATTCCCCGTATTTTGAAGCAAAATTGCAGAAATTCTCTCAATTTGCGGGCAAAAATGCAGAAATTCTCCTTATTTTGGGGCAAAAAGACAGAAAATCTCCTTTTTCGGGAGCAAACAGTCAGATATTCCCCTTATTTTGAGGCAAAATTGCAGAAATTTCCTTTATATTGTGGCAAAATTGCAGACATTTCCCTTATTTTGGGGCGAAATTGCAGAAATTTCACTTATTTCAGGGTAATAAGTCAGAAATTCCCCTTATTTTGAGGCAAAAAAGACAGAAACTCCCTTTGTTTTGAGGGAAAAAGACAGAAATTCCACTTATATAGAGGCAAAAAGGAAGAAATTCCCTTTATTTGGGAGCAAAAATGAAGAAATTTCACTTTTATGGCAAAAGGTATGCATTCCCATTATTTTCGGGCAAAAAGGCAGAAATTCCCCGTATTTTGGAGCAAAAATGCAGAAATTCCCCTTATTTTTCGGCAAAAGGCAGAAATTCCGTTTATTTTGGGGCAAAAATCAGAAACTCCCATTATTTTGGGGCAAAATTCCAGAAATTTCCTTTATTTTGGGGCAAAATTGCAGGAATTTACCTTATTTTGGGGCAAAATTGCAGAAATTTCACTTATTTTCAGGTAAAAAGGCTGAAATTTCCTTTGTTTTGGGGCAAAAAGGAAGAAATTCCCCTTATTTTGGGGCAAAATTGCAGAAATTTTTCTTATTATGTAAAAGAATTGCAAAAATTTCCCTTATTTTAGGGCAAAATTGCAGAAATTTTACTTATTTCAGAGAAAAAAAGCAAAAGTTTTTCTTATTTTGGGGCAAAAAGGCAGAAATTCCCATTATTTTGGGGCAAAAAAGCAGAAATTCACTTTATTTTGAGGTAAAATTGCAGAAATTTCACATATTTCAGGACAAAAAGGCAGAAATTTCCCTTATTTTGGGGCAAAATTGCAGAAATTTCACTTATTTCATGGTAATAAGTCAGAAATTCCCATTATTTTGGGGCAAAAAAGATAGAAATTCTCTTTGTTTTGGGGGAAAAAACAGACATTCCACTTACTGAGAAGCAAAAAGTCAGAAATTCCCCTTATTTTGGAGCATAAATGAAGAAATTTCCCTTTTTTATGGAAAAAAGTTATGCATTCCACTTATTTTCAGGCAAAATGGCAGAAATTCCCCATATTTTGGAGCAAAATTGCAGAAATTCCCCGTATTTTGGAGCAAAATTGCAGAAATTCCCCTAATTGTGGTGCAAAAAGGCAGAAATTCCCTATATGTTGGGGCAAAAAGACAGAAATTCTCCTTATTTTGGAGAAAAACTCAAAAATTCCACTTATTTTGGGGCAAAATTCCAGAAATTTCCTTTATTCTGGGGCAAAATTGGAGAAATATCCCTTATTTTGGGCAAAATTGCAGCAATTTCACTTATTTCAGGGTAATAAGTCAGAAATTCCCCTTAATTTGTGGCAAAAAAGACAGATATTCCCCTTGTTTTTTGGGGAAAAAGACATTAATTCCACTTATTTAGAGGCAAAAAGGCAGAAATTTCCCTTATTTTAAAGCAACAATGAAGAAATTTCCCTTTTTATGGCAAAAAGGTATGCATTCCCATTATTTTCGGGCAAAAAGGCAGAAATTCCCCGTATTTTTGAGCAAAATTGCAGAAATTCCCCTAAATTTGGGGCAAAAGGCAGAAATTCCCTTTATTTGGGGCAATAATCAGAAATACCCCTTATTTTGGGGCAAAATTCAAGAAATTTCCTTTATTTTGGGGCTAAATTCCAGGAATTTACCTTATTTTGGGGCAAAATTGCAGAAATTTTTCTTATTTGGGGCAAAATTGCAAAAATTTCACTTATTTTTAGGTAAAAAGGCTGAAATTTCCTTTATTTTGGGTCAAAAAGTAAGAAATTCCCTGTATTTTGGGGAAAATTGCAGAAATTTCCTTTATTATTGGGAAAAATTGCAGAAATTTTTCTTATTTTAGGGCAAAATTGCAGAAATTTCACTTATTTCAGAGAAAAAAAGCAAGAATTTTTTTTATTTTGGGGCAAAAAGGCAGAAATTCCCATTATTTTGGGGCAAAAAAGCAGAAATTCACTTTATTTTGAGGTAAAATTGCAGGAATTTCACATATTTCAGGACAAAAAGTCAGAAATTTCCCTTATTTTGGGGCAAAATTGCAGAAATTTCACTTATTTCATGGTAATAAGTCAGAAATTCCCATTATTTTGGGGCAAAAAAGACAGAAATTCTCTTTGTTTTGGGGGAAAAAACAGACATTCCACTTACTGAGAAGCAAAAAGTCAGAAATTCCCCTTATTTTGGAGCATAAATGAAGAAATTTCCCTTTTTTATGGAAAAAAGTTATGCATTCCACTTATTTTCCGGCAAAATGTCAGAAATTCCCCATATTTTGGAGCAAAATTGCAGAAATTCCCCGTATTTTGGAGCAAAATTGCAGAAATTCCCCTAATTGTGGTGCAAAAAGGCAGAAATTCCCTATATGTTGGGGCAAAAATACAGAAATTCTCCTTATTTTGGAGAAAAACTCAGAAATTCCACTTATTTTGGGGCAAAATTGCAGAAATTTCACTTACTTCAGGGAAAAAAGGCAGAAATTTTCCTTATTTTGGGGTATAAATGCAGAAATTCCTAATATTTTGTGGCAATAATAAGGAAATTCCCCTTATTTTGAGGTAAAAAGGGTGAAATTCCCCTTATTTGTGGGCAAAAAGGCAAAAATTTCCCTTATTTTGGGGCAAAATTGCAGAAATTTCACTTATTTCAGGGTAATAAGTCAGAAATTTTTCTTATTTTGGGGCAAAAAAGACAGAAAATCCCTTTGTTTTGGGGGAAAAAGACAGAAATTCCACTTATTTAGAGGCAAAAAAGCAGAAATTCCCCTTATTTTGAAGCAAAAATGAAGAAATTTCCCTTTTTTAAGGCAAAAAGGTATGCATTCTTCTCATTATCTTGCAAAAAGGCAGAAATTCCCCATATTTTGGAGCAAAATTGCAAAAATTCCCCTAATTGTGGGGCAAAAATGCAGAAATTCCCTATATGTTGGGGCAAAAAGACAGAAATTTTCTTTATTTTGGGGCAAAACTCAGAAATTCCACTTATTTTGGGGCAAAATTCCAGAAATTTCCTTTATTCTGGGGCAAAATTGGAGAAATTTCACTTATTTTGGGCAAAATTGCAGAAATTTTACTTATTTCAGGGGAAAAAAAAATTTGTTATTTGGGGCAAAAAGGGAGAAATTCCCCTTATTTTGAGGTAAAAAGGCTGAAATACCCCTTATTTGGGGGCAAAAAGGCAGAAATATCCCTTATTTTGGGGCAAAATTGCAGCAATTTCACTTATTTCAGGGTAATAAGTCAGAAATTCCCCTTAATTTGTGGCAAAAAAGTCAGATATTCCCTTTGTTTTTGGGGAAAAAGACATAAATTCCACTTATTTAGAGGCAAAAAGGCAGAAATTTCCCTTATTTTAAAGCAACAATGAAGAAATTTCCCTTTTTATGGCAAAAAGGTATGCATTCCCATTATTTTCGGGCAAAAAGGCAGAAATTCCCCGTATTTTGGAGCAAAATTGCAGAAATTCCCCTAAATTTGGGGCAAAAGGCAGAAATTCCCTTTATTTGGGGCAAAAATCAGAAATACCCCTTATTTTGGGGCAAAATTCAAGAAATTTCCTTTATTTTGGGGCAAAATTGCAGGAATTTACCTTATTTTGGGGCAAAATTGCAGAAATTTTTCTTATTTGGGGCAAAATTGCAGAAATTTCACTTATTTTTAGGTAAAAAGGCTGAAATTTCCTTTATTTTGGGGCAAAAAGGAAGAAATTCCCTGTATTTTGGGGCAAAATTGCAGAAATTTCCTTTATTATTGGGAAAAATTGCAGAAATTTTTCTTATTTTAGGGCAAAATTGCAGAAATTTCACTTATTTCAGAGAAAAAAAGCAAGAATTTTTTTTATTTCGGGGCAAAAAGGCAGAAATTCCCATTATTTTGGGGCAAAAAGGCAGAAATTCACCTTATTTTGGGGTAAAATTGCAGAAATTTCACATATTTCTGGGCAAAAAGTCAGAAATTTCCCTTATTTTGGGGCAAAATTGCAGAAATTTCACTTATTTCAGGGAAATAAGTCAGAAATTCCACTTATATTGAGGCAAAAAAAACCAGAAATTCCCTTTGTTTTGAGGGAAAAATACAGAAATTCCACTTATTTAGAGGCAAATAGGCAGAAATTTCCCTTATTTTCGAGCAAAAATGAAGAAATTTCCCTTTTTTATGGCATAAAGTTATGCATTCCCCTTATTTTCGGGCATAAAGGCAGAAATTCCCCGTATTTTGGAGCAAAATTGCAGAAATTCCCCTAATTGTGGGGCAAAAATGCAGATATTCTCTATATGTTGGGGCAAAAAGACAGAAATTCCCCTTATTTTGGGACAAAATTGCAGAAATTTCACTTATTTTAGGGCAAAATTGCAGAAATTTCACTTATTTCAGGGAAAAAAGGCAGAAATTTTCCTTATTTTGGAGCAAAAAGGCAGAAATTCCTAATACTTTGTGGCAAAAATGCAGAAATTCCCCTTATTTTGAGGTGAAAAGGCTGAAATTCCCTAATTTGCGGGAAAAAAGGCAGAAATTTCCCTTATTTTGGGGAAAAATGGCAGAAATTTCAATTATTTCAGGGTAATAAGTCAGAAAATTTCTTGATTTTGGGGCAAAAAAGACAGAAAATCCCTTTGTTTTAGAGGAAAAACAGAAATTCCACTTATTTAGAGGCAAAAAAGCAGAAATTCCCCTTATTTTGGAGCAAAAATGAAGAAATTTTCGTTTTTAAGGCAAAAAGTTATGCATTCCCCTTTTTTTCGTGCAAAAAGGCAGAAATTCCCCGTATTTTGGAGCAAAATTGCAGAAATTCCCCTAATTGTGTTGCAAAAAGGCAGAAATTCCCTATATGTTGGGGCAAAAACACAGAAATTCTCTTTATTTTGGGGCAAAACTCAGAAATTCCACTTATTTTGGGGCAAAATTGCAGAAATTTCACTTATTTCAGGGAAAAAAGGAAGAAATTCCTAATATTTTGTGGCAAAAATGCAGAAATTCCCCTTATTTTGAGGTAAAAAGCGTGAAATTCCCCTTATTTTTGGGCAAAAAGGCAAAAATTTCCCTTATTTTGGGGCAAAATTGCAGAAACTTCACTTATTTCAGAGTAATAAGTCAAAAATTTTTCTTATTTTGGGGCAAAAAAGAAAATCCCTTTGTTTTGGGGAAAAAAGACAGAAATTCCAATTATTTAGAGGCAAAAAAGCAGAAATTCCCCTTATTTTGAAGCAAAAATTAAGAAATTTCCCTTTTTTAAGGCAAAAGGGTATGCATTCTTCTTATTTTCGGGCAAAAAGGCAGAAATTCCTCGCATTTTGGAGCAAAATTGCAAAAATTCCCTTAATTGTGGGGCAAAAATGCAGAAATTCCCTATATGTTGGGGCAAAAGACAGAAATTCTCTTTATTTTGGGGCAAAACTCAGAAATTCCACTTATTTTGGGGCAAAATTCCAGAAATTTTCCTAATTCTGGGGCAAAATTGCAGAAATTTCACTTATTTCAGGGAAAAAAGGAAGAAATTCCTAATATTTTGTGGCAAAAATGCAGAAATTCCCCTTATTTTGAGGTAAAAAGCGTGAAATTCCCCTTATTTTTGGGCAAAAAGGCAAAAATTTCCCTTATTTTGGGGCAAAATTGCAGAAACTTCACTTATTTCAGAGTAATAAGTCAAAAATTTTTCTTATTTTGGGGCAAAAAAGAAAATCCCTTTGTTTTGGGGAAAAAAGACAGAAATTCCAATTATTTAGAGGCAAAAAAGCAGAAATTCCCCTTATTTTGAAGCAAAAATTAAGAAATTTCCCTTTTTTAAGGCAAAAGGGTATGCATTCTTCTTATTTTCGGGCAAAAAGGCAGAAATTCCTCGCATTTTGGAGCAAAATTGCAAAAATTCCCTTAATTGTGGGGCAAAAATGCAGAAATTCCCTATATGTTGGGGCAAAAGACAGAAATTCTCTTTATTTTGGGGCAAAACTCAGAAATTCCACTTATTTTGGGGCAAAATTCCAGAAATTTTCCTAATTCTGGGGCAAAATTGCAGAAATTTCACTTATTTTGGGCAAAATTTCACAAATTTCACTTATTTCAGGGAAAAAAAAGGAATTTTGTTATTTTGGTGCAAAAAGGCAGAAATTCCCCTTATTTTGAGGTAAAAAGGCTAAAATTCCCCTTATTTGGGGGCAAAAAGGCAGAAATATCCCTTATTTTGGGGCAAAATTGCAGAAATTTCACTTATTACAGGGTAATAAATCAGAAATTCTCCTTAATTTGGGGCAAAAAAGACAGAAATTCCCTTTTTTGGGGGGCAAGAAGAAGAAATTCCACTTATTTAGAGGCAAGAAGGCAAAAATTCCCCTTATTTTGGAGCAAAAATGAAGAAATTTCCCTTTTTATGGCAAAAAGGTATGTATTCCCATTATTTTCGGGCAAAAAGGCAGATTCCCCGTATTTTGGAGCAAAATTGCAGAAATTCCTCTAAATTTGGGGCAAAAGGCAGAAATTCCCTTTATTTCGGGGCAAAAATCATAAATTCCCCTTATTTTGGGGCAAAATTCAAGAAATTTCTTTTATTTTGAGGCAAAATTGAAGGAATTTACCTTATTTTGGGGCACAA
This sequence comes from Micromys minutus, assembly GCF_963924665.1. Lineage (NCBI taxonomy): Eukaryota > Metazoa > Chordata > Mammalia > Rodentia > Muridae > Micromys > Micromys minutus. Next base: position 127,092 of record NW_027667778.1, read on the forward strand.
TTGCAGAAATTTTTCTTATTTGGGGCAAAATTGCAGAAATTTCACTTATTTTCAGGTAAAAAGGCTGAAATTTCCTATATTTTGGGGCAAAAAGGCAGAAATTCCCATTTTTTTGGGGCAAAAAAGGAGAAATTCACCTTATTTTTAGGTAAAATTGCAGAAATTTCACATATTTCAGGACAAAAAGGTAGAAATTTCCCTAATTTGAGGCAAAATTGCAGAAATTTCACTTATTTCAGGGTAATAAGTCAGAGATTCCCTTTATTTTGGGCCAAAAAAACCAGAAATTCCCTTTTTTTGGGGGGAAAAAGACAGAAATTCCACTTATTGAGAAGCAAAAAGGCAGAAATTCCCCTTATTTTGGAGCAAAAAATGAAGAAATTTCCCTTTTTTATGGCAAAAAGTTATGCATTCCCCTTATTTTCGTGCAAAAAGGCAGAAATTCCCCGTATTTTGGAGCAGAATTGCAGAAATTCCCCTAATTGTGGTGCAAAAAGGCAGAAATTCCCTATATGTTGGGGCAAAAACACAGAAATTCTCATTATTTTGGGTCAAAACTCAGAAATTCCACTTATTTTTGGGAAAAATTGCAGAAATTTCACTTACTTCAGGGAAAAAAGGCAGAAATTCCTAATATTTTGTGGCAAAAATGCAGAAATTCCCCTTATTTTGAGGTAAAAAGGGTGAAATTCCCCTTATTTTTGAACAAAAAGGCAAAAATTTCCCTTATTTTGGGGCAAAATTGCAGAAACTTCACTTATTTCAGAGTAATAAGTTAGAATTTTTTTTTACTTTGGGGCAAAAAAGACAGAAAATCCCTTTGTTTTGGGGAAAAAAGACAGAAATTCCACTTATTTAGAGGCAAAAAAGCAGAAATTCCCCTTATTTTGAAGCAAAAATGAAGAAATTTCTCTTTTTTAAGGCAAAAAGGTATGCATTCTTCTTATTTTCAGGCAAAAAGGCAGAAATTCCCCGTATTTTAGAGCAATATTGCAAAAATTCCCCTAATTGTGGGGCAAAAATGCAGAAATTCCCTATATGTTGGGGCAAAAGACAGAAATTCTCCTTATTTTGGGGCAAAACTCAGAAATTCCACTTATTTTGGGGCAAAATTCCAGAAATTTCCCTTATTCTGGGGCAAAATTGCAGAAATTTCACTTATTTTAGGCAAAATTGCAGAAATTTCACTTATTTCAGGGAAAAAAAGGAATTTTGTTAATTTGGGGCAAAAAGGCAGAAATTCCCATTATTTTGAGGTAAAAATGCTGAAATTCCCCTTATTTGGGGGCAAAAAGGCAGAAATATCCCTTATTTTGGGGCAAAATTGAAGAAATTTCACTTATTACAGGGTAATAAGTCAGAAATTCTCTTTAATTTGGGGCAAAAAAGACAGAAATTCCCTTTCTTTTGGGGCAAAAAGAAGAAATTCCACTTATTTAGAGGCAAGAAGGCAGAAATTTCCCTTATTTTGGAGCAAAAATGAAGAAATTTCCCTTTTTATGGCAAAAAGGTATGCATTCCCATTATTTTCGGGCAAAAAGGCAGAAATTTCCCGTATTTTGGAGCAAAATTGCAGAAAATCCCCTAAATTTGGGGCAAAAGGCAGAAATTCCCTATATTTTGGGGCAAGAATCATAAATTCCCCTTATTTTGGGGCAAAATTCAAAAAATTTCTTTTATTTTGAGGCAAAATTGAAGGAATTTACCTTATTTTGGGGCACAATTGCAGAATTTTTTCTTATTTGGGGCAAAATTGCAGAAATTTCACTTATTTTCAGGTAAAAAGGCTGAAATTTCCTTTATTTTGGGGCCAAAAGGGAGAAATTCCCCTTATTTTGGGGCAAAATTGCAGAAATTTTTATTATTATTGGGAAAAATTGCAGCAATTTTCCTTATTTTAGGGCAAAATTGCAGCAATTTCACTTATTTCAGAGAAAAAAGTAAAAATTTTTCTTATTTTGGGGCAAAAAGGAAGAAATTCCTATTATTTTGGGGCAAAAAGGCAAAAATTCACCTTATTTTGGGGTAAAATTGCAGACATTTCACATATTTCAGAGCAAAAAGGCAGAAATTTCCCTTATTTTGGGGCAAAATTGCAGAAATTTCACTTATTTCAAGGTAATAAGTCAGAAATTCCCCTTATTTTGGGGCAAAAAAATACAGAAATTCCCTTTGTTTTGGGGGAAAAAGACAGAAATTCCACTTATTTAGAGGCAAAAAAGCAGAAATTCTTCTCATTCTGGAGCAAAAATGAAGAAATTTTCCTCGTTTATGGAAAAAGGTTATGCATTCCCCTTATTTTCAGGCAAAAAGGCAGAAATTCCCTGTATTTTGAAGCAAAATTGCAGAAATTCCCCTAATTGTGGGGCAAAAAGTCAGAAATTCCCTATATGTTGGGGCAAAAACACAGAAATTCTCCTTATTTTGGGGCAAAATTCAGAAATTCACCATATTTTGGGGCAAAATTCCAGAAATTTCCCTTATTTTGGGGCCAAATTGCAGAAATTTCACTTAATTTGGTGCAAAATTGCAGAAATTTCAATTATTTAATAAAAAGGCAGAAATTTTTCTTATTTTGGGGCAAAAATGCAGAAATTCCCCTTATTTTGAGTAAAAATGCTGAAATTCCCCTTATTTGGGGGCAAAAAGGCAGAAATTTCCCTTATTTTGGGGCAAAGAGACAGAAATTCCCCTTATTTTGTGGCAAAAATGCAGAAATTTCTTTTATTTTGGGGCAAAATTGCAGAAATTTCACATATTTCAGGGCATAATTCAAAAATTCCTTTTATTTTGGGGCAAAATGACAGAAATTCCGTTTATTTTTGGGTAAAATGCCAGAGATTTCACTTATTTTGAGGTAAAAAGGCAGAAATTGCTTTAATTTTGGGGCAAAAATGAAGAAATTTCCGTTTTTTGTGGCAAAAGGTGTACATTCCCCTTACTTTCGGGATAAAAAGCAGAAATTCCCCATATTTTGAAGAGAAATTGCAGAAATTCTCTCAATTTTCGGGCAAAAAGGCAGAAATTCTCCTTATTTTGGGGCAAAAAGACAGAAAATCTTCTTTTTCGGGAGCAAACAGTCAGAAATTCCCCTTATTTTGAAGCAAAATTGCAGAAATTTTATTTACATTGGGGCAAAATTGCAGAAATTTCCCTTATTTTGGGGCGAAATTGCAGAAATTTCACTTATTTCAGGGTAATGAGTCAGAAATTTACCTTATTTTGAGGCAAAAAAGACAGAAATTCCCTTTGTTTTGAAGTAAAAATACAGAAATTCCACTTATATAGAGGCAAAAAGGAAGAAATTCCCTTTATTTTGGAGCAAAAATGAAGAAATTTCACTTTTTATGGCAAAAAGGTATGCTTTCCCATTATTTTCGGGCAAAAAGGCAGAAATTCCTTGTATATTGGAGCAAAAATGCAGAAATTCCCCTTTATTTAGGCAAAAGGCAGAAATTCCCTTTATTTTGGGGCAAAAATCAGAAATTCCCATTATTTTGGGGCAAAATTCCAGAAATTTCCTTTATTTTGGGGCAAAATTGCAGGAATTTACCTTATTTTGGGGCAAAATTGTAGAAATTTCCCTTATTTGGGGCAAAATTGCAGAAATTTCACTTATTTTCAGGTAAAAAGGCTGAAATTTCCTTTGTTTTGGTGCAAAAAGGAAGAAATTCCCCTTATTTTGGGGCAAAATTGCAGAAATTTTTCTTATTATGTGAAAAAATTGCAAAAATTTCCCTTATTTTAGGGCAAAATTGCAGAAATTTCACTTATTTCAGAGAAAAAAAGCAAAAATTTTTCTTATTTTTGGTCAAAAAGGCAGAAATTCCCATTATTTTGGGGCCAAAAGGCAGAAATTCACCTTATTTTGGGGCAAAAAGGCCGAAATTCACCTTATTTTGGGGTAAAATTGAGGAATTTCATATATTTCAGGGCAAAAAGACAGAACTTTCCCTTATTTTGGGGCAAAATTGCAGAAATTTCACTTATTTCAGGGTAATAAGTCAGAAATTTTCTTTATTTTGGGGCAAAAATACAGAAATTACCTTTTTTGAGAGGAAAAAAAACAGAAATTCCACTTATTTAGAGGCAAAAAGGCAGAAATTCCCCTTATTTTGGAGCAAAAATGAAGAAATTTCCATTTTTTAAGGCAAAAAGGTATGCATTCCCCTTATTTTCGGGCAAAAAGGCAGAATTTCACCGTATTTTGGAGCAAAATTGCAGAAATTCCTCCAATTTCGGGGCAAAAGGCAGAAATTCTCTTTATTTTTGGGGAAAAATCAGAAATTCCCCTTACTTTGGGCCAAAATTCCAGAAATTTCTTTATTTTGGGGCAAAATTGCAGAAATTTAACTTATTTATGGGCAAAATTGCAGAATTTTCAATTATTTCAGGGAAAAAAGGCAGAAATTTTTCTTATTTTGGGGCAAAAGGCACAAATTCCTAATATTTTGTGGCAAAAATGCAGAAATTCCCCTTATTTTGAGGTACAAAGGCTGAAATTTCCCGTATTTGGGGGCAAAGAGGCAGAAATTTTTTTTATTTTGGTGCAAAATTGCAGTAATTTACTTTATTTTGGGGCAAAATTGCAGAAATTTAACTTATTTCAGGGTAATAAATCAAAAATTTTCCTTTTTTTAGGGCAAAAAAGACAGAAATTCTCTCTGTTTTTGAGGAAAAAGTCAGAAATTCCACTTATTTAGAGGAAAAAATTCAGAAATTCCCCTTATTTTTGAGCAAAAATGACGAAATTTCCCTTTTTTTGGCAAAAAGGCAGAAATTCCCCATATTTTCAGGCAAAAATTCAGATATTCCCCTTATGTGTGGGCCAAAAGACAGAAATTTCGTTTATTTTTGGGGTGAAGGCAGAAATTGCACTTATTTTGAGTCAAAAAGGCGGAAAATTTCCTTATTTTTGGGCAAAAATGAAGAAATTTCCCTTTTTTATGGCAAAAAGGTATACATTCCCTTTATTTTCGGGCAAAAAGGCAGAAATTCCCCGTATTTTGAAGCAAAATTGCAGAAATTCCCCTAATTGTGGGGCAAATAGGCAGAAATTCCCTCTATGTTGGGGCAAAAAGTCAGAAATTCTCCTTATTTTGGGGCAAAACTCAGAAATTTCACTTATTTTAGGGCAAAATTGCAGAAATTTCAGTTATTTCAGAGAAAAAAAGCAAAAATTTTTCTTATTTTGGGGCAAAAAGGCAGAAATTCCCATTATTTTGGGGCAAAAAGGCAGAAATTCACCTTATTTTGGGGTAAAATTGCAGAAATTTCACGGCAAAAAGACAGAAATTTCCCTTATTTTGGGTCAAAATTGCAGAAATTTCACTTATTTCAGGGTAATAAGTCAGAAATTTTATTTATTTTGGGGCAAAAATACAGAAATTACCTTTTTTTGGGGGGAAAAATACAGAAATTCCATTTATTTAGATGCAAAAAGGCAGAAATTCCCCTTATATTGGAGCAAAAATTAAGAATTTTCCCTTTTTTTATAGCAAAAAGGTATGCATTCCCCTTATTTTCAGGCAAAAAAGGCAGAAATTCACCGAATTTTGGAGCAAAATTGCAGAAATTCCCCTAATTTTAGGGCAAAAGGCAGAAATTCTCTTTATTTTGGGGCAAAAATCAGAAATTCCCCTTACTTTCGGGCAAAATTCCAGAAATTTCCTTTATTTTGGGGCAAAATTACAGAAATTTATCTTATTTATGGGCAAAATTGCAGAATTTTCACTTATTTCAGGGAAAAAAGGCAGAAATTTTCTTTATTTTGGGGCAAAAAGGCACAAATTCCTAATATTTTGTGGCAAAAATGCTGAAATTCCCCTTATTTTGAGGTAAAAAGGCTGAAATTTCCCGTATTTGGGGGCAAAAAGGCAGAAATTTTTTTTATTTTGGGGCAAAATAGCAGGAATTTACTTTATTTTGCGGCAAATTGCAGAAATTTCACTTATTTCAGGGTAATAAGTCAAAAATTTTCCTTATTTTATGGCAAAAAAGACAGAAATTCTCTTTGTTTTTGGGGAAAAAGTCAGAAATTCCACTTATTTAGAGGAAAAAAGGCAGAAATTCTCCTCATTTTGGAGCAAAAATGAAGAAATTTCCCTTTTTTATGGCAAAAAGGTATGCATTCCCCTTATTTTCGGGGAAAAGGGCAGAAATTCCCCGTATTTTGGAGCAAAATTTCAGAAAATCCCCTAATTGTGGTGCAAAAAGGCAGAAATTCTCTATATGTTAAGGTAAAAATACAGAAATTCTTTTTATTTGGGGGCAAAACTCAGAAATTCCACTTATTTAGAGGAAAAATGGCAGAAATTCCTCTTATTTTGGAGCAAAAATGAAGAAATTTCCCTTTTTTATGGCAAAAAGGTATGCATTCTCTTTATTTTCGGGCAAAAAGGCAGAAATTCCCTGTATTTTGGAGCAAAATTGCAGAAATTCCCCTAATTTTGGGGCAAAAGGCAGAAATTCCCCTTATTTTTGGGTAAAATTGCAGAAATTTCAAATATTTCACGGCAAAATGGCAGAAATTCCCCTTATTTTGGGGCAAAAAGATGAAATCCATAATTTTTGGCTAAAATTGAAGAAATTTCACTCATTTCGGGACAAAAAGGCAAAAATTCCACTTAATTTCCTGCAAAAAGGCAGAAATTCCCTTTATTTTGGAGCAAAATTGCAGAAATTCCCTTAATATTGGTGCAAAAATGCAGAAATTCCCTTTATTTTGGGGCAAAAAGGCAGAAATTCTCCATATTTTGGTGCAAAAAGGCTGAAATTCCCCTTATTTTGAGGTAAAATGCTGAAATTCCCCATATTTGGGGCAAAAGGCAGAAATTCCCCTCATTTTGGGGCAAAAAGGCACAAATTTCACTTATTTTCGGGCAAAATTGCTGAAATTTCATTTATTTCAGAGTAAAAAGTCAGAAATTCCCCTTATTTTGAAGCAAAAAGCAGAAATTTCTTTTATTATGGTACAAAATTGAAGAAATTTTCCTTATTTTGGAACAAAAAGGCAGAAATTCCCCATATTTTGGGGCAAAAGGCAGAAATTCTTCTTATTTTGAGGTAAAATGCAGAAATTCCCCTTATTTAGACGTAAAATGAAGAAATTCTGCAAATATTGGGGGAAAATGGAGAAATTTTTTTTATTTTGGTGCTAAAAGGCAGAAATTTGCCATATTTTGAAGCAAAATTGCAGAAATTCTCATAATTTTCAGGCAAAAAGTCAGGAATTCTTCTTATTTTGGGGCAAAAAGACAGAAAATCTCCTTTTTTAGGGGGCAAAAAGTCAGAAATTCCCCTTATTTTGGGGTAAAATTGCAGAAATTTCACTTATTTCAGAAAAAATGCAGAAATTTTCTTATTTTGGGGCAAAAAGGCAGAAATTTCTATTATTTTGGTACAAAATTGCAGAATTTTTTCTTATTTTGGGACAAAAAGGCAGAAATTCCCCATATTTTGAGGCAAAAAGGCTGAAATTCCCCTTATTTTCGGGCAAAAATCAGAAATTCCCCTTATGTTGGGGCAAAAAGACAGAAATTTCATTTATTATTGGGGAAAAGGCAGAAATTGCACTTATTTTGAGAAAAAGGCGGAAAATTTCCTTATTTTCTGGCAAAATGAAGAAATTTCCTTTTTTTATGGCAAAAAGGTATGCATTCCCTATATTTTTGGGCAAAAAGTCAGATAATCTCTGTATTTTGGAGCAAAATTGCAGAAATGCCCCTAATATTGGGGCAAAAAGGCAGAAATTCCCTATATGTTGGGGCAAAAAGAAAGAAATTCTTTTTATTTTGGGGCAAAACTCAGAAATTCCACTTATTTAGAGGCAAAATGGCACAAATTCCTCTTATTTTGGAGCAAAAATAAAAAAATTTCCATTTTTTATGGCAAAAAGGTATGCATTCTTCTTATTTTCAGGCAAAGAGGCAGAAATTCCTTGTATTTTGGAGCAAAATTGCAGAAATTCCCCTAATTTTGGGGCAAAAGGCAGAAATTCCCCTTATTTTGGGGTAAAATTGCAGAAATTTCAAATATTTCAGGCAAAATGGCAGAAATTCCCCTTATTTTGGGGCAAAAAGATGAAATCCATAATTTTTGGTTAAAATTGAAGAAATTACACTTATTTCGAGACAAAAAGGCAGAAATTCCACTTAATTTCGGGCAAAAAGGCAGAAATGACCTGTATTTGGGAGCAAAATTGCAGAAATTCCCCTAATATTGGTGCAAAAATGCAGAAATTCCCTTTATTTTGGGGCAAAAAGGCAGAAATTCTTCATATTTTGGTGCAAAATGGCTGAAAATCCCCTTATTTTGAGGGAAAATGCTGAAATTCCCCATATTTTTGGGCAAAAGGCAGAAATTCCCCTCATTTTTGGGCAAAAATGCACAAATTTCCCTTATTTTCGGGCAAAATTGCAGAAATTTCATTTATTTCAGGGTAAAAAGTCAGAAATTCCCCTTATTTTGGGGCAAAAAGCAGAAATTTCTTTTATTATGGTACAAAATTGAATAAATTTTCCTTATTTTGGAACAAAAAGGCAGAAATTACCCATATTTTGGGGCAAAAGGCAGAAATTCTTCTTATATTGAGGAAAATGCAGAAATTCCCCATATTTTAAAGCAAAATTGCAGAAATTCTCATAATTTTCAGGCAAAAAGGCAGAAATTCTCCTTATTTTGAGGCAAAAAGACAGAAAATCTTCTTTTTTAGGAGGCAAAAAGTCAGAAATTCCCCTTATTTTGGGGCAAAATTGCAGACATTTCCTTTACATTTGGACAAAATTGCAGAAATTTCCCTTATTTTGGAGCAAAATTGCAGAAATTTCACTTATTTCAGAAAAAATGCAGAAATTTTCTTATTTTGTGGCAAAAAGGCTGAAATTTCTATTATTTTAGTACAAAATTGCAGAAATTTTTCTTATTTTGGGGCAAAAAGGCAGAAATTCCCCATATTTTGGGGCAAAAAGGCTGAAATTCCCCTTATTTTCGGGCAAAAATCAGAAATTCCCCTTATGTTGGGGCAAAAAGAAAGAAATTTCGTTTATTTTTTGGAAAAGGCAGAAATTGCACTTATTTTGAATCAAAAAGGCGGAAAATTTCCTTATTTTCGGGCAAAAATGAAGAAATTTATTTTTTTATGGCAAAAAGGTATACATTCCCTTTATTTTCGGGCAAAAAGGCAGAAATTCCCCGTATTTTGGAGCAAAATTGCAGAAATTCCCCTAATTGTGGGGCAAAAAGGCAGAAATTCCCTATATGTTGGGGCAAAAAGACAGAAATTCTCTTTATTTTAGGGCAAAACTCAGAAATTTCACTTATTTTAGGGCAAAATTGCAGAAATTTCAGTTATTTCAGAGAAAAAATGCAAAAATTTTTTTTATTTTGGGGCAAAAAGGCAGAAATTCCCCTTATTTTGGGGTAAAATTGCAGAAATTTCACATATTATAGGGCAAAAAGGCAGAAATTTTCCTTATTTTGGGGCAAAATTGCAGAAATTTCACTTATTTCAGGGTAATAAATCATAAATTTTCCTTATTTTGGGGCAAAAAAGACAGAAATTCCCTTTGTTTTCGAGGAAAAAGACAGAAATTCCACTTATTTAGAGGCAAAAAGGCAGAAATTCCCCTTATTTTGGAGCAAAAATGAAGAAATTTCCCTTTTTTATGGCAAAAAAGTATGCATTCCCCTTATGTTCGGGCAAAAAGTCAGAAATTCCCCGTATTTTGGAGTAAAAATGCAGAAATTCGCCTAATTTTGGGGAAAAAGGCAGAAATTCCCCTTATTTTGGGGTAAAATTGCAGAAATTTCAAATATTTCAGGGCAAAATGGCAGAAATTCCCCTTATTTTGGGGCAAAAAGATGAAATCCATAATTTTGGCTAAAATGGAGGAAATTTCACTTATTTCGGGACAAAAAGGCAGAAATTCCACTTAATTTCGGGCAAAAAGGCAGAAATGACCCGTATTTTGGAGCAAAATTGCAGAAATTCCCTTAATATTGGTGCAAAAATGCAGAAATTCCCTTTATTTTGGGGCAAAAAAGCAGAAATTCTCCATATTTTGGTGCAAAAAGGCTGAAATTCCCCTTATTTTGAGGTAAAATGCTAAAATTTCCCATATTTTGGGGCAAAAGGCAGAAATTCCCCTCATTTTGGGGCAAAAAGGCACAAATTTCCCTTATTTTTGGGCAAAATTGCAGAAATTTCATTTATTTCAGGGTAAACAGTCAGAAATTCCCCTTATTTTGGGGCAAAAAGCAGAAATTTCTTTTATTATGGTACAAAATTGAAGAAATTTTCCTTATTTTGGAACAAAAAGGCAGAAATTCCCCATATTTTGGGGCAAAAGGCAGAAATTCTTCTTATTTTGAGGTAAAATGCAGAAATTCCCCTTATTTAAAGGTAAAATGCAGAAATTCCCTAAATATTCGGCGGAAATGCAGAAATTCCCTTTATTTTGGGGCTAAAAAGCAGAAATTCCCCGTATTTTGAAGCAAAATTGCAGAAATTCTCATCATTTTCAGGCAAAAAGACAGAAATTCTCCTTATTTTGGGGCAAAAAGACAGAAAATCTCCTTTTTTCGGGGGCAAAAAGTCAGAAATTCCCCTTATTTGGGGGCAAAATTGCAGAAATTTATTTTACATTTGGGCAAAATTGCAGAAATTTCCCTTATTTTGGGTCTAAATTGCAGAAATTTCACTTATATCAGAAAAAATGCAGAAATTTTATTATTTTGGGGCAAAAGGCAGAAATTTCTATTATTTTGTTACAAAAATGCAGAAATTTGTCTTATTTTGGGGCAAAAGGCAGAAATTCCCCATATTTTGTGGAAAAAAGGCTCAAATTCCCCTTATTTTCGGGCAAAAAGTCAGAAATTCCTCTTATGTTGGAGAAAAAAGACAGAAATTTCGTTTATTTTTGGGAAAAAGGCAGAAATTGCACTTATTTTGAGTCAAAAAGGCGGAAAATTTCCTTATTTTCGGGCAAAAATGAAGAAATTTCCCTTTTTTATGGCAAAAAGGTATACATTCCCTTTATTTTCGGGCTAAAAGGCAGAAATTCTCCATATTTTGGAGCACAATTGCAGAAATTCCCCTAATTGTGGGGCAAAAAGGCAGTAATTCCCCATATTTTTGGGCAAAAAGACATAAATTCTCCTTATTTTGGGGCAAAACTCAGAAATTTCACTTGTTTTAGGGCAAAATTGCAGAAATTTCAGTTATTTCAGAGAATAAAAGCAAAAATTTTTCTTATTTTGGGGCAAAAATGCAGAAATTCCCATTATTTTGGGGCAAAAAGCCAGAAATTCACCTAATTTTGGGGTAAATTTGCAGAAATTTCACATATTTCATGGCAAAAAGGCAGAAATTTACCTTATTTTGGGGCAAAATTGCAGAAATTTCACTTATTTCAGGGTAATAAGTCAGAAATTTTCTATATTTCGGGGCAAAAAAGACAGAAATTACCTTTTTTTTGGGGGAAAAAGACAGAAATTCCACTTATTTTCAGGCAAAAAGGCAGAAATTCCCCTTTTTTTGGAGCAAAAATGAAGAAATTTCGCTTTTTCATGGCAAAAAGGTATGCATTCCCCTTATTTTCGGGCAAAAGCAGAAATTCCCCGTATTTGGAACAAATTTGCAGAAAATCCCCTAATTTTGGGGCAAAAGGCAGAAATTCCCTTTATTTTGGGCCAAAAATCAGAAATTCCCCTTACTTTTGGGCAAAATTGCAGAAATTTCACTTATTTAGGGGCAAAATTGCAGAATTTTAACTTATTTCAGGGAAAAAAGCAAAAATTTTTTTTATTTTGGGGCAAATAGGCAGAAATTCCTAATATTTTGTGGCAAAAATGCAGAAATTTCCCTTTTTTTGAGGTATAAAGGCTGAAATTTAACTTATTTGGGGGCAAAAAGGCAGAAATTTTTTTTATTTTGGGGCAAAATTGCAGGAATTTACTTTATTTTGGGGCAAAATTGCAGAAATTTCACTTATTTCAGGGTAATAAGTCAGAAATTTTCCTTAATTTGTGGCAAAAAAGACAGAAATGCCCTTTGTTTTGGGGGAAAAAGACAGAAATTACACTTATTTAGAGGCAAAAAGGCAGAACTTCCACTTATTTTGGAGCAAAAATGAAAAAATTTTCCTTTTTTATGGCAAAAAGGTATGCATTCCCCTTATTTTCGGACAAAAAGGCAGAAATTCCCCGTATTTTGAAGCAAAATTGCAGAAATTCCCCTAATTTTGGGGCAAAAAGGCAGAAATTCTCTATATTTTGGGGCAAAAGGACAGAAATTCTTTTTATTTTGGGGCAAAACTCAGAAATTCCACTTATTTAGAGGCAAAATGGCAGAAATTCCTCTTATTTTGGAGCAAAAATGAAGAAATTTCCCTTTTTTATGGCAAAAAGTTATGCATTCCCCTTATTTTCGGGCAAAAAGGCAGAAATTCCCCGTATTTTGGAGCAAAATTGCAGAAATTCCCCTAATTTTGGGGCAAAAGGCAGAAATTCCCCTTATTTTGGGGTAAAGTTGCAGAAATTTCAAATATTCAGGGCAAAATGGCAGAAATTCCCCTTATTTTGGGGCAAAGAGATGAAATCCATAATTTTTGGCTAAAATTGAAGAAATTTCACTTATTTCGGGACAAAAAGGCAGAAATTCCACTTAATTTCGGGCAAAAAGGCAGAAATGACCCGTATTTTGGAGCAAAATTGCAGAAATTCCCCTAATATTGGTGCAAAAATGCAGAAATTCCCTTTATTTTGGGGCAAAAAGGCAGAATTTCTCCATATTTTGGTGCAAAAAGGCTAAAATTTCCTTTATTTTGAGGTAAAATCCTAAAATTCCCCATAATTTGGGGCAAAAGGCAGAAATTCCCCTCATTTTGGGGCAAAAAGGCACAAATTTACCTAATGTTCGGGCAAAATTGCAGAAATTTCATTTATTTCAGGGTAAAATGTCAGAAATTCCCCTTATTTTGGGGCAAAAAACAGAAATTTCTTTTTTTATGGTACAAAATTGAAGATATTTTCCTTATTTTAGAACAAAAAGGCAGAAATTCCCCATATTTTGGGGCAAAAGGCAGAAATTCTTTTTATTTTGAGGTAAAATGCAGAAATTCCCCTTATTTAGAGGTAAAATGCAGAAATTCCCCAAATATTGGGGGAAAATGCAGAAATTCCCTTTATTTTGTGCCTAAAAGGCCGAAATTCCCTGTATTTTGAAGCAAAATTGCAGAAATTTTCTTTACATTGGGGCAAAATTGCAGAAATTTCCCTTATTTTGGAGAAAAATTGCAAAAATTTCACTTATTTCAGAAAAAATGAAGAAATTTTCTTATTTTGGTGCCAAAAGGCAGAAATTTCTACTATTTTGGTACAAAATTGCAGAAAATTTTCTTCTTTGATGCCAAAAAGGCAGAAATTCCCCATATTTTGGGGCAAAAAAGCAGAAATACCCCTTATTTTGAGGTTAAAAGGCTGAAATTCCCCTTATTTTCGGGCAAAAAGTCAGAAATTCCCCTTATGTTTGGGCAAAAATACAGAAATTTCGTTTATTGTTTGGGAAAAGGCAGAAATTGCACTTATTTTGAGTCAAAAAGGTGGAAAATTTCCTTATTTTCTGGCAAAAATGAAGAAATTTCACTTTTTTATGGCAAAAAGGTGTACATTCTCTTTATTTTTGGGCAAAAAGGCAGAAATTCCCCGTATTTTCGAGCAAAATTGCGGAAATTCCCATAATTGTGGGGCAAAAAGGCAGAAATTCCCTATATGTTTGGGCAAAAAGACAGAAATTCTCCTTATTTTGGGGCAAAACTCAGAAATTTCAATTATTTTAGGGCAAAATTGCAGAAATTTCAGTTATTTCAGAGAAAAAAAGCAAAAATTTTTCTTATTTTGGGGCAAAAATGCAGAAATTCCCATTATTTTGGGGCAAAATCAGAAATTCACCTTATTTTTGGGTAAAATTGCAGAAATTTCACATATTATAGGGCAAAAAGGCAGAAATTTCCCATATTTTGGGGTAAAATTGCAGAAATTTCACTTATTTCAGGGTAATAAGTCAGAAATTTTCGTTATTTTGGGGCAAAAAGACAGAAATTCCCTTCTTTTTGGGGGAAAAAGACAGAAATTCCACTTATTTAGAGGCTAAAATGCAGAAATTCCCCTTATTTTGAAGCAAAAATGAAGAAATTTCTCTTTTTTATGGCAAAAAGGTATGCATTCCCCTTATTTTCGGGCAAAAAGGAAGAAATTCCCTGTATTTTGGAGCAAAATTGCAGAAATTCCACTAATTTTGAGGCAAAAGGCAGATATTCCCTTTATTTTGGGGCAAAAATCAGAAATTCCCCTTACTTTGGGGCAAAATTCCAGAAATTTCCTTTATTTTGGGGCAAAATTGCAGGAATTTACATTATTTTGGGGCAAAATTGCAGAAATTTCCCTTATTTCGGGCAAAATTACAGAAATTTCACTTATTTTCAGGTAAAAAGGCTGAAATTTCCTTTATTTTGGGGAAAAAGAGAGAAATTTCCCTTATTTTGTGGCAAAATTGCTGAAATTTTCCTTATTTTGGGGCAAAAAGGCAGAAATTCTTTATATTTTGTGGCACAAAGGCAGAAATTTCCCTTATTTTGAGGTAATAAGGCTGAAATTCTTTTTATTTTTGGGAAAAAGGCAGAAATTCCCCTTATTTTGGGGTAAAATTGCAGAAATTTCAAATATTTCAGGGCAAAAAGGCAGAAATTTCCCTTATTTTGGGGTAACATTGCAGAAATTTCAAATATTTCAGGGCAAAATGGCAGAAATTCCCCTTATTTTGGGGCAAAATTATGAAATCCATAATTTTTGGCTAAAATTGAGGAAATTTCACTTATATCGGGACAAAAAGGCAGAATTTTCACTTAATTTCGGCCAAAAAGGCAGAAATTCCCCGTATTTTGGAGCAAAATTGCAGAAATTCCCCTAATTTTGGGGCAAAAGGCAGAAATTCCCTTTTTTTTGGGGCAAAAATCAGAAATTCCCCTTACTTTGGGGCAAAATTCCAGAAATTTCCTTTATTTTGGGGCAAAATTGCAGGAATTTACATTATTTTGGGGCAAAATTGCAGAAATTTCCCTTATTTCGGGCAAAATTACAGAAATTTCACTTATTTTCAGGTAAAAAGGTTGAAATTTCCTTTATTTTGGGGAAAAAAGGAGAAATTTCCCTTATTTTGGGGCAAAATTGCAGAAATTTTCCTTATTTTGGGCTAAAAGACAGAAATTCTTTATATTTTGTGGCAAATAGGCAGAAATTTCCCTTATTTTGAGGTAATAAGGCTGAAATTCCCTTTATTTTGGGGGAAAAATGCAGAAATTCCCCTTATTTTGGGGTAAAATTGCAGAAATTTCAAATATTTCAGGGCAAAATGGCAGAAATTCCCCTTATTTTGGGGCAAAAATATGAAATCCATAATTTTTGGCTAAAATTGAGGAAATTTCACTTATTTCGGGACAAAAAGGCAGAATTTCCACTTAATTTTGGCCAAAAAGGCAGAAATGACCCGTATTTTGGAGCAAAATTGCAGAAATTCCCTTAATATTGTTGCAAAAATGCAGAAATTCTCTTTATTTTGGGGCAAAAAAGCAGAAATTCTCCATATTTTGGTGCAAAAAGGCTGAAATTCCCCTTATTTTGAGGTAAAATCCTAAAATTCCCCATATTTTGGGGCAAAAGGCAGAAATTCCCCTCATTTTGGGACAAAAAGGCACAAATTTCCCATATTTTCGGGCAAAATTGCAGAAATTTCATTTATTTCAGGGAAAAAAGTCAAAAATTCCCCTTATTTTGGGGCAAAAAGCAGAAATTTTTTTGATTATGGTACAAAATTGAAGAAATTTTACTTATTTTGAAAAAAAAAGGCAGAAATTCCCCATATTTTGGGGCAAAAGGCAGAAATTCTTCTTATTTTGAGGTAAAATGCAGAAATTCCCCTTATTTAGAGGTAAAATGCTGAAATTCCCCAAATATTGGGCGGAAATGCAGAAATTCCCTTTATTTTGGGGCCAAAAAGCAGAAATTCCCCGTATTTTGAAGCAAAATTGCTGAAATTCTCGTAATTTTTAGGCAAAAAGGCAGAAATTCTCCTTATTTTGGGGCAAAAAGACAGAAAATCTCCTTTTTTCGGGGGCAAAAAGTCAGAAATTCCCCTTATTTTGGGGCAAAATTGCAGAAATTTCCTTTACATTTGGGCAAAATTGCAGAAATTTCCCTTATTTTGGGTCAAATTGCAGAAATTTCACTTATATCAGAAAAAATGCAGAAATTTTCTTATTTTGGGGCAAAAAGGCAGAAATTTCTATTATTTTGTTACAAAATTGCAGAAATTTTTCTTATTTTGGGGCAAAAAGGCAGAAATTCCCCATATTTTGGGGCCAAAAGGCTGAAATTCCCTTTATTTTCGGGCCAAAAGTCAGAAATTTCCCTTATGTTGGGGAAAAAAATCAGAAATTTCGTTTATTTTTGGGGAAAAGGCAAAAATGCACTTATTTTGAGTCAAAAAGGCAGAAAATTTCCTTATTTTCGGGCAAAAATAAAGAAATTTCCATTTTTTATGGCAAAAAGTAATACATTCCCTTTATTTTCGGGCAAAAAAGCAGAAATTCTCCGTATTTTGGAGCAAAATTGCAGAAATTCCCCTAATATTGGTGCAAAAATACAGAAATTCCCTTTATTTTTGGGCAAAAAAGCAGAAATTCTCCATATTTTGGTGCAAAAAGGCTGAAATTCCCCTTCTTTTGAGGTAAAATGCTAAAATTCCCCATATTTTGGGGCAAATTGGCAGAAATTCCCCATATGTTGGGGCAAAAAGACAGAAATTCTCCTTATTTTGGGGCAAAACTCAGAAATTTCACTTGTTTTACGGCAAAATTGCAGAAATTTCAGTTATTTCAGAGAAAAAAAGCAAAAATTTTTTCTTATTTTGGGGCAAAAATGCAGAAATTCCCCTTATTTTGGAGCAAAAATGCAGAAATTCACCTAATTTTGGGGTAAATTTGCAGAAATTTCACATATGTCAGGGCAAAAAGGCAGAAATTTCCCTAATTTTGGGGCAAAATTGCAGAAATTTCACTTATTTAAGGGTAATAAGTCAGAAATTTTCTTTATTTCGGGGCAAAAAAGACAGAAATTACCTATTTTTGGGGGGAAAAAGACAGAAATTCCAATTATTTTGAGGCAAAAAGGCAGAAATTCCCCTTATTTTGGAGCAAAAATGAAGAAATTTCGCTTTTTCATGGCAAAAAGTTATGCATTCCCCTTATTTTCGGGCAAAAAGGCAGAAATTCCCCTCATTTTGGGACAAAAAGGCACAAATTTCCCATATTTTCGGGCAAAATTGCAGAAATTTCATTTATTTCAGGGTAAAAAGTCAGAAATTCCCCTTATTTTGGGGCAAAAAGCAGAAATTTCTTTGATTATTGTACAAAATTGAAGAAATTTTCCTTATTTTGAAACAAAAAGGCAGAAATTCCCCATATTTTGGGGCAAAAGGCAGAAATTCTTCTTATTTTGAGGTAAAATGCAGAAATTCCCCTTATTTAGAGGTAAAATGCTGAAATTCCCCAAATATTGGGCAGAAATGCAGAAATTCCCTTTATTTTGGGGCCAAAAAGCAGAAATTCCCTGTATTTTGAAGCAAAATTGCTGAAATTCTCATAATTTTTAGGCAAAAAGACAGAAAATCTCCTTTTTTCGGGGGCAAAAAGTCAGAAATTCCACTTATTTTGGGGCAAAATTGCAGAAATTTCCTTTACATTTGGGCAAAATTGCAGAAATTTCCCTTATTTCGGGTCAAAATTGCAGAAATTTCACTTATATCAGAAAAAATGCAGAAATTTTATTATTTTGGGGCAAAAAGGCAGAAATTTCTATTATTTTGTTACAAAATTGCAGAAATTTTTCTTATTTTGGGGCAAAAAGGCAGAAATTCCCCATATCTTGGGGCCAAAAGGCTGAAATTCCCTTTATTTTCGGGCAAAATGTCAGAAATTTCCCTTATGTTGGGAAAAAAAATCAGAAATTTCATTTATTTTTGGGGAAAAGGCAAAAATGCACTTATTTTGAGTCAAAAAGGCAGAAAATTTCTTTATTTTCGGGCAAAAATAAAGAAATTTCCCTTTTTTATGGCAAAAAGGTATACATTTCCTTTATTTTCGGGCAAAAAAGCAGAAATTCTCCGTATTTTGGAGCAAAATTGCAGAAATTCCCCTAATATTGGTGCAAAAATACAGAAATTCCCTCTATTTTTGGGCAAAAAAGCAGAAATTCTCCATATTTTGGTGCAAAAAGGCTGAAATTCTCCTTCTTTTGAGGTAAAATGCTAAAATTCCCCAGATTTTGGGGCAAATTGGCAGAAATTCCCCATATGTTGGGGTAAAAAGACAGAAATTCTCCTTATTTTGGGGCAAAACTCAGAAATTTCACTTGTTTTACGGCAAAATTGCAGAAATTTCAGTTATTTCAGAGAAAAAAAGCAAAAATTTTTTCTTATTTTGGGGCAAAAATGCAGAAATTCTCCTTATTTTGGAGCAAAAAGGCAGAAATTCACCTAATTTTGGGGTAAATTTGCAGAAATTTCACATATGTCAGGGCAAAAAGGCAGAAATTTCCCTTATTTTAGGGCAAAATTGCAGAAATTTCACTTATTTAAGGGTAATAAGTCAGAAATTTTCTTTATTTCGGGGCAAAAAAGACAGAAATTACCTATTTTTTGGGGGAAAAAGACAGAAATTCCACTTATTTTGAGGCAAAAAGGCAGAAATTCCCCTTATTTTGGAGCAAAAATGAAGAAATTTCGCTTTTTCATGGCAAAAATTTATGCATTCCCCTTATTTTCGGGCAAAAAAGCAGAAATTCCCCGTATTTGGAACAAAATTGCAGAAATTACCCTAATTTTGGGGCAAAAGGCAGATATTCCCTTTATTTTAAGGCAAAAATCAGAAATTCCCCTTACTTTTGGGCAAAATTGCAGAAATTTCACAAATTTAGGGGCAAAATTGTGGAAATTTCACTTATTTCAGGGAAAAAAGCAGAAATTTTCCTTATTTTGGGGCAAAAATGCAGAAATTTTCCTTATTTTGAGGTATAAAGGCTGAAATTTCCCTTATTTGGGGGCAAAAAGGCAGAAATTTTTTTTATTTTGGGGCAAAATTGCAGGAATTTACCTTATTTAGGGGCAAAATTGCATAAATTTCACTTATTTCAGTGTAATAAGTCAGAAAATTTCCTTAATTTGTGGCAAAAAAGACAGAAATTCCCTTTGTTTGAGGGAAAAAGACAGAAATTCCACTTCTTTAGAGGCAAAAAGGCAGAAATTCCCCTTATTTTGGAGCAAAAATGAAGAAATTTTCCTTTTTTATTGCAAAAAGGTATGCATTCCCATTATTTTCTGTCAAAAAGGCAGAAATTCCTCTTATTTTGGAACAAAATTGCAGAAATTGCCCTAATTTTGGGACAAAAGGCAGAAATTCCCTTTATTTTGGGGCAAAAATCAGAAATTCCCCTCATTTTGGGGCAAAAAGGCACAAATTTCCCTTATTTTCGGGCAAAATAGTAGAAATTTCATTTATTTCAAGGCAAAAATTCAGAAATTCTTATTATTTTGGGGCAAAAAGTAGAAATTTCTTTTATTATGGTACAAAATTGAAGAAATTTTCCTTATTTTGGAACAAAAAGGCAGAAATTCCCCATATTTTGGGGCAAAAGGCAGAAATTCTTCTTATTTTGAGGTAAAATGCAGAAATTTCCTTTATTTAGAGGTAAAATGCAGAAATTACCCAAATATTGGGGGAAAATGCAGAAATTCCTTTATTTTGGGGATAAAAGACAGAAATTCCCCGTATTTTGAAGCAAAATTGCAGAAATTCTCATAATTTTCTGGCAAAAAGTCAGAAATTCTCCTTATTTTGAAGCAAAATACAGAAAATTTCCTTTTTTCGGGAGCAAAAAGTCAGAAATTCCCCTTATTTTGGGGCAAAATTGCAGAAATTTCCTTTACATTGTGGCAAAATTGCAGAAATTTCCCTTATTTTGGGGCAAAATTGCAGAAATTTCACTTATTTCAGGGTAATAAGTCAGAAATTCCCCTTATTTTGGGGCAAAAAAGACAGAAATTCCCTTTGTTTTGGGGGAAAAAGACAGAAATTCCACTTAGTTAGAGGCAAAAATGCAGAAATTCCCCTTATTTTGGAGCAAAAATGAAGAAATTTTCCTTTTTATGGCAAAAAGGTATGCATTCCCATTATTTTCGTGCAAAAAGGCAGAAATACCCCGTATTTTGGAGCAAAATTGCAGAAATTGCCCTAATTTTAGGGCAAAAGGCAGAAATTCCCTTTATTTTGGGGCAATAATCAGAAATTCCCCTTATTTTGGGGCAAAATTCAAAAAATTTCCTTTATTTTGGGGCAAAATTGCAGGAATTTACCTTATTTTGGGGCAAAATTGCAGAAATTTCTTTTATTTGGGGCAAAATTGCATAAAATTCACTTATTTTCATGTAAAAAGGCTGAAATTTCCTTTATTTTGGGGCAAAAAAGAGAAATTCCCCTTATTTTGGGGCAAAATTGCAGAAATTTCCCTTATTATGGAAAAATTGCAGAAATTTCCCTTATTTTAGGGCAAAATTGCAGAAATTTCACTTATTTCAGGGTAATAAGTCAGAAATTCCCGCTTATTTTGGGGCAAAAAATACAGAAATTCCCGTTGTTTTGGGGGAATAAGATAGAAATTCCACTTATTTAGAGGCAAAAAGGCAGAAATTCCCCTTATTTTGGGGCAAAATTGCAGAAATTTCCTTTACATTGGGGCAAAATTGCAGAACTTTCCCTTATTTTGGGGCAAAATTGCAGAAATTTCACTTATTTCAGGGTAATAAGTCAGAAATTCCCCTTATTTTGGGGCAAAAAAGACAAATATTCTCTTTGTTTTGGGGGAAAAAGACAGAAATTCCACTTAGTTAGAGGCAAAAATGCAGAAATTCCCCTTATTTTGGAGCAAAAATGAAGAATTTTTTTTTTTTATGGCAAAAAGGTATGCATTCCCATTATTTTCTGGCAAAAAGGCAGAAATTCCCCGTATTTTGGAGCAAAATTGCAGAAATTCCCCTAATTTTGGGGCAAAAGGCAGAAATTCCCTTTATTTTGGGACAAAATTCAGACATTCCCCTTATTTTGGGGCAAAATTCAAGAAATTTCCTTTATTTTGGGGTAAAATTGCAGGAATTTACCTTATTTTGGGGCAAAATTGCAGAAATTTGCTTAATTTGGGGCAAAATTGCATAAAATTCACTTATTTTCAGGTAAAAATGCTGAAATTTTCTTTATTTTGGGGCAAAAAAAGAGAAATTCCCGTTATTTTGTGGCATAATTGCAGAAATTTCCCTTGTTATGGGAAAAAATTGCAGAAATTTCACTTATTTTAGGACAAAATTGCAGATATTACACTTATTTCAGAGAAATAAAGCAAAAATTTTTCTTATTTTGGGGCAAAAAGGTAGAAAATCTCATTATTTTAGGGCAAAAAGGCAGAAATTCACCTTATTTTGCGGAAAAATTGCAGAAATTTCACATATTTCAGGGCAAAAAGGCAGAAATTTCCCTTTTTTGGGGCAAAATTGCAGAAATTTCACTTATTTCAGGGTAATAAGTCAGAAATTCCCCCTTATTTTGGGGCTAAAAATAAAGAAATTCCCGTTGTTTTGGGGAAAAAAGAGAGAAATTCCACTTATTTAGAGTCAAAAAGGGAGAAATTCCCCTTATTTTGGAGCAAATATGAAGAAATTTCCCATTTTTATGGCAAAAAGATATGCATTTCCCTTATTTTTGGGAAAAAAGGCAGAAATTCTTCGTAATTTGGAGCAAAATTGCAGAAATTCCCCTAATTCTGGTGCAAAAGGCAGAAATTCCCTATATGTTGGGGCAAAATAACAGAAATTCTCCTTATTTTGGGGCAAAACTCAGAAATTCCACTTCTTTTGGGGCAAAATTCCAGAAATTTCCTTATTTTTGGGGCAAAATTGCAGAAATTTCACTTATTTTGGGGCAAAATTGCAGAAATTTCACTTATTTCAGGGAAAAAACTCAGAAATTTTCCTTATTTTGGGGCAAAATAACAGAAATTCCTAATATTTTGTGGCAAAAATGCAGAAATTCCTCTTTTTGAGGTAAAAAGGCTGAATTCCCCTTATTTGGGGGCAAAAAGGCAGAAATTTCCCTTCTTTTGGGGCAAAATTGCAGAAATTTCACTTATTTCAGGGTAATGAGTCAGAAATTCCTCTTATTTTGGGGCAAAAAGAGAGAAATTCCCTTTGTTTTGTGGGAAAAAGACAGAAATTCCACTTATTTAGAGGCAAAAATGCAGAAATTCCCCTTATTTTGGAGCAAAAATGAAGAAATTTCATTTTTTATGGCAAAAAGGTATGCATTCCCATTATTTTCGGGCAAAAACGCAGAAATTCCCTGTATTTTGGAGCAAAAAGGCAGAAATTCCCCGTATTTTGGAGCAAAATTGCAGAAAATCCCCTAATTTTGGGGCAAAAATCAGAAACTTAATTTTGGGGCAAGATTCAAAAAATTCCCTTTATTTTGGGGCAAAATTGGAGGAATTTACCTTATTTTTGGGCAAAATTGCAGAAATTTCCCTTATTTGGGGCAAAATTGCAGAAATTTCACTTATTTTCCGGAATAAGGGTTGATATATCCTTTATTTTTGGGCAAAAAGTGAGAAATTTCTCTTATTTTGGGGCAAAATTGCAAAAATTTCTCTCATTATGGGGAAAAATTGCAAAAATTTTCTTTATTTTAGAACAAAATTGCAGAAATTTCACTTATTTCAGAGAAAAAAAGCAAAAATTTTTCTTATTTTGGGGCAAAAAGGCAGAAATTCCCATTATTTTGGGGCAAAAAGGCAGAAATTCGACTTATTTTGGGGTAAAATTGCAGAAATTCCCCTAATTTAGGGGCAAAAGGCAGAAATTCCCTTTATTTTGGGGCAAAAATCATAAATTCCCCTTATTTTGGGGCAAAATTCAAGAAATTTCCTTTAATTTGGGGCAAAATTGCAGGAATTTACCTTATTTTGGGGCAAAATTGCAGAAATTTTTCTCATTTGGGGCAAAATTGCAGAAACTTCAATTATTTTCAGGTAAAAAGGCTGAAATTTCTTTTATTTTGGGGCAAAAAGGGAGAAATTCCCCTTATTTTGGGGCAAAATTGCAGAAATTTTCCTTATTTTAGGGTAAAATTGCAGAAATTTCACTTATTTCAGAGAAAAAACGCAAAAATTTTTCTTATTTTGGGGCAAAAAGGCAGAAATTCCCATTATTTTGGGGCAAAAAGGCAGAAATTCGACTTATTTTGGGGCAAAATTGCAGAAATTTCACATATTTCATGGTAATAAGTCAGAAATTCCTTTTATTTTGGGGCAAAAAAGACAAAAAATCCTTTTGTTTTGGAGGAAAAAGACAGAAATTCCACTTATTTAGAGGCAAAAAGGCAGAAATTCCCATTATTTTGGAGCAAAAATAAAAAAATTTCCCTTTTTTATGGCAAAAAGTTATGCATTCCCCTAATTTTCGGGCAAAAAAACAGAAATTCCCCGTATTTTGGAGCAAAATTGCAGAAATTCCCCTAATTGTTGGGCAAAAATGCAGAAATTCGTAATATGTTGGGGCAAAAAGACAGAAATTCTCCTTATTTAAAGGCATAATTCAGAAATTCCACTTATTTTGGGGAAAAAATCCAAAATTTCTCTTATTTTGGGGCAAAATTGCACAAATTTCACTTATTTCAGGGAAAAAAGGCAGAAATTTTCCTTATTTTGGGGCAAAAATATAGAAATTCTTAATATTTTGTGGCAAAAATGCAGAAATTCCATTTATTTTGGGGCAAAAAAGCAGAAATTCTCCATATTTTGGTGCAAAACTGCTGAAATTCCCCTTATTTTGAGGTAAAATGGTGAAATTCCACATATTTTGGGGCAAAGGCAGAAATTCCTTTTATTTTGAAGCAAAAAGGCACAAATTTCCCTTATTTTCGGGCAAAATAGTAGAAATTTCATTTATTTCAAGGCAAAAATTCAGAAATTCCCATTATTTTGGGGCAAAAAGTAGAAATTTCTTTTATTATGGTACAAAATTGAAGAAATTTTCCTTATTTTGGAACAAAAAGGCAGAAATTCCCCATATTTTGGGGCAAAAGGCAGAAATTCTTCTTATTTTGAGGTAAAATGCAGAAATTCCATTTATTTAGAGGTAAAATGCAGAAATTACCCAAATATTGGGGGAAAATGCAGAAATTCCTTTATTTTGGGGATAAAAGGCAGAAATTCCCCATATTTTGAAGCAAAATTGCAGAAATTCTCATAATTTTCTGGCAAAAAGTCAGAAATTCTCCTTATTTTGGAGCAAAAAGACAGAAAATTTCCTTTTTTTGGGAGCAAAAAGTCAGAAATTCCCCTTATTTTGGGGCAAAATTGCAGAAATTTCCTTTACATTTGAGCAAAATTGCAGAAATTTCTTTTATTTTGGGCAAAATTGCAAAAATTTCACTTATTACAGAAAAAAGGTAGAAATTTTCTTATTTTGTGGCAAAATGGAAGAAATTCCCCTTATTTTGAGATAAAAAGGATAAAATTTCCCTTATTTTAGGGCAAAAAGTCAGAAATTCCCCTTATTTTGGGGCAAAAATACAGAAATTTCGTTTATTTTTGGTGAAAAGGCAAAAATTTCACTTATTTCACGGCAAAGTGGCAGAAATTCCCCTTATTTTCGGCGAAAAAGGCAGAAAATCCCCGTATTTTGGAGCAAAATTGCAGAAATTCACTTATTTTGTGGTAAAAAATACAGTAATTTTCTTTATTTTGGGGCAAAAAGGCATATATTCTCCTTATTTTGGGGCAAAAGGCAGAAATTCCTCTTATTTTAGGGCCAAATTGCAGAAATTTCCCTTATTTGTGGTCAAAAAACAGAAATTCCCATTATTTTGAGGCAAAATTGCAGAAATTTCCCATATTATGGGGAAAAAATTGCAGAAATTTCCCTTATTTTATTGCAAAATTGCAGAAATTTCACTTATTTCAGAGAAAAAAAGCAAAAATTTTTCTTATTTTGGGGCAAAAAGGCAGAAAATCCCATTATTTTGGGGCAAAAAGGCAGAAATTCACCATATTTTGGGTTAAAATTGCAGATATTTCACATATTTCAGGGCAAAAAGGCAGAAATTTCCCTTATTAGGGGGAAAATTGCAGAAATTTCACTTATTTCAGAATAATAAGTCAGAAATTTTCCTTATTTTTGGGCAAAAAAGACAGAAATTCCCTTAGTTTTGGGGGAAAAAGACAGAAATTCCACTTATTTAGAGGCAAAAAGGCAGAAATTCCCCTTATTTTGGAGCAAAAATGAAGACATTTCCCTTTTTTATGGCAAAAAAGTATGCATTCCCCTTATTTTCGGGCAAAAAGGCAGAAATTCCCCGTATTTTGGAGCAAAAGTGCAGAAAATCTCCTAATTGTGGGGCAAAAGGCAGAAATTCTCTATATGTTGGGGCAAAATACAGAAATTCTTATTATTTTGGGGCAAAACTCAGAAATTCCACTTATTTAGAGGCAAAATGGCAGAAATTCCTTTTATTTTGGAGCAAAAATGAAGAAATTTCCCTTTTTTATGGCAAAAAGGTATGCATTCCCCTTATTGTCGTGCAAAAAAAGCAGAAATTCCCCGTATTTTGGAGCAAAATTGCAGAAATTCTCCTAATTGTGGGGCAAAAAGCCAGAAATTCCCTATATGTTAGGGCAAAAAGACAGAAATTCTCTTTATTTTGGGGCAAAACTCAGAAATTCCACTTATTTTGGGGCAAAATTCATGAAATTTTTCTTATTTTAGGGCAAAATTGCAGAAATTTCACTTACTTTGTGGCAAAATTGCAGAAATTTCACTTATTTCAGAAAAAAAGGCAGAAATTTTCTTTTTTGGAGTAAAAAGTCAGAAATTCCTAATATTTTGTGGCAAAAATGCAGAAATTCCCCTTATTTTGAGGTAAAAATGCTGAAATTCCCCTTATTTGGGGGCAAAAAGGCAGAAATTTCCCTTATTTTGGGGCAAAATTGCAGAAATTTCACTTATTATGGGGCAAAATTGCCGAAATTTCACTTATATCAGGGGAAAAAAGCAGAATTTTTCTTATTTTGGGGCAAAAAGGCAGAAATTTCCCATATTTTGGGGCAAAAATACAGAAATAACCATTATTTTGAGGTAAAAAGGCTGAAATTCCCTTTATTTGGGGGCAAAAAAGCAGAAACTTTCCTTATTTTGGGGAAAAATTGCAGAAATTTCACTTATTTAAGGGTAATATGCCAGAAATTTTTTTTATTTGGGGGCAAAAAAGACAAAAATTCTCCTTATTTTGGGGCAAAACTCAGAAATTCCACTTATTTTGGGGAAAAATTTCAGTAATTTCACTTATTTTGGGGCCAAATTGCAGAAATTTCACTTATTTTGGGGAAAATTGCAGAAATTTCACTTATTTCAGAAAAAAAAAACAGAAATTTTTTTATTTTAGTGCAAAAAGGCAGAAATTTCTTTTATTTTGGTACAAAATTGCAGAAATTTTTCTTATTTTGGGGCAAAAAGGCAGAAATTTCCCATATTTTGGAGCAAAAATGCAGAAATTCTTTTTATTTTGAGGTAAAAAGGCTGAAATTCCCCTTTTTGGGTGCAAAAAGGCAGAAATTTCCCTTATTTTGGGGCAAAATTGCAGAAATTTCACTTATTTCCGGGTAATAAGTCAGAAATTTTCCTTATTTTGGGGCAAAAAAGACAGAAATTCCCTTTATTTTGGGGAAAAAAAACAGAAATTCCACTTATTTAGGGGCAAATAGCAGAAATTCCCCTTATTTTGGTGCATAAATGAAGAAATTTCTTTTTTTTATGGCAAAAAGTTATGCATTCTTCTTATTTTCAGGCAAAAAGCAGAAATTCCCCGTATTTTGGAGCAAAATTGCAGAAATTCCCCTAATTGTGGGGCAAAAAGGCAGAAATTCTCTATATGTTGGGGCAAAAAGACATAAATTCTCCTTATTTTGGGGCAAAACTCAGAAATTCCACTTATTTTGGTGCAAAATTTCAAAAATTTCCCTTATTTTAGGGCAAAATTGCAGAAATTCCCCTTATTTTGAGGTAAACAGGCTGAAATTCCCCTTATTTGGGGGCCAAAAGGCAGAAATTTCCCTTATTTTGGGGGAAAATTGCAGAAATTTCACTTATTTCAGGGTAATAAGTCAGAAATTTTTTTTATTTTGGGGCAAAAAAGAAAGAAATTCCCTTTGTTTGGGGGAAAGACAGAAATTCCACTTATTTAGAGGAAAAAAAAGCAGAAATTCCCCTTATTTTGTTGCAAAAATGAAGAAATTTCCCTTTTTTATGGCAAAAAGGTATGCATTCTTTTTATTTTCTGGCAAAAAGGCAGAAATTCCCCGTATTTTGGAGCAAAATTGCCGAAATTCCCCTAATTGTGGGGCAAACAGGCAGAAATTCCCTATATGTTTGTGCAAAAAAACAGAAATTTTCCTTATTTTGGGGCAAAACTCATAAATTCCACTTATTTTGGGGCAAAATTCCAGAAATTTCCCTTATTTTGGGGCAAAATTGCAGAAATTTCACTTATTTTGTGGCAAAATTGCAGAAATTTCTCTTATTTCAGAGAAAATAACAGAAATTTTCTTATTTTGTGGGAAAAGGCAGAAATTTCTTTTATTTTGGTACAAAATTGTAGAAATTTTCCTTATTTTGGGCAGAGGCAGAAATTTCCCATATTTTGTGGCAAAAATTCAGAAATTCCTCTTATTTTGAGGTAAAAAGGCTGAAATTCCCCTTATTTTGGGGCAAAAAGTCAGAAATTCTTCTTATTTTGGGTCAAAATGCAGACATTTCCCTTATTTTGGGGAAAAATTTTAGAAATTTAACTTATTTCAGGGCAAAAATCAGAAATTCCCGTTATTTTGGGGCAAAAAGACAGAAATTCCGTATATTTTTGTGAAAATTCAGAAATTGCACTTATTTTGAGTCAAAAAGGCGGCAAATCCCCTTATTTTGAGGTAAAAATGAAGAAATTTCTCTTTTTTATGGCAAAAAGTATACCTTCCCTCTATTTTCAGGCAAAAAGGCAGAAATTCCCCTTATTTTGGAGCAAAAGTGCAGAAAATCTCCTAATTGTGGGGCAAAAAGGCAGAAATTCTCTATATGTTGGGGCAAAATACAGAAATTCTCCTTATTTTGGGGCAAAACTCAGAAATTCCACTTATTTAGAGGCAAAATGGCAGAAATTCCTCTTATTTTGGAGCAAAAATGAAGAAATTTCCCTTTTTTATTGCACAAAGGTATGCATTCCCCTTATTTTCGGGCAAAAAAGCAGAAATTCCCCGTATTTTGGAGCAAAATTGCAGAAAATCCCCTAATTGTGGGGAAAAAAGGCAGAAATTCTTTATATGTTGGGGCAAAATACAGAAATGCTCTTTATTTTGGGGCAAAACTCAGAAATTCCACTTATTTTGAGGCAAAATGGCAGAAATTCCTCTTATTTTGGAGCAAAAATGAAGAAATTTCCCTATTTATTGCAAAAAGGTATGCATTCCCCTTATTTTCGGGCAAAAAAGCAGAAATTCCCCGTATTTTGGAGCAAAATTGCAGAAAATCCCCTAATTGTGGGGCAAAAAGGCAGAAATTCTCTATATGTTGGGGCAAAATACAGAAACTCTCCTTATTTTGGGGCAAAACTGAAGAAATTCCACTTATTTAGAGGCAAAATGGCAGAAATTCCTCTTATTTTGGAGCAAAAATGAAGAAATTTCCCTTTTTAATGGCAAAAGGTATGCATTCCCCTTATTTTCGGGCTTAAAAGCAGAAATTCCCCGTATTTTGGAGCAAAATTGCAGAAATTCCCCTAATTTTGGGGCAAAAGGCAGAAATTCCCTTTATTTTTGGGCAAAAATCAGAAGTTCCCCTTATTTTGGGCAAAATTTCAGAAATTTCCTTTATTTTGGGGCAAAATTGCAGGAATTTACCTTATTTTGGGGCAAAATTGCAGAAAATTCACTTATTTTCAGGTAAAAAGTGTAAAAAAATTGCAGAAATTTTCCTTATTTTGGTGCAAAAAGGCAGAAATTCCTTATATTTTATGGCAAAAATGCAGAAATTTCCCTTATTTTGAGGTAATAAGGCTGAAATTCCCCTTATTTTGGGGCAAAAAGGCAGAAATTTCCCTTATTTCGGGGTAAAATTGCAGAAATTTCAAATATTTTAGGGCAAAATGGCAGAAATTCCCCTTATTTTGGGGCAAAAAATGAAATCCCTAATTTTTGGCTAAAATTGAAGAAATTTCACTTATTTCGGGACAAAAAGGCAGAAATTCCACTTACTTTCCGGCAAAAAGGCAGAAATGACCCGTATTTTGGAGCAAAATTGAAGAAATTTCCGTAATATTGGTGCAAAAATGCAGAAATTCCCTCTATTTTGGGGCAAAAAGGCAGAAATTCTCCATATTTTGGTGCAAAAAGGCTCAAATTCCCCTTATTTTGAGGTAAAATGCTGAAATTCCCCATATTTTGTGGCAAAGGCAGAACTTTTCCTTATTTTGGGGCAAAATGGCACAAATTTCCCTTATTTTTGGGCAAAATAGCAGAAATTTCATTTATTTCAGGGCAAAAAGTAAGACATTCCCATTATTTTGGTGCAAAAAGCAGAAATTTCTTTTATTATGGTACAAAATTGAAGAAATTTTCCTTATTTTGGAACAAAAAGGCAGAAATTCCTAGTATTTTGGGGCAAAAGGCAGAAATTCTTCTTATTTTGAGGTAAAATGCAGAAATTCCCCTTATTTAGAGGTAAAATGCAGAAATTCCCTTTATTTAGGGGCTAAAAGGGAGAAATTCCCCGTATTTTGGGGCAAAATTGCCGAAATTCCCCTAATTTGGGGACAAAAGGCAGAAATTCCCCTTACTTTGAGGTAAAATTGAAAAAATTTCAAATATTTCAGGGCAAAATGGCAGAAATTCCCCTTATTTTGGGGCAAAAAGATGAAATCCATAATTTTTGGCTGAAATTGAAGAAATTTCACTTATTTCGAGACAAAAAGGCAGAAATTCCACTTAATTTCGGGCAAAAAGGCAGAAATGACCCGTATTTTGGAGCAAAATTGCAGAAATTCCCCTAATATTTGTGCAAAAATGCAGAAATTCCCTTCATTTTGGGGCAAAAAGGCAGAAATTCTCCATATTTTTGTGCAAAAAGGCTGAAATTTCCCTTATTTTGAGGTAAAATGCTGAAATTCCCCATATTTTGGGGCAAAAGGCAGAAATTCCCCTTATTTTGGGGCAAAAAGGCACAAATTTCCCTTATTTTCGGACAAAATTGCAGAAATTTCATTTATTTCAGGGCAAAAAGTCAGAAATTCTCCTTATTTTGGGGCAAAAAGCAGAAATTTCTTTTATTATGGTTCAAAATTGAAGAAATTTTACTTATTTTGAAACAAAAAGTCAGAAATTCCCCATATTTTGGGGCAAAAGGCAGAAATTCTTCTTATTTTGAGGAAAAATGCAGAAATTCTTTTTATTTAGAGGTAAAATGCAGAAATTCCCTTTATTTTGGGGCTAAAAAGCAGAAATTTCCTGTATTTTGTGGCAAAATTGCAGAAATTTTCATAATTTTCGGCCAAAAAAAAAGAAATTCTTCTTATTTTGGGGCAAAAAGACAGAAAATCGCCTTTTTTGGGGAGCAAAATGTCAGAAATTCCCTTTATTTTGGGGCAAAATTGCAGAAATTTCCTTTACATTTGGGCAAAATTGCAGAAATTTCCCTTAATTTGGGGCAAAATTGCAGAACTTTAACTTATTTCAGAAAAAAGGCAGAAATTTTCTTATTTTGGGGCAAAAAGGCAGAAATTTCTTTTATTTTGGTATAAAATTTCAGAAATTATTCTTATTTTGGGGCAAAAAGGCAGAGATTCTCCATATTTTGGGGCAAAAAGGTGGAAATTCCCCTTATTTTGAGGAAAAAGGCTGAAATTCCCCTTATTTTCGGGCAAAAAGTCAGAAATTCCCCTTATTTTGGGGCAAAAAGACAGAAATTTCGTTTATTTTTGGGAAAAAGGCAGAAATTGCACTTATTTAGAGTAAAAAAGGTGGAAAATCCCCTTATTTTGGGGCAAAAATGAAGAAATTTCCCTTTTTTATGGCAAAAGGTATACATTCCCTTTATTTTCGGGCAAAAAAGTAGAAATTCCCCGTATTTTGGAGCAAAATTGCAGAAATTTCCCTAATTTTGAGGCAAAAAGGCAGAAATTCCCCTTATTTTGGGGTAAAACTTCAGAAATTTCACTTATTTCGCGGCAAAATAGAAGAAATTTCCTTTATTTTCGGCGAAAAAGGCAGAAAATCCCCGTATTTAGGAGCAAAATTGCAGAAATTCACCTAATTTTGGGGTAAAAAATACAGTAATTTTCTTTATTTTGGGGCAAAAAGGCAGATATTCTCCTTATTTTGGGGCAAAAGGCAGAAATTCCCCTTATTTTACGGCAAAATTGCAGAAATTTCCCTTATTTGGGGGCAAAAAACAGAAATTCCCCTTATTTGGGGCAAAATTGCAGAAATTTCCCTTATTATGGGGAAAAATTGCAGATATTTCCATTATTTTAGGGCAAAATTGCAGAAATTTCACTTATTTCAGAGAAAAAAAGCAAAAATTTTTCTTATTTTGGGGCAAAAAGGAAGAAATTCCCATTATTTTGGGGCAAAAGGGCAGAAATTCACCTTATTTTGGGTTAAAATTGCAAAAATGTCACATATTTCAGGGCAAAAAGGCAGAAATTTCTTTTATTTTGGGGCAAAATTGGAGAAATTTCACTTATTTCAGGGCAATAAGTCAGAAATTTTCCTTATTTTGGGGCAAAAAACAAACAGAAATTCTTTTTGTTTTGGGGGAAAAAGACAGAAATTCCACTTATTTAGAGGCAAAAAGGCAGAAATTTTCCTTATTTTGGAGCAAAAATGAAGAAATTTCTCTTTTTTATGGCAAAAAGTTATGCATTCCCCTTATTTTAGGGCAAAAAGTCAAAAATTCCCCGTATTTTGGAGCAAAATTTCAGAAAATTTCCTAATTGTGGTGGAAAACGGCAGAAATTCTCTCTATGTTGAAGCAAAAAGACAGAAATTCTTTTTATTTTGGGGCAAAACTAAGAAATTCCACTTATTTAGAGTCAAAATGGCAGATATTCCTCTTATTTTGGAGCAAAAATGAAGAAATTTCCCTTTTTTATGGCAAAATGTATGCATTCTCTTTATTTTCGGGCAAAAAGGCAGAAATTTCCCGTATTTTGGAGCAAAATTGCAGAAATTCCCCTAATTTTGGGGCAAAAGTCAGAAATTCCCCTTATTTTAGGGTAAAATTGCAGAAATTTCAAATATTTCAGGGCAAAATGGCAGAAATTCCCCTTATTTTGTGGCAAAAAGATGAAATCCCTAATTTTTGGCTAAAATTGAAGAAATTTCACTTATTTCGGGACAAAAAGGCAGAAATTCCCCTTAATTTCGGGCAAAAAGGCAGAAATTCCCCTTATTTTGGAGCAAAATTGCAGAAATTCCCTTAATATTGGTGCAAAAATGCAGAAATTCCTATTATTTTGGGGCAAAATTGCAGAAATTTCCTTTTCATTTGGGCAAAATTGCAGAAATTTCTCTTATTTCAGAAAAAATGCAGAAATTTTCTTATTTTGGGGCAAAAAGGCAGAAATTTCTTTTATTTTGGTACAAAATTGCAGAAATGATTCTTATTTTGGGGCAAAAATGCAGAAATTCCCTATATTTTGGGGCAAAAAGGCTGAAATTCCCCTTATTTTCAGGCAAAAATTCAGATATTCCCCTTATGTGTGGGCCAAAAGACAGAAATTTCGTTTATTTTTGGGGTAAAGGCAGAAATTGCACTTATTTTGAGTCAAAAAGAAGGAAAATTTCCTTATTTTCGGGCAAAAATGAAGAAATTTCCCTTTTTTATGGCAAAAAGGTATACATTCCCTTTATTTTCGGGCAAAAATGCAGAAATTCCCCGTATTTTGGAGCAAAATTGCAGAAATTCCTCTAATTGTGGAGCAAATAGGCAGAAATTCCCTATATGTTGGGGCAAAAAGACCGAAATTCTCCTTATTTTGGGGCAAAACTCAGAAAATTCACATATTTTAGGGCAAAATTGCAGAAATTTCAGTTATTTCAGAGAAAAAAAGCAAAAATTTTTCTTATTTTGGGGCAAAAAGGCAGAAATACCCATTATTTTGGGGCAAAAAAGCAGAAATTCACCTTATTTTGGGGTAAACTTGCAGAAATTTCACGGCAAAAAGACAGAAATTTCCCTAATTTTGGGGCAAAATTGCAGAAATTTCACTTATTTCAGGGTAATAAGTCAGAAATTTTCTTTATTTTGGGGCAAAAATACAGAAATTACCTTTTTTGGGGTGGAAAATACAGAAATTCCACTTATTTAGAGGCAAAAAGGCAGAAATTCCCCTTATTTTGGAGCAAAAATGAAGAAATTTCCCTTTTTTAAGGCAAAAAGGTATGCATTCCCCTTATTTTCGGGCAAAAAGGCAGAAATTCACCGTATTTTGGAGCAAAATTGCAGAAATTCCCCTAATTTTGGGGAAAAAGGCAGAAATTCTTTTTATTTTTGGGCAAAAATCAGAAATTCCCCTTACTGCGGGGCAAAATTCCAGAAATTTTCTATATTTTGGGGCAATATTGCAGTAATTTAACTTATTTATGGGCAAAATTGCAGAATTTTCACTTATTACAGGGAAAAAAGGCAGAAATTTTTCTTATTTTGGGGCAAAAGGCACAAATTCCTAATATTTTGTGGCAAAAATGCAGAAATTCCCCTTATTTTGAGGTAAAAAGGCTGAAATTTCTCGTATTTGGGGGCAAAAAGGCAGAAATTTTTTTAATTTTGGGACAAAATTGCAGGAATTTACTTTATTTTGGGGCAAAATTGCAGAAATTTCAATTATTTCATGGTAATAAGTCAAAAATTTTCTTTATTTTAGGGCAAAAAAGACAGAAATTCTCTTTGTTTTTGGGGAAAAAGTCAGAAATTCCACTTATTTAGAGGAAAAAAGGCAGAAATTCCTTTTATTTTTGAGCAAAAATAAAGAAATTTCTCTTTTTTATGGCAAAAAGGTATGCATTCCTTTTATTTTCGGGCAAAAAGGCTGAAATTCCCCGTATTTTGGAGCAAAATTTCAGAAAATCCCCTAATTGTGGGGCAAAAAGGCAGAAATTCTCTATATGTTGGGGCAAAAATACAGAAATTCTTTTTATTTTGGGGCAAAACTCAGA
Source organism: Micromys minutus (assembly GCF_963924665.1). Classification (NCBI taxonomy): domain Eukaryota; kingdom Metazoa; phylum Chordata; class Mammalia; order Rodentia; family Muridae; genus Micromys; species Micromys minutus. The sequence continues at coordinate 161,499 of NW_027667778.1, forward strand.
AATTCCACTTATTTAGAGGCAAAATGGCAGAAATTCCTCTTATTTTGGAGCAAAAATGAAGAAATTTCCATTTTTTATGGCAAAAAGGTATGCATTCTCTTTATTTTCGGGCAAAAAGGAAGAAATTCCCTGTATTTTGGAGCAATATTGCAGAAATTCCCCTAATTTTGGGGCAAAAGGCAGAAAATCCCCTTATTTTGGGGTAAAATTGCAGAAATTTCAAATATTTCAGGGCAAAATGGCAGAAATTCCCCTTATTTTGGGGCAAAAAGATGAAATCCCTAATTTTTGGCTAAAATTGAAGAAATTTCACTTATTTCGGGACAAAAAGGCAGAAATTCCCCTTAATTTCGGGCAAAAAGGCAGAAATTCCCCTTATTTAGAGGCAAAATTGCAGAAATTCCCTTAATATTGGTGCAAAAATGCAGAAATTCCCCTTATTTTGGGGCAAAATTGCAGAAATTTCCTTTACATTTGGGCAAAATTGCAGAAATTTCCCTTATTTCAAACAAAATGCAGAAATTTTCTTATTTTGGGGCAAAAAGGCAGAAATTTTTTTTATTTTGTTACAAAATTGCAGAAATTTTTCTTATTTTGGGGCAAAAATGCAGAAATTCCCCATATTTTGGGGTAAAAAGGCTGAAATTCCCTTTATTTTCAGGCAAAAATTCAGATATTCCCCTTATGTGTGGGCCAAAAGACAGAAATTTCGTTTATTTTTGGGGTAAAGGCAGAAATTGCACTTATTTTTAGTCAAAAAGGCAGAAAATTTCCTTATTTTCGGGCAAAAATGAAGAAATTTCCTTTTTTTATGGCATAAAGGTATACATTCCCTTTATTTTCGGGCAAAAATTCAGAAATTCCCCGTATTTTGAAGCAAGATTGCAGAAATTCCCCTAATTGTGGGGCAAAAAGGCAGAAATTCCCTATATGTTGGGGCAAAAAGACCGAAATTCTCCTTATTTTGGGGCAAAACTCAGAAGTTTCACTTATTTTAGGGCAAAATTGCAGAAATTTCAATTATTTCAGGGTAATAAGTAAGAAATTTTCTTTATTTTGGGGCAAAAATACAGAAATTACCTTTTTTGGGGGGGAAATACAGAAATTCCATTTATTTAGAGGCAAAAAGGCAGAAATTCCCCCTTATTTTGGAGCAAAAATGAAGAAATTTCCCTTTTTTATGGCAAAAAGGTATGCAATCCCCTTATTTTCGGGCAAAAAGGCAGAAATTCACCGTATTTTGGAGCAAAATTGCAGAAATTCCCCTAATTTTGGGGCAAAAGGCAGAAATTCTCGTTATTTTGGGGCAAAAATCAGAAATTCGCCTTACTTTGGGGCAAAATTCCAGAAATTTCATTTATTTTGGGGCAAAATTGCAGAAATTTAACTTATTTATGGGCAAAATTGCAGAATTTTCACTTATTTCAGGGAAAAAAGGCAGAAAATTTCCTTATTTTGGGGGAAAAAAGGCACAAATTCCTAATATTTTGTGGCAAAAATGCAGAAATTCCCCTTATGTTGAGGTAAAAAGGCTGAAATTTCCCGTATTTGGGGGCAAAAAGGCAGAAATTTTTTTATTTTGGGGCAAAATTGCGGGAATGTACTTTATTTTGGGGCAAAATTGCAGAAATTTTACTTATTTCAGGGTAATAAGTCATAAATTTTCCTTATTTGAGGGCAAAAAAGATAGAAATTCTCTTTGTTTTGGAGAAAAAGTCAGAAATTCCACTTATTTAGAGGAAAAAAGGCAGAAATTCCCCTCATTTTGGAGCAAAAATGAAGAAATTACTTTTTTTTATGGCAAAAAGGTATGCATTCCCCTTATTTTCGGGCAAAAGGGCAGAAATTCCCCATATTTTGGAGCAAAATTTAACAAAATCCCCTAATTGTGGGGCAAAAAGGCAGAAATTCTCTATATGTTGGGGTAAAAATACAGAAATTCTTTATATTTGGGGGCAAAACTCAGAAATTCCACTTATTTAGAGGCAAAATGGCAGAAATTCCTCTTATTTTGGAGCAAAAATGAAAGGAAGAAAATCTCTTTATTTTGGAGCAAAATTGCAGAAATTCCCTTAATATTGGTGCAAAAATGCAGAAATTCCCTTTATTTTGGGGCAAAAAGGCAGAAATTCTCCATATTTTGGTGCAAAAAGGCTAAAATTCCCATTATTTTGAGGTCAAATGCTGAAATTCCCCATATTTTGGGGCAAAAGGCAGAAATTCCCCTCATGTTGGGGTAAGAAGGCACAAATTTCCCTTATTTTCGGGCAAAATTGCTGAAATTTCATTTATTTCAGTGTAAAAAGTCAGAAATTCCCCTTATTTTGAAGCAAAAAGCAGAAGTTTATTTTATTATGGTACAAAATTGAAGAAATTTTTCTTATTTTGGAACAAAAAGGTAGAAATTCTCCATATTTTGGGGCAAAAGGCAGAAATTCTTCTTATTTTGAGGTAAAATGCAGAAATTTCCCTTATTTAGAGGTAAAATGCAGAAATTTCCCAAATATTGGGGGAAAATGCAGAAATTCCCTTTATTTTGGTGCTAAAAGGCAGAAATTCCCCATATTTTGAAGCAAAATCGCAGAAATTCTCATAATTTTCAGGCAAAAAGGCAGAAATTCTCCTTATTTTGGGGCAAAAAGACAGAAAATCTACTTTTTTAGAGGGCAAAAAGTCAGAAATTCCCCTTATTTTGGGGCAAAATTGCAGAAATTTCATTTACATTTGGGCAAAATTGCAGAAATTTCCCTTATTTGGGGGCAAAATTGCAGAAATTTCACTTATTTCAGAAAAAATGCAGAAATTTTCTTATTTTGTGGCAAAAAAGCAGAAATTTCTATTATTTTGGTACAAAATTGCAGAAATTTTTCTAATTTGGGGCAAAAAGGCTGAAATTCCCCTTATTTTCGGGCAAAAAACAGAAATTCCCCTTGTGGTGGGGCACAAAGAAAGAAATTTCGTTTATTTTTGGGGAAAAGGCAGAAATTGCATTTATTTTGACTCAAAAAGGCGGAAAATTTCCTTATTTTCAGGCAAAAATGAAGAAATTTTCCTTTTTTATGGCAAAAAGTTATACATTCCCTTTATTTTCGGGCAAAAAGGCAAAAAATTCCCCGTATTTTGGAGCAAAATTGCAGAAATTCCCCTAATTGTGGGGCAAAAAGGCAGAAATTCCCTATATGTTGGGGCAAAAAGAGAGAAATTCTCTTTATTTTAGAGCAAAACTCAGAAATTTTAATTATTTTAGGGCAAAATTGCAGAAATTTCAGTTATTTCAGAGAAAAAATGCAAAAATTTTTCTTATTTTGGGGCAAAAAGGCAGAAATTCCCATTATTTTGGGGCAAAAGGCAGAAATTCCCCTTATTTTGGGGTAAAATTGCAGAAATTTCACATATTTCAGGGCAAAAAGGCAGAAATTTCCCTTATTTTGCGGCAAAATTGCAGAAATTTCAGTTATTTCAGGGTAATAAGTCAGAAATTTTCCTTATTTTGGGGCAAAAAAGACAGAAATTCCCTTTGTTTTCGGGGGAAAAGACAGAAAATCCACTTATTTAGAGGCAAAAAGGCAGAAATTCCCCTTATTTTGAAGCAAAAATGAAGAAATTTCCCTTTTTTATGGCAAAAAAGTATGCATTCCCCTTATTTTCGGGCAAAAAGGCAGAAATTCCCCGTATTTTGGAGTAAAATTGCAGAAATTCGCCTAATTTTGGAGAAAAAGGCAAAAATTCCCCTTATTTTGGGGTAAAATTGCAGAAATTTTAAATATTTCAGGGCAAAATGGCAGAAATTCCCCTTATTTTGGGGCAAAAAGATGAAATCCATAATTTTTGGCTAAAATTGAGGAAATTTCACTTATTTCGGGACAAAAAGGCAGAAATTCCACTTAATTTCGGGCAAAAAAGCAGAAATGACCCGTATTTTGGAGCAAAATTGCAGAAATTCTTTTAATATTGTTGCAAAAATGCAGAAATTCCCTTTATTTTGGGGCAAAAAAGCAGAAATTCTCCATATTTTGGTGCAAAAAGGCTGAAATTCCCCTTATTTTGAGGTAAAATTCTAAAATTCCCCATATTTTGGGGCAAAAGGCAGAAATTCCCCTCATTTTGGGGCAAAAAGGCACAAATTTCCCTTATTTTCGGGGAAATTGCAAAAATTTAATTTATTTCAGGGTAAAAAGTCAGAAATTCCCCTTATTTTGGGGCAAAAAGCAGAAATTTTTTTGATTATGGTACAAAATTGAAGAAATTTTACTTATTTTGAAACAAAAAGGCAGAAATTCCCCATATATTGGGGCAAAAGGCAGAAATTCTTTTTATTTTGAGGTAAAATGCAGAAATTCCCCTTATTTAGAGGTAAAATGCTGAAATTCCCCAAATACTGGGCGGAAATGCAGAAATTCCCTTTATTTTGGGGCTAAAAAGCAGAAATTCCCCGTATTTTGAAGCAAAATTGCAGAAATTCTCCTTATTTTTGGGGAAAAAGACAGAAAAGCTCCTTTTTTCGGGGGCAAAAACTCAGAAATTCCCCTTTATTTTGGGGCAAAATTGCAGAAATTTCCTTTACATTTGGGCAAAATTGCAGAAATTTCCCTTATTTTGGGTCAAAATTGCAGAAATTTCACTTATATCAGAAAAAATGCAGAAATTTTCTTATTTTGGGACAAAAAGGCAGAAATTTCTATTATTTGTTACAAAATTGCAGAAATTTTTCTTATTTTGGGGCAAAAAGGCAGAAATTCCCCATATTTTGGGGCAAAAGGTCTGAAATTCCCCTTATTTTTGGGCAAAAAGTCAGAAATTCCCCTTATGTTGGGGAAAAAAACAGAAATTTCGTTTATTTTTGGGGAAAATGCAGAAATTGCACTTATTTTGAGTCAAAAAGGCGTAAAATTTCCTTAATTTCGGGCAAAAATGACGAAATTTCCCTATTTTATGGCAAAAAGGTATACATTCCCTTTATTTTCGGGCAAAATGCAGAAATTCTCCGTATTTTGGAGCAAAATTGCAGAATTTCCCCTAATTGTGGGGCAAAAAGGCAGAAATTCCCCATATGTTGGGGCAAAAAGACAGAAATTCTCCTTTTTTTGGGGCAAAACTCAGAAATTTCACTTGTTTTAGAGCAAAATTGCAGAAATTTCTGTTATTTCAGAGAAAAAAAGCAAAATTTTTTCTTATTTTGGGGCAAAAATGCAGAAATTCCCATTATTTTGGGGCAAAAAGGCAGAAAATCACCTAATTTTGGGGTAAATTTGCAGAAATCTCACATATTTCAGGGCAAAAAGGCAGAAATTTCCCTTATTTTGGGGCAAAATTGCAGAAATTTCACTTATTTCAGGGTAATAAGTCAGAAATTTTCTTTATTTTGGGGCAAAAAAAAAAACAGAAATTACCTTTTTTGGTGGGGGAAAAGACAGAAATTCCACTTATTTTGAGGCAAAAAGGCAGAAATTCCTCTTATTTTGGAGCAAAAATGAAGAAATTTCGCTTTTTCATGGCAAAAAGGTATGCATTCCCCTTATTTTCAGACAAAAAGGCAAAAATTCCCCGTATTTGGAACAAAATTGCAGAAAATCCCCTAATTTTAGGGCAAAAGGCAGAACTTCCCTTTATTTTGGGGCAAAAATCAGAAATTCCCCTTACTTTTGGGTAAAATTGCATAAATTTAACTTATTTATGGGCAAAATTGCAGAATTTTCATTTATTTCAGGGAAAAAAGGCAGAAATATTCCTTTTTTTGGGGCAAAAAGGCACAAATTCCTAATATTTTGTGGCAAAAAATGCAGAAATTCCCCTTATTTTGAGGTAAAAAGGCTGAAATTTCCCGTATTTGGGGGCAAAAAGGCAGAAATTTTTTTATTTTGGGGCAAAATTGCAGGAATTTACTTTATTTTGAGGCAAAATTGCAGAAATTTCACTTATTTCAGGGTAATAAGTCAAAAATTTTTAATATTTTAGGGCAAAAAAGACAGAAATTCTCTTTGTTTTTGGGGAAAAAGTCAGAAATTCCACTTACTTATAAGAAAAAAGGCAGAAATTCCCCTCATTTTGGAGCAAAAATGAAGAAATTTCCCTTTTTTATGGCAAAAAGGTATGCATTCTCCTTATTTTCGGGCAAAAGGGCAGAAATTCCCCGTATTTTGGAGGAAAATTTCAGAAAATCTTCTAATTGTGGGGCAAAAAGGCAGAAATTCTCTATATGTTGGGGTAAAAATACAGAAATTCTTTATATTTGGGGGCAAAACTCAGAAATTCCACTTATTTTGAGGCAAAAAGGCAGAAATTCCTCTTATTTTGGAGGAAAAATGAAGAAATTTCCCTTTTTTATGGCAAAAAGCTATGCATTCTCTTTATTTTCGGGCAAAAAAGCAGAAATTCCCTGTATTTTGGAGCAAAATTGCAGAAATTACCCTAATTTTGGGGCAAAAGGCAGAAATTTCCCTTATTTTGGGGTAAAATTGCAGAAATTTCAAATATTTCAGGGCTAAATTGCAGAAATTCTCCTTATTTGGGGGCAAAAAGATGAAATCCATAATTTTTGGCTAAAATTGAAGAAATTTCACGTATTTCGGGACAAAAAGGCAGAAATTCCACTTAATTTCGGGCAAAAAGGCAGAAATTCCCTTTATTTTGGAGCAAAATTGCAGAAATTCTCTTAATATTGTTGCAAAAATGCAGAAATTCCCTTTATTTTGGGGCAAAAAGGCAGAAATTCTCCATATTTTGGTGCAAAAAGGCTCAAATTCCCTTTTTTTTTGAGGTAAAATGCTGAAATTCCCCATATTTTGGGGCAAAAGGTAGAAATTCCCCTCATTTTGGGGCAAAAAGGCACAAATTTTCCTTATTTTCGGGCAAAATTGCTGAAATTTCATTTATTTCAGAGTAAAAAGTCAGAAATTCTCCTTATTTTGTAGCAAAAACAGAAATTTCTTATATTATGGTACAAAATTGAAGAAATTTTCTTTATTTTGGAACAAAAAAGCAGAAATTCCACATATTTTGGGGCAAAAGGCAGAAATTTTTTTTATTTTGAGGTAAAATGCAGAAATTCCTCTTATTTAGACGTAAAATGCAGAAATTCTCCAAATATTGGGGGAAAATACAGAAAATCCCTTTATTTTGGTGCTAAAGGGCAGAAATTCCCCGTATTTTGAAGCAAAATTGCAGAAATTCTCATAATTTTCAGGCAAAAAGGCAGGAATTCTCCTTATTTTGGGGCAAAAAGACAGAAAATCTCCTTTTTTAGGGGGCAAAAAGTCAGAAATTCCCCTTATTTTGGGGCAAAATTGAGGAAATTTCCTTTACATTTGGGCAGAATTGCAGAAATTTCCCTTATTTTGGGGTAAAATTGCAAAAATTTCACTTATTTCAGAAAAAATGCAGAAATTTTCTTATTTTGGGGCAAAAAGGCAGAAATTTCTATTATTTTGGTACAAAATTGCAGAAATTTTTCTTATTTTGGGACAAAAAGGCAGAAATTCCCCATATTTTGAGGCAAAAAGGCTGAAATTCCCCTTATTTTCGGGCAAAAATCAGAAATTCCCCTAATGTTGGGGCAAAAAGACAGAAATTTCGTTTATTATTGGGGAAAAGGCAGAAATTGCACTTATTTTGAGTCAAAAAGGCGGAAAATTTCCTTATTTTCTGGCAAAAATGAAGAAATTTCCCTTTTTTATGGCAAAAAGGTATACATTCCCTATATTTTCGGGCAAAAAGGCAGAAATTCTCCGTATTTTGGAGCAAAATTGCAGAAATGCCCCGAATTGTGGGGCAAAAAGGCAGAAATTCCCTATATGTTGGGGCAAAAAGATAGAAATTCTTTTTATTTTGGGGCAAAACTCAGAAATTCCACTTATTTAGAGGCAAAATGGCACAAATTCCTCTTTTTTTGAAGCAAAAATGAAAAAATTTCCCTTTTGTATGGCAAAAAGGTTTGCATTCTCCTTATTTTCGGGCAAAGAGGCAGAAATTCCGTGTATTTTGGAGCAAAATTGCAGAAATTCCCCTAATTTTGGGGCAAAAGGCAGAAATTCCCCTTATTTTGGGGTAAAATTGCAGAAATTTCAAATATTTCAGGCAAAATGGCAGAAATTCCACTTATTTTGGGGCAAAAAGATGAAATCCATAATTTTTGGTTAAAATTGAAGAAATTACACTTATTTCGGGTCAAAAAGGCAGAAATTCCACTTAATTTCGGGCATAAAGGCAGAAATGACCCGTATTTTGGAGCAAAATTGCAGAAATTCCCCTAATATTGGTGCAAAAATTCAGAAATTCCCTTTATTTTGGGGCAAAAAGGCAGAAATTCTTCATATTTTGTTGCAAAAAGGCTGAAATTCCCCTTATTTTGAGGTAAAATGCTGAAATTCCCCATATTATGGGGCAAAAGGCAGAAATTCCCCTCATTTTGGGGCAAAAAGGCACAAATTTCCCTTATTTTCGGGCAAAATTGCAGAAATTTCATTTATTTCAGAGTAAAAAGTCAGAAATTCCCCTTATTTTGGGGCAAAAAGCAGAAATTTCTTTTATTATGGTACAAAATTGAAGAAATTTTCCTTATTTTGGAACAAAAAGGCAGAAACTCCCCATAATTTGAGGCAAAAGGCAGAAATTCTTCTTATTTTGAGGTAAAATGCAGAAATTCCCCTTATTTAGAGGTAAAATGAAGAAATTCTGCAAATATTGGGGGAAAATGCAGAAATTCCCTTTATTTTGGGGCTAAAAGGCAGAAATTCCCTGTATTTTGAAGCAAAATTGCAGAAATTCTCATAATTTTCAGACAAAAAGGCAAAAATTCTCCTTATTTTGGGGGCAAAAAGACAGAAAATCTCCTTTTTCGGGGGCACAAAGTCAGAAATTCCCCTTATTTTGGGGCAAAATTGCAGAAATTTCCTTTACATTGGGGCAAAATTGCAGAAATTTCCCTTATTTTGGGGCAAAATTGCAAAAATTTCACTTATTTCAGAAAAAAAATGAAGAAATTTTCTTCTTTTGGGGCAAAAAGGCAGAAATTTCTACTATTTTGGTACAAAATTGCAGAAATTTTTCTTCTTTTATAACAAAAAGGCAGAAATTCCCAATATTTTGGGGCAAAAAGGCAGAAATTCCCCTTATGTTTGGGCAAAAAGACAGAAATTTCGTTTATTTTTTGGGAAAAGGCAGAAATTGCACTTATTTTGATTCAAAAAGGCAGAAAATTTCCTCTTATTTTGGAGAAAAAATGAAGAAATTTCCCTTTTTTATGGCAAAAGGTGTACATTCTCTTTATTTTCGGGCAAAAAGGCAGAAATTCCCCGTATTTTGGAGAAAAATTGCAGAAATTCCCCTAATTGTGGGGCAAAAAGGCAGAAATTCCCTATATGTTGAGAAAAAAGACAGAAATTCCCCTTATTTTGGGGCAAAATTGCAGAAATTTCCTTTACATTTGGGCAAAATTGCAGAAATTTCCCTTATTTTGGGTCAAAATTGCAGAAATTTCACTTATATCAGAAAAAATGCAGAAATTTTCTTATTTTGGGACAAAAAGGCAGAAATTTCTATTATTTGTTACAAAATTGCAGAAATTTTTCTTATTTTGGGGCAAAAAGGCAGAAATTCCCCATATTTTGGGGCAAAAGGTCTGAAATTCCCCTTATTTTTGGGCAAAAAGTCAGAAATTCCCATTATGTTGGGGAAAAAAAACAGAAATTTCGTTTATTTTTGGGGAAAAGGCAGAAATTGCACTTATTTTGAGTCAAAAAGGCGTAAAATTTCCTTAATTTCGGGCAAAAATGACAAAATTTCCCTTTTTTATGGCAAAAAGATATACATTCCCTTTATTTTCGGGCAAAATGCAGAAATTCTCCGTATTTTGGAGCAAAATTGCAGAAATTCCCCTAATTGTGGGGCAAAAAGGCAGAAATTCCCCATATGTTGGGGCAAAAAGACAGAAATTCTCCTTTTTTTGGGGCAAAACTCAGAAATTTCACTTGTTTTAGAGCAAAATTGCAGAAATTTCTGTTATTTCAGAGAAAAAAAGCAAAATTTTTTCTTATTTTTGGGCAAAAATGCAGAAATTCCCATTATTTTGGGGCAAAAAGGCAGAAAATCACCTAATTTTGGGGTAAATTTGCAGAAATTTCACATATTTCAGGGCAAAAAGGCAGAAATTTCCCTTATTTTGGGGCAAAATTGCAGAAATTTCACTTATTTCAGGGTAATAAGTCAGAAATTTTCTTTATTTTGGGGCAAAAAAGACAGAAATTACCTTTTTTGGTGGGGGAAAAGACAGAAATTCCACTTATTTAGAGGCAAAATGGCAGAAATTCCTCTTATTTTGGAGGAAAAATGAAGAAATTTCCCTTTTTTATGGCAAAAAGCTATGCATTCTCTTTATTTTTGGGCAAAAAAGCAGAAATTTCCTGTATTTTGGAGCAAAATTGCAGAAATTACCCTAATTTTGGGGCAAAAGGCAGAAATTTCCCTTATTTTGGGGTAAAATTGCAGAAATTTCAAATATTTCAGGGCTAAATTGCAGAAATTCTCCTTATTTGGGGGCAAAAAGATGAAATCCATAATTTTTGGCTAAAATTGAAGAAATTTCACGTATTTCGGGACAAAAAGACAGAAATTCCACTTAATTTCGGGCAAAAAGGCAGAAATTCCCTTTATTTTGGAGCAAAATTGCAGAAATTCTCTTAATATTGTTGCAAAAATGCAGAAATTCCCTTTATTTTGGGGCAAAAAGGCAGAAATTCTCCATATTTTGGTGCAAAAAGGCTGAAATTCCCCTTATTTTGAGGTAAAATGCTGAAATTCCCCATATTTTGGGGCAAAAGGTAGAAATTCCCCTCATTTTGGGGCAAAAAGGCACAAATTTTCCTTATTTTCGGGCAAAATTGCTGAAATTTCATTTATTTCAGAGTAAAAAGTCAGAAATTCTCCTTATTTTGTAGCAAAAACAGAAATTTCTTATATTATGGTACAAAATTGAAGAAATTTTCTTTATTTTGGAACAAAAAGGCAGAAATTCCACATATTTTGGGGCAAAAGGCAGAAATTTTTTTTATTTTGAGGTAAAATGCAGAAATTCCCCTTATTTAGAGGTAAAATGCAGAAATTCCCCAAATATTGGGGGAAAATACAGAAAAACCCTTTATTTTGGTGCTAAAAGGCAGAAATTCCCCGTATTTTGAAGCAAAATTGCAGAAATTCTCATAATTTTCAGGAAAAAAGGCAGGAATTCTCCTTATTTTGGGGCAAAAAGACAGAAAATCTCCTTTTTTAGGGGGCAAAAAGTCAGAAATTCCCCTTATTTTGGGGCAAAATTGAGGAAATTTCCTTTACATTTGGGCAAAATTGCAGAAATTTCCCTTATTTTGGGGTAAAATTGCAAAAAATTCACTTATTTCAGAAAAAATGCAGAAATTTTCTTATTTTGGGGCAAAAAGGTAGAAATTTCTATTATTTTGGTACAAAATTGCAGAAATTTTTCTTATTTTGGGACAAAAAGGCAGAAATTCCCCATATTTTGAGGCAAAAAGGCTGAAATTCCCCTTATTTTCGGGCAAAAATCAGAAATTCCCCTAATGTTGGGGCAAAAAGACAGAAATTTCGTTTATTATTGGGGAAAAGGCAGAAATTGCACTTATTTTGAGTCAAAAAGGCGGAAAATTTCCTTATTTTCTGGCAAAAATGAAGAAATTTCCCTTTTTTATGGCAAAAAGGTATACATTCCCTATATTTTCGGGCAAAAAGGCAGAAATTCTCCGTATTTTGGAGCAAAATTGCAGAAATGCCCCGAATTGTGGGGCAAAAAGGCAGAAATTCCCTATATGTTGGGGCAAAAAGATAGAAATTCTTTTTATTTTGGGGCAAAACTCAGAAATTCCACTTATTTAGAGGCAAAATGGCACAAATTCCTCTTTTTTTGAAGCAAAAATGAAAAAATTTCCCTTTTGTATGGCAAAAAGGTTTGCATTCTCCTTATTTTCGGGCAAAGAGGCAGAAATTCCGTGTATTTTGGAGCAAAATTGCAGAAATTCCCCTAATTTTGGGGCAAAAGGCAGAAATTCCCCTTATTTTGGGGTAAAATTGCAGAAATTTCAAATATTTCAGGCAAAATGGCAGAAATTCCCCTTATTTTGGGGCAAAAAGATGAAATCCATAATTTTTGGTTAAAATTGAAGAAATTACACTTATTTCGGGTCAAAAAGGCAGAAATTCCACTTAATTTCGGGCATAAAGGCAGAAATGACCCGTATTTTGGAGCAAAATTGCAGAAATTCCCCTAATATTGGTGCAAAAATTCAGAAATTCCCTTTATTTTGGGGCAAAAAGGCAGAAATTCTTCATATTTTGGTGCAAAAAGGCTGAAATTCCCCTTATTTTGAGGTAAAATGCTGAAATTTCCCATATTATGAAGCAAAAGGCAGAAATTCCCCTCATTTTGGGGCAAAAAGGCACAAATTTCCCTTATTTTCGGGCAAAATTGCAGAAATTTCATTTATTTCAGAGTAAAAAGTCAGAAATTCCCCTTATTTTGGGGCAAAAAGCAGAAATTTCTTTTATTATGGTACAAAATTGAAGAAATTTTCCTTATTTTGGAACAAAAAGGCAGAAACTCCCCATAATTTGAGGCAAAAGGCAGAAATTCTTCTTATTTTGAGGTAAAATGCAGAAATTCCCCTTATTTAGAGGTAAAATGAAGAAATTCTGCAAATATTGGGGGAAAATGCAGAAATTCCCTTTATTTTGGGGCTAAAAGGCAGAAATTCCCTGTATTTTGAAGCAAAATTGCAGAAATTCTCATAATTTTCAGACAAAAAGGCAGAAATTCTCCTTATTTTGGGGGCAAAAAGACAGAAAATCTCCTTTTTCGGGGGCAAAAAGTCAGAAATTCCCCTTATTGTGGGGCAAAATTGCAGAAATTTCCTTTACATTGGGGCAAAATTGCAGAAATTTCCCTTATTTTGGGGCAAAATTGCAAAAATTTCACTTATTTCAGAAAAAATGAAGAAATTTTCTTCTTTTGGGGCAAAAAGGCAGAAATTTCTATTATTTTGGTACAAAATTGCAGAAATTTTTCTTATTTTGGGACAAAAAGGCAGAAATTCCCCATATTTTGAGGCAAAAAGGCTGAAATTCCCCTTATTTTCGGGCAAAAATCAGAAATTCCCCTAATGTTGGGGAAAAAAGACAGAAATTTCGTTTATTATTGCGGAAAAGGCAGAAATTGCACTTATTTTGAGTCAAAAAGGCGGAAAATTTCCTCTTATTTTGGAGAAAAAATGAAGAAATTTCCCTTTTTTATGGCAAAAGGTGTACATTCTCTTTATTTTCGGGCAAAAAGGCAGAAATTCCCCGTATTTTGGAGAAAAATTGCAGAAATTCCCCTAATTGTGGGGCAAAAAGGCAGAAATTCCCTACATGTTGGGAAAAAAGACAGAAATTCCCCTTATTTTGGGGCAAAATTGCAGAAATTTCCTTTACATTTGGGCAAAATTGCAGAAATTTCCCTTATTTTGGGTCAAAATTGCAGAAATTTCACTTATATCAGAAAAAATGCAGAAATTTTCTTATTTTGGGACAAAAAGGCAGAAATTTCTATTATTTGTTACAAAATTGCAGAAATTTTTCTTATTTTGGGACAAAAAGGCAGAAATTCCCCATATTTTGGGGCAAAAGGTCTGAAATTCCCCTTATTTTTGGGCAAAAAGTCAGAAATTCCCCTTATGTTGGGGAAAAAAACAGAAATTTCGTTTATTTTTGGGGAAAAGGCAGAAATTGCACTTATTTTGAGTCAAAAAGGCGTAAAATTTCCTTAATTTCGGGCAAAAATGACGAAATTTCACTTTTTTATGGCAAAAAGGTATACATTCCCTTTATTTTCGGGCAAAATGCAGAAATTCTCCGTATTTTGGAGCAAAATTGCAGAAATTCCCCTAATTGTGGGGCAAAAAGGCAGAAATTCCCCATTAGTTGGGGCAAAAAGACAGAAATTCTCCTTTTTTTGGGGCAAAACTCAGAAATTTCACTTGTTTTAGAGCAAAATTGCAGAAATTTCTGTTATTTCAGAGAAAAAAAGCAAAATTTTTTCTTATTTTGGGGCAAAAAGGCAGAAATTTCCCTTATTTTGGGGCAAAATTGCAGAAATTTCACTTATTTCAGGGTAATAAGTCAGAAATTTTTTTTATTTTGGGGCAAAAAAGACAGAAATTACCTTTTTTGGTGGGGGAAAAGACAGAAATTCCACTTATTTAGAGGCAAAATGGCAGAAATTCCTCTTATTTTGGAGGAAAAATGAAGAAATTTCCCTTTTTTATGGCAAAAAGCTATGCATTCTCTTTATTTTTGGGCAAAAAAGCAGAAATTTCCTGTATTTTGGAGCAAAATTGCAGAAATTACCCTAATTTTGGGGCAAAAGGCAGAAATTTCCCTTATTTTGGGGTAAAATTGCAGAAATTTCAAATATTTCAGGGCTAAATTGCAGAAATTCTCCTTATTTGGGGGCAAAAAGATGAAATCCATAATTTTTGGCTAAAATTGAAGAAATTTCACGTATTTCGGGACAAAAAGGCAGAAATTCCACTTAATTTCGGGCAAAAAGGCAGAAATTCCCTTTATTTTGGAGCAAAATTGCAGAAATTCTCTTAATATTGTTGCAAAAATGCAGAAATTCCCTTTATTTTGGGGCAAAAAGGCAGAAATTCTCCATATTTTGGTGCAAAAAGGCTGAAATTCCCCTTATTTTGAGGTAAAATGCTGAAATTCCCCATATTTTGGGGCAAAAGTTAGAAATTCCCCTCATTTTGGGGCAAAAAGGCACAAATTTTTTTTATTTTCGGGCAAAATTGCTGAAATTTCATTTATTTCAGAGTAAAAAGTCAGAAATTCTCCTTATTTTGTAGCAAAAACAGAAATTTCTTATATTATGGTACAAAATTGAAGAAATTTTCTTTATTTTGGAACAAAAAGGCAGAAATTCCACATATTTTGGGGCAAAAGGCAGAAATTTTTTTTATTTTGAGGTAAAATGCAGAAATTCCCCTTATTTAGAGGTAAAATGCAGAAATTCCCCAAATATTGGGGGAAAATACAGAAAAACCCTTTATTTTGGTGCTAAAAGGCAGAAATTCCCCGTATTTTGAAGCAAAATTGCAGAAATTCTCATAATTTTCAGGCAAAAAGGCAGGAATTCTCCTTATTTTGGGGCAAAAAGACAGAAAATCTCCTTTTTTAGGGGGCAAAAAGTCAGAAATTCCCCTTATTTTGGGGCAAAATTGAGGAAATTTCCTTTACATTTGGGCAGAATTGCAGAAATTTCCCTTATTTTGGGGTAAAATTGCAAAAATTTCACTTATTTCAGAAAAAATGCAGAAATTTTCTTATTTTGGGGCAAAAAGGCAGAAATTTCTATTATTTTGGTACAAAATTGCAGAAATTTTTCTTATTTTGGGACAAAAAGGCAGAAATTCCCCATATTTTGAGGCAAAAAGGCTGAAATTCCCCTTATTTTCGGGCAAAAATCAGAAATTCCCCTAATGTTGGGGCAATAAGACAGAAATTTCGTTTATTATTGGGGAAAAGGCAGAAATTGCACTTATTTTGAGTCAAAAAGGCGGAAAATTTCCTTATTTTCTGGCAAAAATGAAGAAATTTCCCTTTTTTATGGCAAAAAGGTATACATTCCCTATATTTTCGGGCAAAAAGGCAGAAATTCTCCGTATTTTGGAGCAAAATTGCAGAAATTCCCCGAATTGTGGGGCAAAAAGGCAGAAATTCCCTATATGTTGGGGCAAAAAGATAGAAATTCTTTTTATTTTGGGGCAAAACTCAGAAATTCCACTTATTTAGAGGCAAAATGGCACAAATTCCTCTTTTTTTGAAGCAAAAATGAAAAAATTTCCCTTTTGTATGGCAAAAAGGTTTGCATTCTCCTTATTTTCGGGCAAAGAGGCAGAAATTCCGTGTATTTTGGAGCAAAATTGCAGAAATTCCCCTAATTTTGGGGCAAAAGGCAGAAATTCCCCTTATTTTGGGGTAAAATTGCAGAAATTTCAAATATTTCAGGCAAAATGGCAGAAATTCCCCTTATTTTGGGGCAAAAAGATGAAATCCATAATTTTTGGTTAAAATTGAAGAAATTACACTTATTTCGGGTCAAAAAGGCAGAAATTCCACTTAATTTCGGGCATAAAGGCAGAAATGACCCGTATTTTGGAGCAAAATTGCAGAAATTCCCCTAATATTGGTGCAAAAATTCAGAAATTCCCTTTATTTTGGGGCAAAAAGGCAGAAATTCTTCATATTTTGGTGCAAAAAGGCTGAAATTCCCCTTATTTTGAGGTAAAATGCTGAAATTTCCCATATTATGAAGCAAAAGGCAGAAATTCCCCTCATTTTGGGGCAAAAAGGCACAAATTTCCCTTATTTTCGGGCAAAATTGCAGAAATTTCATTTATTTCAGAGTAAAAAGTCAGAAATTCCCCTTATTTTGGGGCAAAAAGCAGAAATTTCTTTTATTATGGTACAAAATTGAAGAAATTTTCCTTATTTTGGAACAAAAAGGCAGAAACTCCCCATAATTTGAGGCAAAAGGCAGAAATTCTTCTTATTTTGAGGTAAAATGCAGAAATTCCCCTTATTTAGAGGTAAAATGAAGAAATTCCGCAAATATTGGGGGAAAATGCAGAAATTCCCTTTATTTTGGGGCTAAAAGGCAGAAATTCCCTGTATTTTGAAGCAAAATTGCAGAAATTCTCATAATTTTCAGACAAAAAGGCAGAAATTCTCCTTATTTTGGGGGCAAAAAGACAGAAAATCTCCTTTTGCGGGGGCAAAAAGTCAGAAATTCCCCTTATTTTGGGGCAAAATTGCAGAAATTTCCTTTACATTGGGGCAAAATTGCAGAAATTTCCCTTATTTTGGGGCAAAATTGCAAAAATTTCACTTATTTCAGAAAAAATGAAGAAATTTTCTTCTTTTGGGGCAAAAAGGCAGAAATTTCTACTATTTTGGTACAAAATTGCAGAAATTTTTCTTCTTTTATGCCAAAAAGGCAGAAATTCCCAATATTTTGGGGCAAAAAGGCAGAAATTCCCCTTATGTTTGGGCAAAAAGACAGAAATTTCGTTTATTTTTTGGGAAAAGGCAGAAATTGCACTTATTTTGAGTCAAAAAGGCGGAAAATTTCCTCTTATTTTGGAAAAAAAATGAAGAAATTTCCCTTTTTTATGGCAAAAGGTGTACATTCTCTTTATTTTCGGGCAAAAAGGCAGAAATTCCCTGTATTTTGAAGCAAAATTGCAGAAATTCTCATAATTTTCAGACAAAAAGGCAGAAATTCTCCTTATTTTGGGGGCAAAAAGACAGAAAATCTCCTTTTTCGGGGGCAAAAAGTCAGAAATTCCCCTTATTGTGGGGCAAAATTGCAGAAATTTCCTTTACATTGGGGCAAAATTGCAGAAATTTCCCTTATTTTGGGGCAAAATTGCAAAAATTTCACTTATTTCAGAAAAAATGAAGAAATTTTCTTCTTTTGGGGCAAAAAGGCAGAAATTTCTATTATTTTGGTACAAAATTGCAGAAATTTTTCTTATTTTGGGACAAAAAGGCAGAAATTCCCCATATTTTGAGGCAAAAAGGCTGAAATTCCCCTTATTTTCGGGCAAAAATCAGAAATTCCCCTAATGTTGGGGAAAAAAGACAGAAATTTCGTTTATTATTGCGGAAAAGGCAGAAATTGCACTTATTTTGAGTCAAAAAGGCGGAAAATTTCCTCTTATTTTGGAGAAAAAATGAAGAAATTTCCCTTTTTTATGGCAAAAGGTGTACATTCTCTTTATTTTCGGGCAAAAAGGCAGAAATTCCCCGTATTTTGGAGAAAAATTGCAGAAATTCCCCTAATTGTGGGGCAAAAAGGCAGAAATTCCCTACATGTTGGGAAAAAAGACAGAAATTCCCCTTATTTTGGGGCAAAATTGCAGAAATTTCCTTTACATTTGGGCAAAATTGCAGAAATTTCCCTTATTTTGGGTCAAAATTGCAGAAATTTCACTTATATCAGAAAAAATGCAGAAATTTTCTTATTTTGGGACAAAAAGGCAGAAATTTCTATTATTTGTTACAAAATTGCAGAAATTTTTCTTATTTTGGGACAAAAAGGCAGAAATTCCCCATATTTTGGGGCAAAAGGTCTGAAATTCCCCTTATTTTTGGGCAAAAAGTCAGAAATTCCCCTTATGTTGGGGAAAAAAACAGAAATTTCGTTTATTTTTGGGGAAAAGGCAGAAATTGCACTTATTTTGAGTCAAAAAGGCGTAAAATTTCCTTAATTTCGGGCAAAAATGACGAAATTTCACTTTTTTATGGCAAAAAGGTATACATTCCCTTTATTTTCGGGCAAAATGCAGAAATTCTCCGTATTTTGGAGCAAAATTGCAGAAATTCCCCTAATTGTGGGGCAAAAAGGCAGAAATTCCCCATTAGTTGGGGCAAAAAGACAGAAATTCTCCTTTTTTTGGGGCAAAACTCAGAAATTTCACTTGTTTTAGAGCAAAATTGCAGAAATTTCTGTTATTTCAGAGAAAAAAAGCAAAATTTTTTCTTATTTTGGGGCAAAAAGGCAGAAATTTCCCTTATTTTGGGGCAAAATTGCAGAAATTTCACTTATTTCAGGGTAATAAGTCAGAAATTTTTTTTATTTTGGGGCAAAAAAGACAGAAATTACCTTTTTTGGTGGGGGAAAAGACAGAAATTCCACTTATTTAGAGGCAAAATGGCAGAAATTCCTCTTATTTTGGAGGAAAAATGAAGAAATTTCCCTTTTTTATGGCAAAAAGCTATGCATTCTCTTTATTTTTGGGCAAAAAAGCAGAAATTTCCTGTATTTTGGAGCAAAATTGCAGAAATTACCCTAATTTTGGGGCAAAAGGCAGAAATTTCCCTTATTTTGGGGTAAAATTGCAGAAATTTCAAATATTTCAGGGCTAAATTGCAGAAATTCTCCTTATTTGGGGGCAAAAAGATGAAATCCATAATTTTTGGCTAAAATTGAAGAAATTTCACGTATTTCGGGACAAAAAGGCAGAAATTCCACTTAATTTCGGGCAAAAAGGCAGAAATTCCCTTTATTTTGGAGCAAAATTGCAGAAATTCTCTTAATATTGTTGCAAAAATGCAGAAATTCCCTTTATTTTGGGGCAAAAAGGCAGAAATTCTCCATATTTTGGTGCAAAAAGGCTGAAATTCCCCTTATTTTGAGGTAAAATGCTGAAATTCCCCATATTTTGGGGCAAAAGTTAGAAATTCCCCTCATTTTGGGGCAAAAAGGCACAAATTTTTTTTATTTTCGGGCAAAATTGCTGAAATTTCATTTATTTCAGAGTAAAAAGTCAGAAATTCTCCTTATTTTGTAGCAAAAACAGAAATTTCTTATATTATGGTACAAAATTGAAGAAATTTTCTTTATTTTGGAACAAAAAGGCAGAAATTCCACATATTTTGGGGCAAAAGGCAGAAATTTTTTTTATTTTGAGGTAAAATGCAGAAATTCCCCTTATTTAGAGGTAAAATGCAGAAATTCCCCAAATATTGGGGGAAAATACAGAAAAACCCTTTATTTTGGTGCTAAAAGGCAGAAATTCCCCGTATTTTGAAGCAAAATTGCAGAAATTCTCATAATTTTCAGGCAAAAAGGCAGGAATTCTCCTTATTTTGGGGCAAAAAGACAGAAAATCTCCTTTTTTAGGGGGCAAAAAGTCAGAAATTCCCCTTATTTTGGGGCAAAATTGAGGAAATTTCCTTTACATTTGGGCAGAATTGCAGAAATTTCCCTTATTTTGGGGTAAAATTGCAAAAATTTCACTTATTTCAGAAAAAATGCAGAAATTTTCTTATTTTGGGGCAAAAAGGCAGAAATTTCTATTATTTTGGTACAAAATTGCAGAAATTTTTCTTATTTTGGGACAAAAAGGCAGAAATTCCCCATATTTTGAGGCAAAAAGGCTGAAATTCCCCTTATTTTCGGGCAAAAATCAGAAATTCCCCTAATGTTGGGGCAATAAGACAGAAATTTCGTTTATTATTGGGGAAAAGGCAGAAATTGCACTTATTTTGAGTCAAAAAGGCGGAAAATTTCCTTATTTTCTGGCAAAAATGAAGAAATTTCCCTTTTTTATGGCAAAAAGGTATACATTCCCTATATTTTCGGGCAAAAAGGCAGAAATTCTCCGTATTTTGGAGCAAAATTGCAGAAATTCCCCGAATTGTGGGGCAAAAAGGCAGAAATTCCCTATATGTTGGGGCAAAAAGATAGAAATTCTTTTTATTTTGGGGCAAAACTCAGAAATTCCACTTATTTAGAGGCAAAATGGCACAAATTCCTCTTTTTTTGAAGCAAAAATGAAAAAATTTCCCTTTTGTATGGCAAAAAGGTTTGCATTCTCCTTATTTTCGGGCAAAGAGGCAGAAATTCCGTGTATTTTGGAGCAAAATTGCAGAAATTCCCCTAATTTTGGGGCAAAAGGCAGAAATTCCCCTTATTTTGGGGTAAAATTGCAGAAATTTCAAATATTTCAGGCAAAATGGCAGAAATTCCCCTTATTTTGGGGCAAAAAGATGAAATCCATAATTTTTGGTTAAAATTGAAGAAATTACACTTATTTCGGGTCAAAAAGGCAGAAATTCCACTTAATTTCGGGCATAAAGGCAGAAATGACCCGTATTTTGGAGCAAAATTGCAGAAATTCCCCTAATATTGGTGCAAAAATTCAGAAATTCCCTTTATTTTGGGGCAAAAAGGCAGAAATTCTTCATATTTTGGTGCAAAAAGGCTGAAATTCCCCTTATTTTGAGGTAAAATGCTGAAATTTCCCATATTATGAAGCAAAAGGCAGAAATTCCCCTCATTTTGGGGCAAAAAGGCACAAATTTCCCTTATTTTCGGGCAAAATTGCAGAAATTTCATTTATTTCAGAGTAAAAAGTCAGAAATTCCCCTTATTTTGGGGCAAAAAGCAGAAATTTCTTTTATTATGGTACAAAATTGAAGAAATTTTCCTTATTTTGGAACAAAAAGGCAGAAACTCCCCATAATTTGAGGCAAAAGGCAGAAATTCTTCTTATTTTGAGGTAAAATGCAGAAATTCCCCTTATTTAGAGGTAAAATGAAGAAATTCCGCAAATATTGGGGGAAAATGCAGAAATTCCCTTTATTTTGGGGCTAAAAGGCAGAAATTCCCTGTATTTTGAAGCAAAATTGCAGAAATTCTCATAATTTTCAGACAAAAAGGCAGAAATTCTCCTTATTTTGGGGGCAAAAAGACAGAAAATCTCCTTTTGCGGGGGCAAAAAGTCAGAAATTCCCCTTATTTTGGGGCAAAATTGCAGAAATTTCCTTTACATTGGGGCAAAATTGCAGAAATTTCCCTTATTTTGGGGCAAAATTGCAAAAATTTCACTTATTTCAGAAAAAATGAAGAAATTTTCTTCTTTTGGGGCAAAAAGGCAGAAATTTCTACTATTTTGGTACAAAATTGCAGAAATTTTTCTTCTTTTATGCCAAAAAGGCAGAAATTCCCAATATTTTGGGGCAAAAAGGCAGAAATTCCCCTTATGTTTGGGCAAAAAGACAGAAATTTCGTTTATTTTTTGGGAAAAGGCAGAAATTGCACTTATTTTGAGTCAAAAAGGCGGAAAATTTCCTCTTATTTTGGAAAAAAAATGAAGAAATTTCCCTTTTTTATGGCAAAAGGTGTACATTCTCTTTATTTTCGGGCAAAAAGGCAGAAATTCCCCGTATTTTGGAGCAAAATTGCAGAAATTCCCCTAATTGTGGGGCAAAAAGGCAGAAATTCCCTATATGTTGGGAAAAAAGACAGAAATTCTCTTTATTTTAGGGCAAAACTCAGAAATTTCACTTATCTTAGGGCAAAATTGCAGAAATTTCAGTTATTTCAGAGAAAAAAAACAAAAATTTTTCTTATTTTGGGGCAAAAAGGCAGAAATTCCCATTATTTTGGGGCAAAATCAGAAATTCACCTTATTTTGGAATAAAATTGCAGAAATTTCACATATTTCAGGGCAAAAAAGCAGAAATTTCCCTTATTTTGTAGCAAAATTGCAGAAATTTCACTTATTTCAGGGTAATAAGTCATAAATTTTCGTTATTTTGGGGCAAAAAAGACAGAAATTCCCTTTGTTTTGGGGGAAAAAGACAGAAATTCCACTTATTTAGAGGAAAAAATCAGAAATTCCCCTTATTTTGGAGCAAAAGTGAAGAAATTTCTCTTTTTTATGGCAAAAAGGTATGCATACCCCTTATTTTCGAGCTAAAAGGAAGAAATTCCCCGTATTTTGGAGCAAAATTGCAGAAATTCCTCTAATTTTGGGGCAAAAGGCACAAATTCCCTTTATTTTGGGGCAAAAATCAGAAATTCCCCTTATTTTGGGGCAAAATTCCAGAAATTTCCTTTATTTTGGTGCAAAATTGCAGGAATATACATTATTTTGGGGCAAAATTGCAGAAATTTTCCTTATTTCGGGCAAAATTACAAAAATTTCACTTATTTTCAGGTAAAAAGGCTGAAATTTCCTTTATTTTGGGGAAAAAGGGAGAAATTTCCCTTATTTTGGGGCAAAATTGCAGAAATTTTCCTTATTTTGGGGCAAAAAGGTAGAAATTCCTTATATTTTGTGGCAAATATAAGGCAGAAATTCCCCTTATTTTGAGGTAATGAGCCTGAAATTCCCTTTATGTTTGGGGAAAAAGGCAGAAAATCCCATTATTTTGGGGCAAAAAGCAGAAATTTCTTTTATTATGGACAAAATTGAAGAAATTTTCGTTATTTTGGAACAAAAAGGCAGAAATTCCCCATATTTTGGGGCAAAAGGCAGAAATTTTTTTTATTTTGAGGTTACATGCCGAAATTCCCCTTATTTAGAGGTAAAACGCTGAAAGTCCCCAAATATTGTGGGAAAATGCAGAAATTCCCTTTAGTTTTGGGATAAAAGGCAGAAATTCCCCGTATTTTGAAGCAAAATTGCAGAAATTCTCATAATTTTCGGGCGAAAAGGCAGAAATTCTCCTTATTTTGGGGCAAAAAGACACAAAATCTCCTTTTTCGGGAGGAAAAAGTCAGAAATTCCCCTTATTTTGGGGCAAAATTGCAGAAATTTCCTTTACATTTGGGCAAAATTGCAGAAATTTCCCTTATTTTGGGGCAAAATTGCAGAAATTTCACTTATTTCAGAAAAAGGCAGAAATTTTCTTATTGTGGGGCAAAAAGGCAGAAATTTCTTTTATTTTGGTTCAAAATTGCAGAAATTATTCTTATTTTGGGGCAAAAAGGCAGAAATTACTCATATTTTGGGGCAAAATGCGGAAATTCCTCTTATTTTTAGGTAAAAAGGCTGAAATTCCCCTTACTGTCGGGCAAAAAGTCAGAAATTCCCCTTATATTAGGGCAAAAAGACAGAAATTTCGTTTATTTTCGGGAAAAAGGCAGAAATTGCACGTATTTTGAGTAATTAAAAATGTGAAAAATCCCCTTATTTTGGGGCAAAAATGAAGAAATTTCCCTTTTTTATGGCAAAAAGGTATACATTCCCTTTATTTTCGGGTAAAAAGGCGGAAATTCCCCTAATTTTGGGGCAAAAAGGCAGAAATTCCCCTTATTTTTCGGTAAAACTGCAGAAATTTCACTTATTTCGCGGCAAAATGGCACAAATTCCCCTTATTTTCGGCCAAAAAGGCAGAAAATCCCCGTATTTTGGAGCAAAATTGCAGAAATTCACATAATTTTGGGGTAAAAAATACAGTAATTTTCTTTATTTTGGGGCAAAAGGCAGAAACTCCGCTTATTTTAGGGCAAAATTGCAGAAATTTCCCTTATTTAGGGGCAAAAAACAGAAATTTCCTTTATTTTGGGGCAAAATTGCAGAAATTTCCCTTATTTTAGGGCAAAATTGCAGAAATTTCACTTATTTCAGAGAAAAAAAGCAAAAATTTTTCTTATTTTGGGACAAAATGGCAGAAATTCCCATTATTTTGGGGCAAAAAGGCCTAAATTCACCTTATTTTGGGTTAAAATTGCAGATATTTCACATATTTCAAGGCAAAAAGGCAGAAATTTCCCTTATTTTGGGGCAAAATTGCAGAAATTTTACTTATTTCTGGGTAATAAGTCAGAAATTTTCCTTATTTTGGGGTAAAAAAGACAGAAATTTTCATAGTTTTGGGGGAAAAAGACAGAAATTCCACTTATTTAGAGGCAAAAAGGCAGAAATTCTCCTTATTTTGGAGCAAAAATGAAGACATTTTCCATTTTTATGGCAAAAATTATGCATTCCCCTTATTT
Organism: Micromys minutus; assembly: GCF_963924665.1. Taxonomy (NCBI): domain Eukaryota; kingdom Metazoa; phylum Chordata; class Mammalia; order Rodentia; family Muridae; genus Micromys; species Micromys minutus. The sequence goes on from NW_027667778.1 coordinate 185,833, forward strand.
TCGGGAAAAAAGGCAGAAATTCCCCGTATTTTGGAGCAAAATTGCAGAAAATCCCCTAATTGTGGGGCAAAAAGGCAGAAATTCTCTATATGTTGGGGCAAAATACAGAAACTCTCCTTATTTTGGGGCAAAACTCAGAAATTCCACTTATTTAGAGGCAAAATGGCAGAAATTCCTCTTATTTTGGAGCAAAAATTAAGAAATTTTTTTTTATGGCAAAAAGTTATGCATTCCCCTTATTTTCGGTCAAAAAGGCAGAAATTCTCCGTATTTTAAAGCAAAATTGCAGAAATTCCCCTAATTTTTGGACAAAAGGCAAAAATTCCCCTTATTTTGGAGTAAAATTGTAGAAATTTCAAATATTTCAGGGCAAAATGGCAGAAATTCCCCTTATTTTGAGGCAAAAGGATGAAATCCCTAATTTTTGGCTAAAATTGAAGAAATTTCACTTATTTCGGGACAAAAAGGCAGAAATTCCACTTAATTTCGGGCAGAAAGGAAGAAAATCTCTTTATTTTGGAGCAAAATTGTAGAAATTCCCCTAATATTGGTGCAAAAATGCAGATATTCCCTTTATTTTGGGGCAAAAATGCAGAAATTCTCCACATTTTGGTGCAAAAAGGCTGAAATTCCCCTTATTTTGAGGAATAATGCTAAAATTTCCCATATTTTGGGGCAAAGGCAGAAATTCCCCTTATTTTGAAGCAAAAAGGCACAAATTTCCCTTATTTTCGGGCAAAATAGTACAAATTTCATTTATTTCAAGGCAAAAATTCAGAAATTCCCTTTATTTTGGGGCAAAAAGTAGAAATTTCTTTTATTATGGTAGAAAAATGAAGAAATTTTCCTTATTTTGGAACAAAAAGGCAGAAATTCCCCATATTTTGGGGCAAAACGCAGAAATTCTTTTTATTTTGAGGTAAAATGCAGAAATTCCCTTTATTTAGAGGTAAAATGCAGAAATTACCCAAATATTGTGGGAAAATGCAGAAATTCCCTTTAGTTTTGGGATAAAAGGCAGAAATTCCCCGTATTTTGAAGCAAAATTGCAGAAATTCTCATAATTTTCGGGCGAAAAGGCGGAAATTCTCCTTATTTTGGGGCAAAAAGACAGAAAATCTCCTTTTTCGGGAGGAAAAAGTCAGAAATTCCCCTTATTTTGGGGCAAAATTGCAGAAGTTTCCTTTACATTTGGGCAAAATTGCAGAAATTTCCCTTATTTTGGGGCAACATTGCAGAAATTTCACTTATTTCAGAAAAAGGCAGAAATTTTCTTATTGTGAGGCAAAAAGGCAGAAATTTTTTTTATTTTCGTTCAAAATTGTAGAAATTATTCTTATTTTGGGGCAAAAAGGCAGAAATTCCTCATATTTTGGGGCAAAGTGCGGAAATTCCTTTTATTTTTAGGTAAAAAGGCTGATATTCCCCTTATTGTTGGGCAAAAAGTCAGAAATTCCCCTTATATTGGGGCAAAAAGACAGAAATTTCATTTATTTTCGGGAGAAAGGCAGAAATTGCACGTATTTTTAGTAATTAAAAATGTGAAAAATCCCCTTATTTTGGGGCAAAAATGAAGAAATTTCCCTTTTTTATGGCAAAAAGGTATACATTCCCTTTATTTTCGGGTAAAAAGGCAGAAATTCCCTGTTTTTTGAAGCAAAAGTGCAGATATTCCCCTAATTTTGGGGCAAAAAGGCAGAAATTCCCCATATTTTCTGGTAAAACTGCAGAAATTTCACTTATTTCGCGGCAAAATGGCACAAATTCCCCTTATTTTCGGCGAAAAAGGCAGAAAATCCCCGTATTTTGGAGCAAAATTGCAAAAATTCACATAATTTTGGGGTAAAAAATACAGTAATTTTTTTATTTTGGGGCAAAATGCAGAATCTCCCCTTATTTTAGGGCAAAATTGCAGAAATTTCCCTTATTTAGGGGCAAAAAAACAAAAATTTCCTTTATTTTGGGGCAAAATTGCAGAAATTTCCCTTATTTTAGGGCAAAATTGCAGAAATTTCAGTTATTTCAGAGAAAAAAAGCAAAAATTTTTTTATTTTGGGACAGAATGGCAGAAATTCCCATTATTTTGTGGCAAAAAGGCTGAAATTCACCTTATTTTGGGTTAAAATTGCAGATATTTCACATATTTCAAGGCAAAAAGGCAGAAATTCCCCTGATTTTGAGGTAAAACTGCAGAAATTTTACTTATTTCACAGCAAAGTTGCAGAAATTCTCCTTATTTTTGGCGAAAAAGGCAGAAAATACCTGTATTGTGGAGCAAAATTGCAGAAATTCACTTATTTTGGGGTAAAAAAATACAGTAATTTTCTTTATTTTAAGGCAAAAAGGCAGATATTCTCCTTATTTTGGGGCAAAAGGCAGAAATGCCCCTTATTTTAGGGCAAAATTGCAGAAATTTTCCTTTTTTGGGGGCAAAAAAACAGAAATTCCCCTTATTTTGGGGCAAAATTGCAGAAATTTCCCTTATTATGGAGAAAAATTGCAGAAATTTCCCTTATTTTAGGGCAAAATTGCAGAAATTTTACTTATTTCAAAGAAAAAAAGCAAAAATTTTTCTTATTTTGGGACAAAATAGCAGAAATTCCAATTATTTTGTGGCAAAAAGGCAGAAATTCACCTTATTTTGGGTTAAAATATCAAATATTTCACATATTTCAGGCCAAAAAGACAGAAATTTACCTTATTTTGGGGCAAAATTGCAGAAAATTCACTTATTTCAGGGTAATAAGTCAGAAATTTTCCTTATTTTGGGCCAAAAAAGAAAGAAATTCCCTTAGTTTTGGGGGAAAAAGACAGAAATTCCACTTATTTAGAGGCAAAAATTCAGAAATTCCCCTTATTTTGAAGCAAAAATGAAGAAATTTCCCTTTTTAATTGCAAAAAGATATGCATTCTCCTTATTTTTTTGAAAAAGGCAGAAATTCCCCGTATTTTGGAGCAAAATTGCAGAAAATCCCCTAATTGTGGGGCAAAAAGGCAGAAATTCTCTATATGTTGGGGCAAAATACAGAAATTCTCCTTATTTTGGGGCAAAACTTAGAAATTCCACTTATTTAGAGGCAAAATGGCAGAAATTCCTCTTATTTTGGAGCAAAAATGAATAAATTTCCTTTTTTTATGGCAAAAAGGTATGCATTCCCCTTATTTTCGGGCAAAAAGGCAGAAATTCCCCGTATTTTGGAGCAAAATTGCAGAAATTCCCCTAATTTTGGGACAAAAGGCAGAAATTCCCCTTATTTTAGAGTAAAATTGCAGAAATTTCAAATATTTCAGGGCAAAATGACAGAAATTTCCCTTATTTTGGGGCAAAAAGATGAAATCCCTAATTTTTGGCTAAAATTGAAGAAATTTCACTTATTTCGGGACAAAAAAGCAGAAATTCCACTTAATTTCGGGCAAAAAGGCAGAAATGACCCGTATTTTGGAACAAAATTGCAGAAATTCCCCTATTATTGGTGCAAAAATGCAGAAATTCCATTTATTTTGGGGCAAAAAGGCAGAAATTCTCCATATTTTGGTGCAAAAATGCTGAAATTCCCCTTATTTTGAGGTAAAATGCTGAAATTCCACATATTTTGGGGCAAAGGCAGAAATTTCCCTTATTTTGAAGCAAAAAGGCACAAATTTCCCTTATTTTTGGGCAAAATAGTAGAAATTTCATTTATTTCAAAACAAAAATTCAGAAATTCCTCTTATTTTGGGGCAAAAAGTAGAAATTTCTTTTATTATGGTACAAAATTGAAGAAATTTTCCTTATTTTGGAACAAAAAGGCAGAAGTTCCCCATATTTTGGGGCAAAACGCAGTAATTCTTTTTATTTTGAGGTAAAATGCAGAAATTCCCTTTATTTAGAGGTAAAATGCAGAAATTACCCAAATATTTGGGGAAAATGCAGAAATTCCCTTTATTTTGGGGAAAAAGTCAGAAATTCCCCGTATTTTGAAGCAAAATTGCAGAAATTCTCGTAATTTTCGGGCAAAAAGTCAGAAATTCTCCTTTTTTTGGAGCAAAAAGACAGAAAATTTCCTTTTTTCGGGAGTAAAAAGTCAAATATTCCCCTTATTTTGGTGCAAAATTGCAGAAATTTCCTTTACATTTGAGCAAAATTGCAGAAATTTCCCTTATTTTGGGGCGAAATTGCAAAAATTTCACTTATTACAGAAAAAAGGTAGAAATTTTCTTATTTTGTGGCAAAAAGGCAGAAATTCCCCTTATTTTGAGGTAAAAAAGCTAAAGTTTCCCTTATTTTCCGGCAAAAAGTCAGAAATTCCCCTTATTTTGGGGCAAAAATATAGAAATTTCGTTTATTTTTGGTGAAAAGGCAAAAATTTCACTTATTTCACGGCAAAGTGGCAGAAATTCCCCTTATTTTCGGCGAAAAAGGCAGAAAATCCCCGTATTTTGGAGCAAAATTGCAGAAATTCACTTATTTTGTGGTAAAAAATACAGTAATTTTCGTTATTTTGGGGCAAAAATGCAGATATTCTCCTTATTTTGGGGCAAAAGGCAGAAATTCCTCTTATTTTAGGGCAAAATTGCAGAAATTTCCTTTATTTGGGGGCAAAAACAGAAATTCCCATTATTTTGGGGCAAAATTGCAGAAATTTCCCATATTATGGGGAAAAATTGCAGAAATTTCCCTTATTTTAGAGCAAAATTGCAGAAATTTCACTTATTTCAGAGAAAAAAAGCAAAAATTTTCCTTATTTTGGGACAAAAAGTCAGAAATTCCCATTATTTTGGGGCAAAAAGGCAGAAATTCACCATATTTTGGGTTAAAATTGCAGATATTTCACATATTTCAGGGCAAAAAGGCAGAAATTTCCCTTATTAAAGGGAAAATTGCAGAAATTTCACTTATTTCAGGGTAATAAGTCACAAATTTTCCTTATTTTTGGGCAAAAAAGACAGAAATTCTCTTAGTTTTGGGGGAAAAAAACAGAAATTCCACTTATTTAGAGGCAAAAAGGCAGAAATTCCCCTTATTTTGGAGAAAAAATGAAGACATTTCCCTTTTTTATGGCAAAAAGTATGCATTCCTTTCATTTTCGGGCAAAAAGGCAGAAATTCCCCGTATTTTGGAGCAAAAGTGCAGAAAATCCCCTAATTGTGGGGCAAAAGGCAGAAATTCTCTATATGTTGGGGCAAAATACAGAAATTCTCCTTATTTTGGGGCAAAACTCAGAAATTCCACTTATTTAGAGGCAAAATTGCAGAAATTCCTCGTATTTTGGAGCAAAAATGAAGAAATTTCCCTTTTTTATTGCAAAAAGTTATGCATTCCCCTTATTTTCGGGCAAAAAAGCAGAAATTCCCCGTATTTTGTAGCAAAATTGCAGAAAATCCCATAATTGTTGGGCAAAAAGGCAGAAATTCTCTATATGTTGGGGCAAAATACAGAAATTCTCCTTATTTTGGGGCAAAACTCAGAAATTCCACTTATTTAGAGGCAAAATGGCAGAAATTACTCTTATTTTGGAGCAAAAATAAAGAAATTTCACTTTTTAATGGCAAAAGGTATGCATTCCCCTTATTTTCGGGCTAAAATGCAGAAATTCCCCGTATTTTGGAGCAAAATTGCAGAAATTCCCCTAATTGTGGGGAAAAAATGCAGAAATTCCCTATATGTTAGGGCAAAAAGACAAAAATTCTCCTTATTTTGTGGCAAAACTCAGAAATTCCACTTATTTTGGGGCAAAATTCATGAAATTTCCCTTATTTTAGGGCAAAATTGTAGAAATTTCACTTACTTTGGGGCAAAATTGCAGAAATTTCACTTATTTCAGAGAAAAAAGGCAGAAATTTTCTTTTTTGGAGTAAAAAGTCAGAAATTCCTAATATTTTGTGGCAAAAATTCAGAAATTTCCCTTATTTTGAGGTAAAAATGCTGAAATTCCCTTTATTTGGGGCAAAAAGGCAGAAACTTCTTTTATTTTGGGGCAAAATTGCTGAAATTTCACTTATTTCAGGGGAAAAAAGCAGAATATTTCTTATTTTGGGGCACAATGGCAGAAATTTCCCATATTTTGGGGCAAAAATACAGAAATAACCATTATTTTGAGGTAAAAATGCTGAAATTCCCTTACTTGGAAGCAAAAAAGCAGAAATTTTCCTTATTTTGGGGAAAAATTGCAGAAATTTGACTTATTTAAGGGTAATATGTCAAAAATTTTTCTTATTTGGGGGCAAAAAAGACAGAAATTCTTCTTATTTTGGGGCAAAACTCAGAAATTCCACTTATTTTGGGGCAAAATTCCAGAAATTTCCCTTATTTTGGGGCAAAATTGCAGAAATTTCACTTATTTTGTGGCAAAATTGCAGAAATTTCTCTTATTTCAGGGAAAAAAACAGAAATTTTCTTATTTTGGGGAAAAAGGCAGAAATTTCTTTTATTTTGGTACAAAATTGTAGAAATTTTTCTTATTTTGGGCAAAAAGGCAGAAATTTCCCATATTTTGTGGCAAAAATGCAGAAATTCCCCTTATTTTGAGGTAAAAAGGCTGAAATTCCCCTTATTTTGGGGCAAAAAGTCAGAAATTCTTCTTATTTTGGGTCAAAAAGCAGACATTTCCCTTATTTTGGGGAAAAATTTTAGAAATTTAACTTATTTTAGGGCAAAAATCAGAAATTCCCGTTATTTTGGGGCAAAAAGACAGAAATTTCGTATATTTTTGGAAAAATTCAGAAATTGCACTTATTTTGGGTCAAAAAGGTGGCAAATCCCCTTATTTTGGGGTAAAAATGAAGAAATTTCCCTTTTTTATGGCAAAAAGTATACATTCCCTCTATTTTCAGGCAAAAAGGCAGAAATTCCCCGTATTTTGGAGCAAAATTGCAGAAATTCCCATAATTTTGGGGCAAAAATGCAGAGCTTCTTCTTATTTTGGGATAAAACTGCAGAAATTTCACTTATTTCGCGGAAAAATGGCAAAAATTCCCTTTATTTTCGGCGAAAAAGTGAGAAAATCCCCGTATTTTGAGACAAAATTGCAGAAATTCACCTAATTTTGGGGTAAAACATGCAGTAATTTTCTTTATTTCAGGGCAAAAAGGCAGAAATTCCTTTGATTTTGGGGCAAAAGGCAGAAATTCCCCTTATTTATGGCAAAATTGCAGAAATTTTTCTTATTTGGCGACAAAAAACAGAAATTCCCTTTATTTTGGGGCAAAATTGCAGAAAATTCCTTTATTATGGGGAAAAATTGCAGAAATTTCTTTTCTTTTAAGGCAAAATTGCAGAAATTTCACTTATTTCAGGGCATAATTCAAAAATTCCTTTTATTTTGGAGTAAAAAGACAGAAATTCCGTTTATTTTTGGGTAAAAAGGCAGAAATTTCACTTATTTTGAAGAAATAAGTCAGAAATTCCTCTTATTTTGGGGAAAAAATGAAGAAATTTCCCTTTTTTTGTGGCAAAAGGTATACATACCCATTATTTTCGGGCAAAAAAGCAGAAATACCCAGTATTTTGGAGCTAAATTGCAGAAATTCCCCTAATTGTGGGGCAAAAATGCAGAAATTCCTTATATGTTGGGGCAAAAAGACAGAAATTCCACTTATTTTGGGGCAAAATTCCAGAAATTTCACTTATTTTGGGGCAAAATTCCAGAAATTTCACTTATTTTGGGGCAAAATTGCAGAAATTTCACATATTTTAGGGTAAAGAAGCAGAAATTTTCCATATTTCGGAGCACAATGGCAGAAATTCTTAATATTTTGTGGCAAAAAATGCAGAAATTCCCCTTATTTTGAGGTAAAAAGGCTGAAATTCCCCTTTATTGGGGGCAAAAAGGCAGAAATTTCCCTTATTTTGGGGCAAAAACACAGAAATTCCCTTTATTTTGTGGCAAAAAGGCAGAAATTTCTTTCATTTTGGGCAAAATTGCAGAAATTTCACTTATTTCAGGGCATAATTCAAAATTTTTTTTTATTTTGAGGCAAAAATCAGAAATTCCGTTTATTTTTGGGTAAAAAGGCAGTAATTTCACTTATTTTGAAGTAAAAAGGCAGAAATTTTTCTTATTTTGGGGCAAAAATGAAGAAATTTCCTTTTTTTGAGGCAAAAGGTATACATTCCCCTTATTTTCGGGCTAAAAGGCAGAAATTCCTTGTATTTTGGAGCAAAATTGCAGAAATTCCCCTAAATGTGGGACAAAAAAGCAGAAATTTCCTATATGTTAAAGAAAAAAGACAGAAATTCTCCTTATTTTGGGGAAAAATTCAGAAATTCCACTTATTTTGGGGCAAAATTCCAGAAATTTCCCTTATTTTTGGGCAAAATTGAAGAAATTTCACTTATTTTGGGGTAAAATTGCAGAAATTTCACTTATTTCAGGGAAAAAAGGCAGAAATTTTCCTTATTTTGGGGCAAAAAAGCAGAAATTCCTAATATTATGTGGCAAAAATGCAGAAATTCCTTTTATTTTGAGGTAAAAAGTCTGAAATTCCCCTTATTTGGAGACAAAACGGCAGAAATTTCCCTTATTTTGTGGCAAAATTGCAGAAATTTCACTTATTTCAGAGCATAAGTCAGAAATTTTACTTATTTTGTGGCAGAAAAGACAGAAATTCCCTTTGTTTGGGGGGAAAAAGACAGAAATTCCACTTATTTAGAGGCAAAAAGTCAGAAATTCCCCTTATTTTGCAGCAAAAATAAAGAAATTTCCCTTTTTTATGGCAAAAAGGTATGCATTCTTCTTATTTTCGGGCAAAAAGGCAGAAATTCCCCGTATTTTGGAGCAAAATTGCAGAAATTCCTCTAATTGTGGGGCAAAAAGGCAGAAATTCCCTATATGTTCGGGCAAAAAGACAGAAATTCTCCTTTTTTTGGGGCAAAACTCAGAAATTCCACTTATTTTGGAGCAAAATTCCAGAAATTCCCCTAATTTTGGGGCAAAATTGAAGAAATTTCACTTATTATGGGGCAAAATTGCAGAAATTTCACTTATTTCAGAAAAAAATGCAGAAATTTTCTTATTTTGGGTAAAAGGCAGAAATTTCTTTTATTTTGGTACAAAATTGCAGAAATTTTTCTTAATTTGGGGCAAAGAGGCAGAAATTTCCTATAGTTTGGGCCAAAAATGCAGAAATACCCCTTATTTTGAGGTAAAAAGGCTGAAATTCCCTGTATTTGGGGGCAAAAAGGCAGAAATTTCCCTTATTTTGGGGAAAAATTGTAGAAATTTCACTTTTTTTAGGGTATTAAGTCAGAAATTTTCCTATTTTAGGGCAATAAAGACAGAAATTTTCTTTGTTTTGGGGGAAAATACAGAAATTACACTTATTTAGAGGCAAAAAACAGAAATTCCCCTTATTTTAGAGCAAAAATAAAGAAATTTCTCTTTTTTGTGGCAAAAGGTATACATTCCCCTTATTTTCGGGCTAAAAAGCAGAAATTCCCCATATTTTGGAGCAAAATTGCAGAAATTCCCCTAATTGTGGGGCAAAAAGGCAGAAATTCCTTATATGTTAGTGCAAAAAGTCAGAAATTCTCTTTATTTTGGGCCAAAATCAGAAATTCCACTTATTTTGGGGCAAAATTGCAGAAATTTCACTTATTTTGGGGTAAAAAAATACAGTAATTTTCTTTTTTGGGGGGCAAAAAGGCAGATATTCTCCTTATTTTGGGGCAAAAGGCAGAAATTCCCCTTATATTAGGGCAAAATTGCAGAAATTTTCCTTATTTGGGGGCAAAAAACAGAAATTCCCCTTATTTTGGGTCAAAATTGCAGAAATTTCCATTATTATGGGGAAAAATTGCAGAAATTTCTCTTATTTTAGAGCAAAATTGCAGAAATTTCACTTATTTCAGAGAAAAAAAGCAAAAATTTTTCTTATTTTGGGACAAAATAGCAGAAATTCCAATTATTTTGTGGTAAAAAGGCAGAAATTCACTTTATTTTGGATTAAAATTGCAAATATTTCACATATTTCAGGGCAAAAAGACAGAAATTTACCTTATTTTGGGGCAAAATTGCAGAAATTTCACTTATTTCAGGGTAATAAGTCAGAAATTTTCCTTATTTTGGGCCAAAAAAGAAAGAAATTCCCTTAGTTTTGGGGGGAAAAGACAGAAATTCCACTTATTTAGAGGCAAAAAGTCAGAAATTCCCCTTATTTTGAAGCAACAATGAAGAAATTTCCCTTTTTAATTGCAAAAAGATATGCATTCTCCTTATTTTCTTTCAAAAAGGCAGAAATTCCCCGTATTTTGGAGCAAAATTGCAGAAAATCCCCTAATTGTGGGGCAAAAATGCAGAAATTCTCTATATGTTGGGGCAAAATACAGAAATTCTCCTTATTTTGGGGCAAAACTCAGAAATTCCACTTATTTAGAGAAAAAATGGCAGAATTTCCTCTTATTTTGGAGCAAAAATGAAGAAATTTCCCTTTTTTATGGCAAAAAGGTATGCATTCCCCTTATTTTCGGGCAAAAAGGCAGAAATTCCCCGTATTTTGGAGCAAAATTGCAGAAATTCCCCTAATTTTGGGACAAAAGGCAGAAATTCCCCTTATTTTGGAGTAAAATTGCAGATATTTCAAATATTTCAGGGCAAAATGACAGAAATTCCTCTTATTTTGGGTAAAAAGATGAAATCCCTAATTTTTGGCTATAATTGAAGAAATTTCACTTATTTCGGGACAAAAAGGCAGAAATTCCACTTAATTTCGGGCAAAAAGGCAGAAATGACCCGTATATTGGAGCAAAATTGCAGAAATTCCCCTAATATTGGTGCAAAAATGCAGAAATTCCATTTATTTTGGGGCAAAAAGGCAGAAATTCTCCATATTTTGTTGCAAAAATGCTGAAATTCCCCTTATTTTGAGGTAAAATGCTGAAATTCCACATATTTTGGGGCAAAGGCAGAAATTCCCTTTATTTTGAAGCAATAAGGCACAAATTTCCCTTATTTTCGGGCAAAATAGTAGAAATTTCATTTATTTCAAAGCAAAAATTCAGAAATTCCCCTTATTTTGGGGCAAAAAGTAGAAATTTCTTTTATTATGGTACAAAATTGAAGAAATTTTCCTTATTTTGGAACAAAAAGGCAGAAATTCCCCATAATTTGGGGCAAAACGCAGAAATTCTTCCTATTTTGAGGTAAAATGCAGAAATTCCCTTTATTTAGAGGTAAAATGCAGAAATTACCCAAATATTGGGGGAAAATGCAGAAATTCCCTTTATTTTGGGAATAAAAGGCAGAAATTCCCCGTATTTTGAAGCAAAATTGCAGAAATTCTCATAATTTTCGGGCAAAAAGTCAGAAATTCACCTTATTTTGGGGCAAAATTGCAGAAATTTCCTTTACATTTGAGCAAAATTGCAGAAATTTCCCTTATTTTGGGGCAAAATTGCAAAAATTTCACTTATTACAGAAAAAAGGTAGAAATTTTCTTATTTCGTGGCAGAAAGGCAGAAATTCCCCTTATTTTGGGGTAAAAAGGCTAAAATTTCCCTTATTTTGGGGCAAAAATACAGAAATTTCGTTTATTTTTGGTGAAAAGGCAAAAATTTCACTTATTTCACGGTAAAGTGGCAGAAATTCCCCTTATTTTCGGCGAAAAAGGCAGAAAATCCCCGTATTTTGGAGCAAAATTGCAGAAATTCACTTATTTTGTGGTAAAAAATACAGTAATTTTCTTTATTTTGAGGCAAAAAGGCAGATATTCTCCTTATTTTGGGGCAAAAGGCAGAAATTCCTCTTATTTTAGGGCAAAATTGCAGAAATTTCCTTTATTTGGGGGCAAAAACAGAAATTCCCATTATTTTGGGGCAAAATTGCAGAAATTTCCCATATTATGGGGAAAAATTGCAGAAATTTCCCTTATTTTAGGGCAAAATTGCAGAAATTTCACTTATTTCAGAGAAAAAAAGCAAAAATTTTTCTTATTTTGGGACAAAAAGTCAGAAATTCCCATTATTTTGGGGCAAAAAGGCAGAAATTCACCATATTTTGGGTTAAAATTGCAGATATTTCACATATTTCAGGGCAAAAAGGCAGAAATTTCCCTTATTAGGGGAAAAATTGCAGAAATTTCACTTATTTCAGGGTAATAAGTCAGAAATTTTCCTTATTTTTGGGCAAAAAAGACAAAAATTCCCTTCGTTTTGGGGGAAAACGACAGAAATTCCACTTATTTAGAGGCAAAAAGGCAGAAATTCCCCTTATTTTAGAGCAAAAATGAAGACATTTCCCTTTTTTATGGCATAAAAAGATGCATTCCACTTATTTTCGGGCAAAAAGGCAGAAATTCCCCGTATTTTTGAGCAAAAGTGCAGAAAATACCCTAATTGTGGGGCAAATAGGCAGAAATTCTCTATATGTTGGGGCAAAATAGAGAAATTCTCCTTATTTTGAGGCAAAACTAAGAAATTCCACTTATTTAGAGGCAAAATGGCAGAAATTCCTCGTATTTTGGAGCAAAAATGAAGAAATTTCCTTTTTTTATTGCAAAAAGGTATGCATTCCCCTTATTTTCGGGCAAAAAAGCAGAAATTCCCCGTATTTTGGAGCAAAATTGCAGAAAATCCCCTAATTGTGGGGCAAAAAGGCAGAAATTCTCTATATGTTGGGGCAAAATACAGAAATTCTCCTTATTTTGGGGCAAAACTCAGAAATTCCACATATTTAGAGGCAAAATGGCAGAAATTCCTCGTATTTTGGAGCAAAAATGAAGAAATTTCCCTTTTTAATGGCAAAAGGTATGCATTCCCCTTATTTTCGGGCTAAAAAGCAGAAATTCCCCGAATTTTGGAGCAAAATTGCAGAAATTCCCCTAATTGTGGGGCAAAAAGGCAGAAATTCCCTATATGTTAGGGCAAAAAGACAGAAATTCTCCTTATTTTGGGGCAAAACTCAGAAATTCAACTTATTTTGGGGCAAAATTCATGAAATTTCCCTTATTTTATGGCAAAATTGCAGAAATTTCACTTACTTTGGGGCAAAATTGCAGTAATTTCACTTATTTCAGGGAAAAAAGGCAGAAATTTTCTTTTTTGAAGAAAAAGTCAGAAATTCCTAATATTTTGTGGCAAAAATGCAGAAATTTCCCTTATTTTGAGGTAAAAATGCTGAAATTCCCTTTATTTGGGGGCAAAAAGGCAGAAATTTCCTTTATTTTGGTGAAAAATTGCAGAAATTTCACTTATTTTAGGGTAATAAGTCAGAAATTTTCCTTATTTTTGGGCCAAAAAGACAGAAATTCCCTTTATTTTGGGGGAAAAAAACAGAAATTCCACTTATTTAGAGGCAAAAAAGAAGAAATTCTCCTTATTTTGGAGCAAAAATGAAGAAATTTCCCTTTTTAATGGCAAAAAGTTATGCATTCTTCTTATTTTCGAGCAAAAAGCAGAAATTCTCCGTATTTTGGAGCAAAATTGCAGAAATTCCCCTAATTGTGTTGCAAAAAGTCAGAAATTCTCTATATTTTGGGGCAAAAAGACATAAATTCTCCTTATTTTGGGGCAAAACTCAGAAATTCCACTTATTTTGGTGCAAAATTTCAAAAATTTCCCTTATTTTGGGGCAAAATTGCAGAAATTCCCCTTATTTTGAGGTAAACAGGCTGAAATTCCCCTTATTTGGGAGCCAAAAGGCAGAAATTTCCCTTATTTTGGGGGAAAATTGCAGAAATTTCACTTATTTCAGGGTAATAAGTCAGAAATTTTTTTTATTTTGGGGCAAAAAAGACAGAAATTCCCTTTGTTTTGGGGGAAAAAGACAGAAATTCCACTTATTTAGAGGCAAAAAAGAAGAAATTCCCCTTATTTTGCAGCAAAAATGAAGAAATTTCCCTTTTTTATGGCAAGAAGTTATGCATTCTTCTTATTTTCTGGCAAAAAAGAAGAAATTCTCCGTATTTTGGAGCAAAATTGCCGAAATTCCCCTAATTGTGGGGCAAAAAGGCAGAAATTCCCTATATGTTTGAGCAAAAAGACAGAAATTCTCCTTATTTTGGGGCAAAACTCATAAATTCCACTTATTTTGGGGCAAAATTCCAGAAATTTCCCTTATTTTGGGGCAAAATTGCAGAAATTTCACTTATTTTGTGGCAAAATTGCAGAAATTTCTCTTATTTCAGGAAAAAAAACAGAAATTTTCTTATTTTGGGGAAAAATTTTAGAAATTGAACTTATTTTATGGCAAAAATCAGAATTTTCCGTTATTTTGGGGCAAAAAGACAGAAATTCGGTATATTTTTGGGAAAATCCAGAAATTGCACTTATTTTGGGTCAAAAAGGTGGCAAATCCCCTTATTTTGGGGTAAAAATGAAGAAATTTCCCTTTTTTATGGCAAAAAGTATACATTCCCTCTATTTTCGGGCAAAAAGGCAGAAATTCCCCGTATTTTGGAGCAAAATTGCAGAAATTCCCATAATTTTGGGGCAAAAATGCAGAGCTTCCCCTTATTTTGGGGTAAAACTGCAGAAATTTCACTTATTTCGCGGAAAAATGGCAAAAATTCCCTTTATTTTCGGCGAAAAAGTGAGAAAATCCCCGTATTTTGAGACAAAATTGCAGAAATTCACCTAATTTTGGGGTAAAACATGCAGAAATTTTCTTTATTTCGGGGCAAAAAGGCAGAAATTCCTTTTATTTTGGGGCAAAAGGCAGAAATTCCCCTTATTTATGGCAAAATCGCAGAAATTTCCCTTATTTGGCGACAAAAAACAGAAATTCCTTTTATTTTGGGGCAAAATTGCAGAAAATTCCTTTATTATAAAAAAATTGCAGAAATTTCTTTTCTTTTGGGGCAACATTGCAGAAATTTCACTTATTTCAGGGCATAATTCAAAAATTCCTTTTATTTTGGGGCAAAAAGACAGAAATTCCGTTTATTTTTGGGTAAAAAGGCAGAAATTTCACTTATTTTGAAGAAATAAGTCAGAAATTCCTCTTATTTTGGGGCAAAAATGAAGAAATATCCCTTTTTTGTGGCAAAAGGTATACATACCCATTATTTTCGGGCAAAAAAGCAGAAATACCCAGTATTTTGGAGCTAAATTGCAGAAATTCCCCTAATTGTGGGGCAAAAATGCAGAAATTCCCTATATGTTGGGGCAAAAAGACAGAAATTCTCCTTATTTTCGAGGAAAACTCAGAAATTCCACTTATTTTGTGGCAAAATTCCAAAAATTTCCTTTATTTTGGGGCAAAATTGCAGAAATTTCACTTATTTTGGGTCAAAATTGCAGAAATTTCACATATTTCAGGGTAAAGAAGCAGAAATTTTCCGTATTTTGGAGCACAATGGCAGAAATTCTTAATATTTTGTGGCAAAAAATGCAGAAATTCCCTTTATTTTGAGGTAAAAAGGCTGAAATTCCCCTTACTTGGGGGCAAAAAGGCAGAAATTTCCCTTATTTTGGGGCAAAAACACAGAAATTCCCTTTATTTTGTGGCAAAAAGGCAGAAATTTCTTTTATTTTGGGGCAAAATTGCAGAAATTTCACTTATTTCAGGGCATAATTCAAAAAATTTTTTTTTATTTTGAGGAAAAAATCAGAAATTCCGTTTATTTTGGGGTAAAGAGGCAGTAATTTCACTTATTTTGAAGTAAAAAGGCAGAAATTTTTCTTAATATGGGGCAAAAATCAAGAAATTTTCCTTTTTGTGAGGCAAAAGGTATACATTCCTTTTATTTTCGGGCTAAAAGGCAGAAATTCCCCGTATTTTGGAGCAAAATTGCAGAAATTCCCCTAAATGTGGGACAAAAAAGCAGAAATTTCCTATATGTTAAGGAAAAAAGACAGAAATTCTCCTTATTTTGGGGAAAAATTCAGAAATTCCACTTATTTTGGGGCAAAATTCCAGAAATTTCCCTTATTTTTGGGCAAAATTGAAGAAATTTCACTTATTTTCGGGTAAAATTGCAGAAATTTCACTTATTTCAGGGAAAAAAGGCAGAAATTTTCCTTATTTTGGGGCAAAAAAGCAGAAATTCCTAATATTATGTGGCAAAAATGCAGAAATTCCTTTTATTTTGAGGTAAAAAGTCTGAAATTCCCCTTATTTGGGGGCAAAACGGCAGAAATTTCCCTTATTTTGTGGCAAAATTGCAGAAATTTCACTTATTTCAGAGCATAAGTCAGAAATTTTACTTATTTTGTGGCAGAAAAGACAGAAATTCTCTTTGTTTTGGGGGAAAAAGACAGAAATTCCACTTATTTAGAGGCAAAAAGTCAGAAATTCCCCTTATTTTGCAGCAAAAATAAAGAAATTTCCCTTTTTTATGGCAAAAAGGTATGCATTCTTCTTATTTTCGGGCAAAAAGGCAGAAATTCCCCGTATTTTGGAGCAAAATTGCAGAAATTCCCCTAATTGTGGGGCAAAAAGGCAGAAATTCCCTATATGTTTGGGCAAAAAGACAGAAATTCTCCTTTTTTGGGGGCAAAACTCAGAAATTCCACTTATTTTGGAGCAAAATTCCAGAAATTTCCCTAATTTTGGGGCAAAATTGAAGAAATTTCACTTATTATGGGGCAAAATTGCAGAAATTTCACTTATTTCAGAAAAAAATGCAGAAATTTTCTTATTTTGGGGAAAAGGCAGAAATTTCTTTTATTTTGGTACAAAATTGCAGAAATTTTTCTTGATTTGGGGCAAAGAGGCAGAAATTTCCTATAGTTTGGGCCAAAAAAGCAGAAATTCCTCTTATTTTGAGGTAAAAATGCTGAAATTACCTGTATTTGGGTCCAAAAAGGCAGAAATTTCCCTTATTTTGTGGCAAAATTGCAGAAATTTCACTTATTTCAGGGTAATAAGTCAGAAATTTTCCTATTTTGGGGCAATAAAGACAGAAATTTTCTTTGTTTTGGGGGAAAATACAGAAATTACACTTATTTAGAGGCAAAAAAGCAGAAATTCCCCTTATTTTGGAGCAAAAATGAAGAAATTTTCCTTTTTTGTGGCAAAAGGTATACATTCCCCTTATTTTCGGGCTAAAAAGCAGAAATTCCCCATATTTTAAAGTAAAATTGCAGAAATTCCCCTAATTGTGGGGCAAAAAGGCAGAAATTCCTTATATGTTAGTGCAAAAAGTCAGAAATTCTCCTTATTTTGGGGCAAAATCAAAAATTCCACTTATTTTGGGGCAAAATTGCAGAAATATCACTTATTTTGGGGCAAAATTGCAGAAATTTCACTTATTTCAGGAAAAAAGGCAGAATTTTTTCTTATTTTAGGGCAAAAGGGCAGAAATTCCTAATATTTTGTGACAAAAAATGCAGAAATTCTCCTTATTTTGAGGTAAAAAAGCTGAAATTCCACTTATTTGTGGGCAAAAAGGCAGAAATTTCTCTTATTTGTGGGAAAAAAAGCAGAAATTTCCCTTATTTTGGGGCAAAATTGCAGAAATTTCACTTATTTCAGGGTAATAAGAAAGAAATTTTCCTTATTTTGGGGCAAAAAAGACAGAAATTCCCTTTGTTTTGGGGGAAAAAGACAGAAATTCCACTTATTTAGAGGCAAAAAAGCAGAAATTCCCCTTATTTTGGAGCAAAAATGAAGAAATTTCCATTTTTTATGGCAAAAAGGTATGCATTCTTCTTATTTTCGGGCAAAAAAGCAGAAATTCCTCGTACTTAGGAGCAAAATTGCAGAAATTCCCATAATTGTGTGGCAAAAAGGCAGAAATTCTCTCTATGTTGGGGCAAAAAGACAGAAATTCTCCTTATTGTGGGGCAAAGCTCAGAAATTCCACTTATTTTGGGGCAAAATTTCAAAAATTTCCTTTATTT
The DNA here is from genome assembly GCF_963924665.1 of Micromys minutus. NCBI lineage: Eukaryota > Metazoa > Chordata > Mammalia > Rodentia > Muridae > Micromys > Micromys minutus. Next base: position 203,591 of record NW_027667778.1, read on the forward strand.
TTGGGCAAAATTGCAGAAATTTCACTTATTTTGGGCAAAAAGTCAGAAATTTCCCAAATTTTTGGAGCAAAAATGCAGAAATTCCCCTTATTTTGAGGTAAAAAGGCTGAAATTCTCGCTATTTTGGGGCAAAAAAGCAGAAATTCCCCTTATTTTGGGGCAAAAGGCAGACATTTCCCTTATTTTGGGGAAAAATTTTAGAAATTTAACTTTTTTAAGGGCAAAAAGTCAGAAATTCCCCTTATTTTGGGGCAAAAAGACAGAAATTCCGTTTATTTTTTGGGAAAAGTCTGAAATTGCACTTATTTTGAGTCAAAAAGGTGGAAAATCCTCTTATTTTGGGGTAAAAATGAAGAAATTTCCCTTTTTTATGGCAAAAAGGTATACATTCCCTTTATTTTCGAGCAAAAGGCAGAAATTCCCAGTATTTTGGAGCAAAATTGCAGAAATTCTCCTAATTTTATGGCAAAAATGCAGGGCTTCCCCTTTAATTTGGGGTAAAACTGCAGAAATTTCACTTATTTCGCGGCAAAATTGCAGAAATTCCCTTTATTTTCGGCGAAAAAGGCAGAAAATCCCCGTATTTTGGAGCAAAATTGAAGAAGTTCACCTAATTTTGGGGTAAAACATGCAGTAATTTTCTTTATTTTGGGGCAAAAAGGCAGAAATTCCCTTTATTTTGGGGCAAAAGACAGAAATTCCCCTTATTTTAGGGCAAAATTGCAAAAATTTCTCTTATTTGGGAACAAAAAACAGAAATTCCCTTTATTTTGGGGCAAAATTGCAGAAAATTACTTTATTATGGGGAAAAATTGCAGAAATTTTATTTTATTTTATGGCAAAATTGTAGAAATTTCACTTCTTTCAGAGAAAAAAAGCAAAAATTTTTTTATTTTAGGGCAAAAATGCAGAAATTCCCATTATTTTGGGGCAAAAACACAGAAATTCACCTTATTTTGGGGTAAAATTGCAGACATTTCACATATTCCAGGGCAAAAAGGCAGAAATTCCCCTTTTTTGGAAGCAAAATGGCAGAAATTCCCCTTAATTTGGAGAAAAATTGCAGAAATTTCCCTTGTTTGGGGGCAAAAAGGCAGAAAATCTCTTTAATTTCGGGCAAAAAGGCAGAAATTCCCTGTATTTGGAGCAATATTGCAGAAATTCCCCTAATATTGGGGCAAAAATGCAAAAATTCCCTTTATTTGGGACAAATCGGCAGAAGTTCCCCTTATTTTTGGGAAAAGAGGCAGAAATTCCCTGTATTTATAGCAAAATTGCAGATACTCTCCTAATTTTGGGGCAAAAAGGCAGAAATTCCCTTTATTTTGGGGCAAAAATGCAGAAATTCTTCTTATTTCGGGGCAAAAATCAGAAATTTACCTTATTTTGGGGCAAAATTTTAGAAATTTCTTTTATTTTGGAACAGAATTGCAGAAATTTTTCTTATTTTGTGGCAAAAAGGCAGAAATTTTCCATATAATGGTGCAAAAAGGCTGAAATTCCCATTATTTTGAGGTAAAATGCTGAAATTCCCCATATTTTGGGGCAAAAAGGCAGAAATTCCCCTCATTTTGGGGCAAAAAGGCAAAAATTTCCCTTTTTTTCGGGCAAATTGATGAAATTTCATTTATTTCAGGGCAAAAAGTCAGAAATTACTTTTATTTTGGGGCAAAAAGCAGAAATTTCTTTTATTTTGGTACAAAATTGAAGAAATTTTCCTTATTTTGGAACAAAAAGTCAGAAATTCCCCATATTTTGAAGAAAAGGCATAAATTCCCCTTATTTTGAGGTAAAAAGGCTGAAATTCTCGTTATTTTGGGGCAAAAAGGCAGAAATTCCCCATATTTTGAAGCAAAATATCACGTATTCCCCTAATTTTGAGGAAAAATGCAGAAATTCACATTATTTTGGGGCAAAAAGACAGAAATTCTCCTTATTTCAGGCCAAAACGTCAGAAATTCCCGTTATATTGGGGCAAAATTCCAGAAATTTCCTTTATTTTGGGGCAAAATTGCAGAAATCTCCTTTATTTTGGGTCAAAATTACAGAAATTTCACTTATTTCAGGAAAAAAAACGCAGAAATTCCCCTTATTTTGGGGCAATAACACAGAAATTCCCCTTATTTTGTTGCAAAAATGCAGAATTTTCCCTTATTTTGGGGCAAAATTGTAGAAATTTCACTTATTTCAGGGAAAATTCAAAAATTCCTTTAATTTTGGGGCAAAAAAACAGAAATTCCGTTTATTTTAGGGTAAAAAGTCAGAAATTTCACTTATTTTGAGGTAAAAAGGCCAAAATTCCTTTTATTGTGGGGCAAAAATGAAGAAATTTCCCTTTTTTGTGGCAAAAGGTATACATTCCCCTTATTTTTGGGCTAAAAAGTAGAAATTCCCCGTATTTTGAAGCAAAATTGCAGAAATTCTTCTAATTGTGGAGCAAAAATGCAGAAATTCCCTGTATGTTGGGGCAAAAAGACAGAAATTCTCCTTACTTTGGGGCAAAACTCAGAAATTCCTCTTATTTTGGGGCTAAATTGCAGAAATTTCCCTTATTTTGGGGCAAAATTGCAGAAATTTCACTTATTTCAGGGTAATAAGAAAGAAATTTTCCTTATTTTGGGGCAAAAAAGACAGAAATTCCCTTTGTTTTGGTGGAAAAAGACAGAAATTCCACTTATTTAGAGGCAAAAAAGCAGAAATTCCCCTTATTTTGGAGCAAAAATGAAGAAATTTCCATTTTTTATGGCAAAAAGGTATGCATTCTTCTTATTTTCGGGCAAAAAAGCAGAAATTCCTCGTATTTAGGAGCAAAATTGCAGAAATTCCCCAGATTGTGGGGCAAAAAGGCAAAAATTCTCTCTATGTTGGGGCAAAAAGACAGAAATTCTCCTTATTGTGGGGCAAAGCTCAGAAATTCCACTTATTTTGGGGCAAAATTTCAGAAATTTCCTTTATTTTTGGGCAAAATTACAGAAATTTCACTTATTTTGGGCAAAAAGTCAGAAATTTCCCAAATTTTTGAGGCAAAAATGCAGAAATTCCCCTTATTTTGAGGTAAAAAGGCTTAAATTCTCGCTATTTTGGGGCAAAAAAGCAGAAATTCCCCTTATTTTGGGGCAAAAGGCAGACATTTCCCTTATTTTGGGGAAAAATTTTAGAAATTTAAATTTTTTAAGGGCAAAAAGTCAGAAATTCCCCTTATTTTGGGGCCAAAAGACAGAAATTCCGTTTATTTTTTGGGAAAAGTCTGAAATTGCACTTATTTTGAGTCAAAAAGGCGGAAAATCCCCTTATTTTGGGGTAAAAATGAAGAAATTTCCCTTTTTTATGGCAAAAAGGTATACATTCCCTTTATTTTCGGGCAAAAAGGCAGAGATTCCCAGTATTTTGGAGCAAAATTGCAGAAATTCCCCTAATTTTATGGCAAAAATGCAGGGCTTCCCCTTTATTTTGGGGTAAAACTGCAGAAATTTCACTTATTTCGCGGCAAAATTGCAGAAATTCCCTTTATTTTCGGCGAAAAAGGCAGAAAATCCCCGTATTTTGGAGCAAAATTGAAGAAATTCACCTAATTTTGGGGTAAAACATGCAGTAATTTTCTTTATTTTGGGGCAAAAAGGCAGAAATTCCCTTTATTTTGGGGCAAAAGGCAGAAATTCCCCTTATTTTAGGGCAAAATTGCAGAAATTTCTCTTATTTGGAAACAAAAAACAGAAATTCCCTTTATTTTGAGGCAAAATTGCAGAAAATTACTTTATTATGGGGAAAAATTGCAGAAATTTTATTTTATTTTATGGCAAAATTGTAGAAATTTCACTTATTTCAGAAAAAAAAAGCAAAAATTTTTTTTATTTTAGGGCAAAAATGCAGAAATTCCCATTATTTTGGGGCAAAAACGCAGAAATTCACCTTATTTTGGGGTAAAATTGCAGACATTTCACATATTTCAGGGCAAAATGCAGAAATTCCCCTTTTTTGGAAGCAAAATGGCAGAAATTCCCCTTAATTTGGAGAAAAATTGCAGAAATTTCCCTTGTTTGGGGGCAAAAAGGCAGAAAATCTCTTTAATTTCGGGCAAAAAGGCAGAAATTCCCTGTATTTGGAGCAATATTGCAGAAATTCCCCTAATATTGGGGCAAAAATGCAAAAATTCCCTTTATTTGGGACAAATCGGCAGAAGTTCCCCTTATTTTCGGGAAAAGAGGCAGAAATTCCCTGTATTTATAGCAAAATTGCAGATACTCTCCTAATTTTGGGGCAAAAAGGCAGAAATTCCCTTTATTTTGGGGCAAAAATGCAGAAATTCTTCTTATTTCGGGGCAAAAATCAGAAATTTACCTTATTTTGGGGCAAAATTTTAGAAATTTCTTTTATTTTGGAACAGAATTGCAGAAATTTTTCTTATTTTGTGGCAAAAAGGCAGAAATTTTCCATATAATGGTGCAAAAAGGCTGAAATTCCCATTATTTTGAGGTAAAATGCTGAAATTCCCCATATTTTGGGGCAAAAAGGCAGAAATTCCCCTCATTTTGAGGCAAAAAGGCAAAAATTTCCCTTTTTTTCGGGCAAATTGCAGAAATTTCATTTATTTCAGGGCAAAAAGTCAGAAATTACTTTTATTTTGGGGCAAAAAGCAGAAATTTCTTTTATTTTGGTACAAAATTGAAGAAATTTTCCTTATTTTGGAACAAAAAGTCAGAAATTCCCCATATTTTGAAGAAAAGGCATAAATTCCCCTTATTTTGAGGTAAAAAGGCTGAAATTCTCGTTATTTTGGGGCAAAAAGGCAGAAATTCTCCATATTTTGAAGCAAAATTGCACATATTCCCCTAATTTTGAGGAAAAATGCAGAAATTCACATTATTTTGGGGCAAAAAGACAGAAATTCTCCTTATTTCAGGGCAAAACGTCAGAAATTCCCCTTATATTGGGGCAAAATTCCAGAAATTTCCTTTATTTTGGGGCAAAATTGCAGAAATCTCCTTTATTTTGGGTCAAAATTACAGAAATTTCACTTATTTCAGGGAAAAAACGCAGAAATTCCCCTTATTTTGGGGCAAAAACGCAGAAATTCCCCTTATTTTGTTGCAAAAATGCAGAATTTTCCCTTAATTTGGGGATAAATTTTAGAAATTTCACTTATTTCAGGGAAAATTCAAAAATTCCTTTAATTTTGGGGCAAAAAAACAGAAATTCCGTTTATTTTAGGGTAAAAAGTCAGAAATTTCACTTATTTTGAGGTAAAAGGCCAAAATTCCTTTTATTGTGGGGCAAAAATGAAGAAATTTCCCTTTTTTGTGGCAAAAGGTATACATTCCCCTTATTTTTGGGCTAAAAAGTAGAAATTCCCCGTATTTTGAAGCAAAATTGCAGAAATTCTTCTAATTGTGGAGCAAAAATGCAGAAATTCCCTATATGTTGGGGCAAAAATACAGAAATTCTCCTTACTTTGGGGCAAAACTCAGAAATTCCTCTTATTTTGGGGCTAAATTGCAGAAATTTCCCTTATTTTGGGGCAAAATTGCAGAAATTTCACTTATTTCAGGGTAATAAGAAAGAAATTTTCTTTATTTTGGGGCAAAAAAGACAGAAATTCCCTTTGTTTTGGGGGAAAAAGACAGAAATTCCACTTATTTAGAGGCAAAAAAGCAGAAATTCCCCTTATTTTGGAGCAAAAATGAAGAAATTTCCATTTTTTATGGCAAAAAGGTATGCATTCTTCTTATTTTCGGGCAAAAAAGCAGAAATTCCTCGTATTTAGGAGCAAAATTGCAGAAATTCCCCAGATTGTGGGGCAAAAAGGCAAAAATTCTCTCTATGTTGGGGCAAAAAGACAGAAATTCTCCTTATTGTGGGGCAAAGCTCAGAAATTCCACTTATTTTGGGGCAAAATTTCAGAAATTTCCTTTATTTTTGGGCAAAATTGCAGAAATTTCACTTATTTTGGGCAAAAAGTCAGAAATTTCCCAAATTTTTGAGGCAAAAATACAGAAATTCCCCTTATTTTGAGGTAAAAAGGCTGAAATTCTCGCTATTTTGGGGCAAAAAAGCAGAAATTCCCCTTATTTTGGGGCAAAAGGCAGACATTTCCCTTATTTTGGGGAAAAATTTAAGAAATTTAACTTTTTTAAGGGCAAAAAGTCAGAAATTCCCCTTATTTTGGGGCAAAAAGACAGAAATTCCGTTTATTTTTTGGAAAAAGTCTGAAATTGCACTTATTTTGAGTCAAAAAGGCAGAAAATCCCCTTATTTTGGGGTAAAAATGAAGAAATTTCCCTTTTTTATGGCAAAAAGGTATACATTCCCTTTATTTTCGGGCAAAAAGGCAGAGATTCCCAGTATTTTGGAGCAAAATTGCAGAAATTCCCCTAATTTTATGGCAAAAATGCAGGGCTTCCCCTTTATTTTGGGGTAAAACTGCAGAAATTTCACTTATTTCGAGGCAAAATTGAAGAAATTCCCTTTATTTTCGGCGAAAAAGGCAGAAAATCCCCGTATTTTGGAGCAAAATTGAAGAAATTCACCTAATTTTGGGGTAAAACATGCAGTAATTTTCTTTATTTTGGGGCAAAAAGGCAGAAATTCCCTTTATTTTGGGGCAAAAGGCAGAAATTCCCCTTATTTTAGGGCAAAATTGCAGAAATTTCTCTTATTTGGGAACAAAAAACAGAAATTCCCTTTATTTTGGGGCAAAATTGCAGAAATTTACTTTATTATGGGGAAAAATTGCAGAAATTTTATTTTATTTTATGGCAAAATTGTAGAAATTTCACTTATTTCAGAGAAAAAAAGCAAAAATTTTTCTTATTTTAGGGCAAAAATGCAGAAATTCCCATTATTTTGGGGCAAAAATGCAGAAATTCACCTTATTTTGGGGTAAAATTGCAGACATTTTACATATTTCAGGGCAAAAAGGCAGAAATTCCCCTTTTTTTGGGGCAAAATGGCAGAAATTCCCCTTAATTTGGGGAAAAATTGCAGAAATGTCACTTGTTTGGGGGCAAAAAGGCAGAAAATCTCTTTTATTTCAGGCAAAAAAGCAGAAATTCCCTGTATTTTGGAGCAATATTGTAGAAATTCCCCTAATATTGGGGCAAAAATGCAGAAATTCCCTTTATTTGGGGCAAATCGGCAGAAGTTCCCCTTATTTTCGGGAAAAGAGGCAGAAATTCCCTGTATTTATAGCAAAATTGCAGATACTGTCCTAATTTTGGGGCAAAAAGGCAGAAATTCCCTTTATTTTGGGGCAAAAATGCAGAAATTCTTCTTATTTCGTGGCAAAAATCAGAAATTTACCTTATTTTGGGGCAAAATTTTAGAAATTTCTTTTATTTTGGAACAGAATTGCAGAAATTTTTCTTATTTTGTGGCAAAAAGGCAGAAATTTTCCATATTTTGGTGCAAAAAGGCTGGAATTCCCATTATTTTGAGGTAAAATGCTGAAATTCCCCATATTTTGGGGCAAAAAGGCAGAAATTCCCCTCATTTTGGAGCAAAAAGGCAAAAATTTCCTTTTTTTTCGGGCAAATTGCAGAAATTTCATTTATTTCAGGGCAAAAAGTCAGAAATTACTTTTATTTTGGGGCAAAAAGCAGAAATTTCTTTTATTTTGGTACAAAATTGAAGAAATTTTCCTTATTTTGGAACAAAAAGTCAGAAATTCCCCATATTTTGAAGAAAAGGCATAAATTCCCCTTATTTTGTGGTAAAAAGGCTGAAATTCCCATTATTTTGGGGCAAAAAGGCAGAAATTCCCCATATTTTGAAGCAAAATTGCACATATTCCCCTAATTTTGAGGAAAAATGCAGAAATTCACATTATTTTGGGGCAAAAAGACAGAAATTCTCCTTATTTCAGGGCAAAAAGTCAGAAATTCCCCTTATTTTGGGGCAAAATTCCAGAAATTTCCTTTATTTTGGGGCAAAATTGCAGAAATCTCTTTTATTTTGGGTCAAAATTACAGAAATTTCACTTATTTCAGGGAAAAAACGCAGAAATTCCCCTTATTTTGGGGCAATAACACAGAAATTCCCCTTATTTTGTTGCAAAAATGCAGAATTTTCCCTTATTTTGGGGCAAAATTGTAGAAATTTCACTTATTTCAGGGAAAATTCAAAAATTCCTTTAATTTTGGGGCAAAAAAACAGAAATTTCTTTTATTTGAGGGTAAAAAGTCAGAAATTTCACTTATTTTGAGGTAAAAAGGCCAAAATTCCTTTTATTGTGGGGCAAAAATGAAGAAATTTCTATTTTTTGTGGCAAAAGGTATACATTCCCCTTATTTTTGGGCTAAAAAGTCGAAATTCTCCGTATTTTGAAGCAAAATTGCAGAAATTCTTCTAATTGTGGAGCAAAAATGCAGAAATTCCCTATATGTTGGGGCAAAAAGACAGAAATTCTCCTTACTTTGGGGCAAAACTCAGAAATTCTTCTTATTTTGGGGCTATATTGCAGAAATTTCCCTTATTTTGGGGCAAAATTGCAGAAATTTCACTTATTTCAGGGTAATAAGAAAGAAATTTTCTTTATTTTGGGGCAAAAAAGACAGAAATTCCCTTTGTTTTGGGGGAAAAAGACAGAAATTCCACTTATTTAGAGGCAAAAAAGCAGAAATTCCCCTTATTTTGGAGCAAAAATGAAGAAATTTCCATTTTTTATAGCAAAAAGGTATGCATTCTTCTTATTTTCGGGCAAAAAAAGCAGAAATTCCTCGTATTTAGGAACAAAAATGCAGAAATTCCCCTAATTATGGGGCAAAAAGGCAGAAATTCTCTCTATATTGGGGCAAAAAGACAGAAATTCTCCTTATTGTGGGGCAAAGCTCAGAAATTCCACTTATTTTGGGGCAAAATTTCAGAAATTTCCTTTATTTTTGGGCAAAATTGCAGAAATTTCATTATTTTGGGCAAAAAGTCAGAAATTTCCCAAATTTTTGAGGCAAAAATGCAGAAATTCCCCTTATTTTGAGGTAAAAAGGCTGAAATTCTCGCTATTTTGGGGCAAAAAAGCAGAAATTCCCCTTATTTTGGGGCAAAAGGCAGACATTTCCCTTATTTTGGGGAAAAATTTTAGAAATTTAACTTTTTTAAGGGCAAAAAGTCAGAAATTCCCCTTATTTTGGGGCAAAAAGACAGAAATTCGATTTATTTTTTGGGAAAAGTCAGAAATTGCACTTATTTTGAGTCAAAAAGGCGGAAAATCCCCTTATTTTGGGGTAAAAATAAAGAAATTTTCCTTTTTTATGGAAAAAAGGTATACATTCCCTTTATTTTCGGGCAAAAAGGCAGAAATTCCCAGTATTTTGGAGCAAAATTGCAGAAATTCCCCTAATTTTATGGCAAAAATGCAGGGCTTCCCCTTTATTTTGGGGTAAAACTGCAGAAATTTCACTTATTTCGCGGCAAAATTGCAGAAATTCCCTTTATTTTCGGCGAAAAAGGCAGAAAATCCCCGTATTTTGGAGCAAAACTGAAGAAATTCACCTAATTTTGGGGTAAAACATGCAGTAATTTTCTTTATTTTGGGGCAAAAAGGCAGAAATTCCCTTTATTTTGGGGCAAAAGGCAGAAATTCCCCTTATTTTAGGGCAAAATAGAAGAAATTTCTCTTATTTGGAAACAAAAAACAGAAATTCCCTTTATTTTGGGGCAAAATTGCAGAAAATTACTTTATTATGGGGAAAAATTGCAGAAATTTTATTTTATTTTATGGCAAAATTGTAGAAATTTCACTTATTTCAGAGAAAAAAAGCAAAAATTTTTCTTATTTTAGGGCAAAAATGCAGAAATTCCCTTTATTTTGGGGCAAAAACGCAGAAATTCACCTTATTTTGGGGTAAAATTGCAGACATTTCACATATTTCAGGGGAAAAAGGCAGAAATTCCCCTTTTTTGGGGGCTAAATGGCAGAAATTCCCCTTAATTTGGAGAAAAATTGCAGAAATGTCACTTGTTTGGGGGCAAAAAGGCAGAAAATCTCTTTAATTTTGGGCAAAAAGGCAGAAATTCCCTGTATTTTGGAGCAATATTGCAGAAATTCCCCTAATATTGGGGCAAAAATGCAGAAATTCCCTTTATTTGGGGCAAATCGGCAGAAGTTCCCCTTATTTTCGGGAAAAGAGGCAGAGATTCCCTGTATTTATAGCAAGATTGCAGATACTCTCCTAATTTTGGGGCAAAAAGGCAGAAATTCCCTTAATTTTGGGGCAAAAATGCATAAATTCTTCTTATTTCGGGGCAAAAATCAGAAATATACCTTATTTTGGGGCAAAATTTTAGAAATTTCTTTTATTTTGGAACAGAATTGCAGAAATTTTTCTTATTTTGTGGCAAAAAGGCAGAAATTTTCCATATAATGGTGCAAAAATGCTGAAATTCCCATTATTTTGAGGTAAAATGCTGAAATTCCCCATATTTCGGGGCAAAAAGGCAGAAATTCCCCTCATTTTGGGGCAATAAGGCAAAAATTTTTTTTTTTTCGGGCAAATTGCAGAAATTTCATTTATTTCAGGGCAAAAAGTCAGAAATTACTTTTATTTTGGGGCAAAAAGCAGAAATTTCTTTTATTTTGTCACAAAATTGAAGAAATTTTCTTTATTTTGGAACAAAAAGTCAGAAATTTCCCCATATTTTTGGCAAAAGGCAGAAATTCCCCTTATTTTGAGGTAAAAGTGCTGAAATTCCCATTATTTTGGGGCAAAAATGCAGAAATTCCCTTTACTTTGTGGCAAAAAGGCAGAAATTCCTGTTAATTGGGGCAGAAAAGCAAAAATTTTCCTTATTTGAGGGCAATAAGGCAGAAATTCCCCATATTTTGTGGCAAAAAGACAGAAATTCCCCTTATTTATAGGTAAAATGCTAAAATTTCCTTATTTTGTCAAAAGGCAGAAATTCCCCTTATTTTGTGGCAAAATTGCAGAAATTTCACTTATATCAGGGCAAAAAGTCATAAATTTGCCTTATTTTGGGGCAAAAAGCAGAAATTCTTCTAATTTTGGGGCCAAAAACAGAAATTCCTTTTATATTGGGGTAACATTGTGGAAATTTCAAATATTTCTGGGAAAAAAGGCAGAAATTCCACTTTATTTTGGGCAATAAGGCAGAAATTCCCCGTATTTTGGAGCAAAATTTCAGAAATTCCCCTTATATTGGTGCAAAAATGCAGAAATTCCCTTTCTTTTGGTTCAATAAGGCAGAAATTCCCCATATTTTGAAGCAAAATTGCACATATTCCCCTAATTTTGAGGGAAAATGCAGAAATTCACATTATTTTGGGGCAAAAAGACAGAAATTCTCCTTATTTCAGGGCAAAAAGTCAGAAATTCCCCTTATTTTGGGGCAAAATTCCAGAAATTTCCTTTATTTTGGGGCAAAATTGCAGAAATCTCCTTTATTTTGGGTCAAAATTACAGAAATTTCACTTATTTCAGGGAAAAAACGGAGAATTTCCCCTTATTTTGGGGCAAAAACACAGAAATTCCCCTTATTTTGTGGCAAAAATGCAGAATTTTCCCTTATTTTGGGGCAAAATTGTAGAAATTTCACTTATTTCAGGGCAAAATTCAAAAATTCCTTTTATTTTGGGGCAAAAAAACAGAAAATCCGTTTATTTTAGGGTAAAAAGTCAGAAATTTCACTTATTTTGAGGTAAAAAGGCCAAAATTCCTTTTATTGTGGGGCAAAAATGAAGAAATTTCACTTTTTTGTGGCAAAAGGTATACATTCCCCTAATTTTTGGGCTAAAAAGTAGAAATTCCCCATATTTTGAAGCAAAATTGCAGAAATTCCCCTAATTGTGGGGCAAAAAGGCAGAAATTCCCTATATGTTGGGGCAAAGAGACAGAAATTCTCCTTACTTTGTGGCAAAACTCAGAAATTTCTCTTATTTTGGGGCTAAATTGCAGAAATTTCCGTTATTTTTGGGCAAAATTGCAGAAATTTCACTTATTTCAGGGAAAAAAGGCAGAAATTTTTCGTATTTTGGAGCACAATTGCAGATATTCTTAATATTTTGTGGCAAAAATGCAGAATTTCCCCATATTTTGAGGTAAAAAGGCTGAAATTCCCCTTATTTGGGGGCAAAAAGGCAGAAATTTCGCTTATTTTGGGGCAAAAAGACAGAAATTCCCTTTATTTCGTGGCAAAAAGGCGGAAATTTCTTTTATTTTGAGGCAAAATTGCAGAAATTTCACTTATTTCAGGGCATAATTCAAAAATTCCTTTTATTTTGGTTCAAAAAGACAGAAATTCCATTTATTTTTGGGTAAAAAGGCAGAAATTTCACATATTTTGAGGTAAAAAAAGCAGAAATTTCTCTTATTTTGGGGCAAAAATGAAGAAATTTCTTTTTTTGGGGCAAAAGGTATACATTCTCCTTATTTTTGTGCTAAAAAGTAGAAATTCCTCGTATTTTGGAGCAAAATTGCAGAAATTCCCCTAATTGTGGGGCAAAAAGGCAGAAATTTCCTATATGTTTGGGCAAAGAGACAGAAATTCTCCTTCTTTTGGGGAAAAACTCAGAAATTCCACTTATTTTGGGGCAAAATTCCAGAAATTTCACCTATTTTAAGGCAAAATTGCAGAAATTTCACATATTTTGGGGCAAAATTGCAGAAATTTCACTTATTCAGTGTAATAAGTCAGAAATTTTCCTTATTTTTGGGCAAAAAAGACAAAAATTCCCTTTGTTTTGGGGGAAAAAGACAGTAATTCCACTTATTTAGAGGCAAAAAAGCAGAAATTCCCCTTATTTTGGAGCAAAAATGAAGAAATTTCCCTTTTTTATGGCAAAAAGGTATGCATTCTTCTTATTTTCGGGCAAATAGGCAGAAATTCCTCGTATTTTGGAGCAAAATTGCAGAAATTCCTCTAATTGTGGGGCAAAAAGGCAGAAATTCCCTATAACTTGGGGCAAAAAAACCAGAAATTCTTCTGTTTTGGGGGCAAAACTCAGAAATTCCACTTATTTTGGGGCAAAATTCCAGGAATTTCCCTTATTTTAAAGCAAAATTAGAGAAATTTCACTTATTTTGGGGCAAAATTGCAGAAATTCCCCTAATATTGGGGCAAAATTGCAGAAATTTCACTTATTTCAAGGCAAAATTCAAAAATTCCTTTTATTTTGGGGCAAAAAGACAGAAATACCGATTATTTTAGGGTAAAAAGGCAGAAATTTTACTTATTTTGAGATAAAAAGGCCAAAATTCCTCTTATTGTGGGGCAAAAATGAAGAAATTTCCCTTTTTTGTAGCAAAAGGTATACATTCCCCTTATTTTTGGGCTAAAAAGTAGAAATTCCCCGTATTTTGAAGCAAAATTGCAGAAATTCCCCTAATTGTGGGGCAAAAAGGCAGAAATTCCCTATATGTTGGGGCAAAAGACAGAAATTCTCCTTACTTTGGGGCAAAAATCAGAAATTCCTCTTATTTTGGGGCTAAATTGCAGAAATTTCACTTATTTTGGTGTAAAATTGCAGAAATTTCACTTATTTCAGGGAAAGAAAGCAGAAATTTTTTGTACTTTGGAGCACAATTGCAGATATTCTTAATATTTTGTGGGAAAAATGCAGAAATTCCCCATATTTTGAGGTTAAAATGCTGAAATTCCCCTTATTTGGGGGCAAAAAGGCAGGAATTTCGCTTATTTTGGGGCAAAAAGACAGAAATTCCCCTTATTTCGTGGCAAAAAGGTGGAAATTTCTTTTATTTTGAGGCAAAATTGCAGAAATTTCCCTTATTTCAGGGCATAATTCAAAAATTCCTTTTATTTTGGGGGCAAAAATACAGAAATTCCGTTTATTTTGGGGTAAAAAGGCAGAAATTTCACTTTTTTTGAGGTAATAAGGCAGAAATTCCTCTTATTTTGGGGCAAAAATGAAGAAATTTCTTTTTTTTTTTGTGGCAAAAGGTATACATTCCCCTTATTTTCGTGCTAAAAAGTAGAAATTCCCCGTATTTTGGAGCAAAATTACAGAAATTCCCCTCATTGTGGGGCAAAAAGGCAGAAATTTCCAATATGTTTGGGCAAAAAGACAAAAATTCTTTTTTTTTGGGCAAAACTCAGAAATTCCACTTATTTAGGGGCAAAATTCCAGAAATTTCACCTATTTTAAGGCAAAATAGCAGAAATTTCACTTATTTTGGTGCAAAATTGCAGAAATTTCACTTATTTCAGAAAAAAAGCAGAAATTTTCTTATTTGGAACAAAAAGGAAGAAATTTCTTTTATTTTGGTAAAAAATTGCAGAAATTTTTCTTATTTTGGGGCAAAAAGGCAGAAATTTCCCATATTTTGGGACAAAAATGCAGAAATTCCCTTTATTTTGAGGTAAAAATGCTGAAATTCCCCTTATTTGGGGCAAAATATCAGAAATTTCACTTATTTTGGGGCAAAATTTCAGAAATTTCACTTATTTCAGGGAAAAAAGGCAGAAATTTTCTTTATTTTGGGGCAAAAAGTAAGAAATTCCTAAAATTTTGTGGCAAAAAATGCAGAATTTCCCCTTATTTTGAGGTGAAAAGGCTGAAATTCCTCTTATTTGGGGGCAAAAAAGCAGAAATTTCACTTATTTTAAGGCAAAATTGCAGAAATTTCACTTATATCAGGGAAAAAAGGGAGAAATTTTCCTTATTTTGGGGCAAAAAGTCAGAAATTCCTAATAATTTGTGGCAAAAATGCAGAAATTCCCCTTATTTTGAGGCAAAAAGGCTGAAATTCCCCTTATTTGGGGGCAAAAATGCATAAATTTCCCTTATTTCGTGGCAAAATTGCAAAAATTTCACTTAATTCAGGGTAATAAGTCAGAAATTTTCCTTATTTTGGGGCAAAAAAGACAGAAATTCCCTTTGTTTAGGGGGAAAAAGACAGAAATTCCACTTATTTAGAGGCAAAAAGGCAGAAATTTTCCTCATTTTGGAGCAAAAAAGAAGAAATTTCCCTTTTTTATGGCAAAAAGGTATGCATTCTTCTTATTTTCGGGCAAAAAGGCAGAAATTCCTTGTATTTTGGAGCAAAATTGCAGAAATTCCCCTAATTGTGGGGCAAAAATGCAGAAATTCCCCATATGTTAGGGCAAAAATACAGAAATTCTCCTTATTTAGGGGCAAAACTCAGAAATTCCACATATTTTGGGGCAAAATTGCAGAAATTTCAATTATTTAGGGGCAAAATTGCAGAAATTTCACTTATTTTGGGGCAAAATTTCAGAAATTTCACCTATTTCAGGGAAAAAACTCAGAAATTTTCCTTATTTTGGAGCAAAAAGGCAGAAATTCTTAATATTTTGTGGCAAAAATGCAGAAATTCTCCTTACTTTGAGGTAAAAAAGCTGAAATTTTTTTTATTTGGGGGCAAAAAGGCAGAAATTTCCGTTATTTTGTGGCAAAATTGAAGAAATTTCACTTATTTCAGGGTAATAAGTCAAAAATTTTCCTTATTTTGGGGCAAAAAAGACAGAAATTCTTTTTATTTTGGGGGAAAAAGACAGAAATTCCACTTATTTAGAGGCAAAAAAGCAGAAATTCCCCTCATTTTGGAGAAAAATTGCAGAAATTTCCTTTTTTTATGGCAAAAAGTTATGCATTCTTCTTATTTTCAGGCAAAAAGGCAGAAATTCCCTGTATTTTGGAGCTATATTGCAGAAATTTCTTTAATTGTGAGGTAAAAAGGCAGAAATTCCCTATATGTTGGGGCAAAAAAAAAGAAATTCTCCTTATTTTGGGGCAAAACTCAGAAATTCCACTCATTTTGAGGCAAAATTCCAGAAATTTCTCTTATTTTGGGGCAAAATTGCAGAAAATTCACTTATTTCAGAAAAAAAGCAGAAATTTTCTTATTTTGGGGCAAAAAGGCAGAAATTTCCTATATTTTGGGGCAAAAATGCAGAAATTCCCTTTTTTTGAGGAAAAAAGGCTGAAATTCCCCTTATTTGGGGGCAAAAAAGGTAGAAATTCTCCGTATTTTGGAGCAAAATTGCAGAAATTCCTCTAATTGTGGGGCAAAAAGGAAGAAATTCCCTATATGTTGGGGCAAAAGACAGAAATTCTCCTTATTTTGGGGCAAAACTCAGAAATTCAACTTATTTTGAAGCAAAATTTGAGAATTTTCTTTTATTTTTGGGCATAATTGCAGAAATTTCACTTATTTTGGGGCAAAATTGCAGAAATTTCACTTATTTCAGAAAAAAAGCAGAAATTTTCTAATTTTGGGGCAAAAAGGCAGAAGTTTCTTTTATTTGGTACAAAATTGCAGAAATTTTTCTTATATTGGGGCAAAAAGGAAGAAATTTCCCATATTTTGGGGCAAAAAGACAGAAATTTTCTTTACTTTGGGGCAAAACTCAGAAATTCCTATTATTTTGGTGCTAAATTGCAGAAATTTCCCTTATTTTGGGCAAAATTGCAGAAATTTCACTAATTTCAGGGAAAAAAGGCAGAAATTTTTCATATTTTGTAGCACAATGGCAGAAATTCTTAATATTTTGTGGCAAAAATGCAGAAATTCCCCATATTTTGAGGTAAAAAGGCTGAAATTCCCCTCATTTGGAAGCAAAAATGCAGAAATTTCCCTTATTTTGTGGCATAAAGAAAGAAATTCCCCTTATTTTGTGGCAAAAAGGCGGAAATTTCATTTATTTTGGGGCAAAATTGCAGAAATTTCACTTATTTCAGGGCATAATTCAAAAATTCCTTTTATTTTGGGGCAAAAAGACAGAAATTTTGTTTATTTTTGAGTAAAAAGGCAGAAATTTCACTTATTTTGAGGTAAAAAGGCAGAAATTCCTCTTGTTTTGAAGCAAAAATGAAAAAATTTCTTTTTTTGTGTCAAAAGGTATACATTCCCCTTATTTTCGGGCTAAAAAGTAGAAATTCCCCGTATTTTGGAGCAAAATTGCAGAAATTCCCCTAATTGTGGGGCAAAAAGGCAGAAATTTCCTATATGTTGGGGCAAAAATACAGAAATTCTCTTTATTTTGGGGCAAAACTCAGAAACTCCACTTATTTTGGGGCAAAATTCCAGAAATTTCCCTTATTTTGGGGCAAAATTGCAGAAATTTCACTTATTTTGGAACAAAATTGCAGAAATTTCACTTATTTCAGAAAAAAAGCAGAAATTTTCTTATTTTGGGGCAAAAAGGCAGAAGTTTCTTTTATTTTGGTACAAAATTGCAGAAATTTTTCTTATTTTGGGGGAAAAAGGCAGAAATTTCCTATATTTTGGGGCAAAAATGCAGAAATTCCCCTAATTGTGGGGCAAAAATTCAGAAATTCTCTATTTGTTGGGGCAAAAAGACAGAAATTCTCCTTACTTTGGGGCAAAACTCAGAAATTCCTATATTTTTGGGGCAAAATTGCAGAAATTTCGCTTATTTTGGGGCAAAATTGCAGAAATTTCACGAATTTCAGGGAAAAAAGGCAGAAATTTTTCGTATTTTGGAGCACATGGCAGAAATTCTTAATATTTTGTGGCAAAAAGGCAGAAATTCCCCATATTTTGAGGTAAAAAGGCTGAAATTCCCCTTATTTGGGAGCATAAAGGCAGAAATTTCCCTTATTTTGTGGCAAAAAGACAGAAATTCCCCTTATTTTGTGGCAAAAAGGCGGAAATTTCATTTATTTTGGGGCAAAATTGCAGAAATTTCACTTATTTCAGCGCATAACTCAAAAATTCCTTTAATTTTGGGGCAAAAAGACAAAAATTCTGTTTATTTTTGGGTAAAAAGGCAGAAATTTCACTTATTTTGAGGTAAAAAGTCAGAAATTCCTCTTATTTTGGGGCAAAAATGAAGAAATTTCATTTTTTTTGTGGCAAAAGGTATACATTCCCCTTATTTTCGGGCTAAAAAGAAGAAATTCCCCGTATTTTGGAGCAAAATTGCAGAAATTACCCTAATTGTGGGGCAAAAAGGCAGAAATTTCTTATATGTTGGGGCAAAAAGACAGAAATTCTCTTTATTTTGGGGCAAAACTCAAAACTCTACTTATTTTGGGGCAAAATTCCAGAAATTTCACCAATTTTGGGGCAAAATTGCAGAAATTTCACTTATTTTGGTGCAAAATTGCAGAAATTTCACTTACTTCAGAAAAAAAAGCAGAAATTTTCTTATTTGGAAACAAAAAGGCAGAAATTTCTTTTATTTTGGTACAAAATTGCAAAAATTTTCCTTATTTTAAGGCAAAATGGCAGAAATTTCCCATATTTTTGGGGAAAAATGCAGAAATTCCCCTTATTTTGAGGTAAAAATGCTGAAATACACCTTATTTGGGGGCAAAAAGGCAGAAATTTCACATATTTTGGGGCAAAATTGCAGAATTTTCACTTATTTCAGGGAAAAAAGGCAGAAATTTTCCTTATTTTGGGGCAAAAAGGCAGAAATTCCTAATATTTTGTGGTAAAAATGCAGAAATTCCCCTTATTTTGAGGTAAAAAGGCTGAAATTCCCCTTATTTGGGGGCAAAAATGCATAAATTTCCCTTATTTCGTGGCAAAATTGCAAAAATTTCACTTATTTCAGGGTAACAAGTCAGAAAGTTTCCTTATTTTGGGGCAAAAAAGACAGAAATATCCTTTGTTTTGGGGGAAAAAGACAGAAATTCCACTTATTAGAGGCAAAAATGCAGAAATTCTTCTTATTTTGGAGCAAAAATGAAGAAATTTTCCTTTTTTATGGCAAAAAGGTATGCATTCTTATTATTTTCGGGCAAATAGGCAGAAATTCCCCGTATTTTGGAGCAGAATTGCAGAAATTCCCCTAATTGTGGGGCAAAAGGCAGAAATTCCCTATATGTTGGGGCAAAAAGACAGAAATTCTTCTTATTTTGGGGCAAAACGCAGAAATTCCACTTATTTTGGGGCAAAATTCCAGGAATTTCCCTTATTTTAAGGGAAAATTAGAGAAATTTAACTTATTTTGGGGCAAAATTTCAGAAATTTTACTTATTTCAGAAGAAAAAGCAGAAATTTTCTTATTTTGGGGCAAAAAGGCAGAAATTCCTAAAATTTGTGGCAAAAATGCAGAAATTCCCCTTATTTTGAGGTAAATAGGCTGAAATTCCTCTTATTTTGGGGCAAAAAGGCAGAAATTTTCCTTATTTTGCAGCAAAATTGCAGAAATTTCACTTATTTCAGGGTAGTAAGTCAGAAATTTTCCTTATTTTGGGGCAAAAAAGACAGGAATTCTCTTTTTTTCAAGGTAAAAGACAGAAATTCCACTAATTTAGAGACAAAAAAGCAGAAATTCCCCTTATTTTGGAGCAAAAATGAAGAAATTTCTCTTTTTTATGGCAAAAAGGTATGCATTATTCTTATTTTCGTGCAAAAAGGCAGAAATTCACCGTATTTTTGGAGCAAAATTGCAAAAATTCCCCTAATTGTGGGACAAAAAGGCAGAAATTCACTATATGTTAGGGTAAAAAGACAGAAATTCTCCTTATTTTGGGGCAAAACTCAGAAATTCCACTTATTTTGGGGCAAAATTGTAGAATTTTCCCTTATTTTTGGGCAAAATTGCAGAAATTTCACTTATTTTAGGGCAAAATTGCAGAAATTTCACTTGTTTCAGGGAAAAAAGGCAGAAATTTTCCTTATTTTGGGGCAAAAACGCAGAAATTCTTAATATTTTGTGGCAAAAATGCAGAAATTCCCCTTATTTTGAGGTAAAATCCTGAAATTCCCCTTATTTGGGTTCAAAAAGTCAGAAATTTCACTTATTTTGGGGCAAAATTGCAGAAATTTCACTTATTTCAGTGTAATAATGCAGAAATTTTCCTTATTTTGGGGCAAGAAAGACAGAAATTCCCTTTGTTTTGGGGGAAAAAGACAGAAATTCCACATATTTAGAGGCATAAAAGCAGAAATTCCCCTTATTTTGGAGCAAAATTGCAGAAATTTTCCATTTATATTGCAAAAAGGTATGCATTCTACTTATTTTCGGGCAAAAAAGCAGAAATTCCTTGTATTTTGGAGTAAAATTGCAGAAATTCCCCTAATTGTTGGGCAAAAAGGCAGAAATTTCCTATATGTTGGGGCAAAAAGACAGAAATTCTCCTTATTTTGGGGCAAAACAGAAATTCCACTTATTTTGAGGCAAAATTCCAGAAATTTCACTTATTTTGGAGCAAAATTGCAGAAATTTCACTTATTTCAGAAAAAAAGCAGAAATTTTCTAATTTTGGGGCAAAAAGTCAGAAGTTTCTTTTATTTTGGTACAAAATTGCAGAAATTTTTCTTATATTTGGGCAAAAAGGAAGAAATTTCCCATACTTTGGGGCAAAAAGACAGAAATTTTCTTTACATTGGGGCAAAACTCAGAAATTCCTATTATTTTGGTGCTTAATTGCAGAAATTTCCCTTATTTTGGGCAAAATTGCAGAAATTTCACTAATTTCAGGGAAAAAAGGCAGAAATTTTTCGTATTTTGTAGCACAATGGCAGAAATTCTTAATATTTTGTGGCAAAAAGGCAGAAATTCCCCATATTTTGAGGTAAAAAGGCTGAAATTCCCCTTATTTGGAAGCATAAAGGCAGAAATTTCCCTTATTTTGTGGCATAAAGACAGAAAATCCCCTTATTTTGTTGCAAAAATGCGGAAATTTCATTTATTTTGGGGCAAAATTTCAGAAATTTTACTTATTTCAGGGCATAATTCAGAAATTCCTTTTATTTTGGGGCAAAATTGCAGAAATTTCACTTATTTCAGCGCATAATTCAAAAATTCCTTTAATTTTGGGGCAAAAAGACAAAAATTCTGTTTATTTTTGGGTAAAAAGGCAGAAATTTCACTTATTTTGAGGTAAAAAGTCAGAAATTCCTCTTATTTGGGGGCAAAAATGAAGAAATTTTTTTTTTTTTGTGGCAAAAGGTATACATTCCCCTTATTTTCGGGCTAAAAAGTAGAAATTCCCCGTATTTTGGAGCAAAATTGCAGAAATTCCCCTAATTGTGGGGCAAAAAGGCAGAAATTTCCTATATGTTGGGGCAAAAATACAGAAATTCTCTTTATTTTGGGGCAAAACTCAGAAACTCCACTTATTTTGGGGCAAAATTCCAGAAATTTCCCTTATTTTGGGGCAAAATTGCAGAAATTTCACTTATTTTGGAACAAAATTGCAGAAATTTCACTTATTTCAGAAAAAAAGCAGAAATTTTCTTATTTTGGGGCAAAAAGGCAGAAGTTTCTTTTATTTTGGTACAAAATTGCAGAAATTTTTCTTATTTTGGGGGAAAAAGGCAGAAATTTCCTATATTTTGGGGCAAAAATGCAGAAATTCCCCTAATTGTGGGGCAAAAATTCAGAAATTCTCTATTTGTTGGGGCAAAAAGACAGAAATTCTCCTTACTTTGGGGCAAAACTCAGAAATTCCTATATTTTTGGGGCAAAATTGCAGAAATTTCGCTTATTTTGGGGCAAAATTGCAGAAATTTCACGAATTTCAGGGAAAAAAGGCAGAAATTTTTCGTATTTTGGAGCACATGGCAGAAATTCTTAATATTTTGTGGCAAAAAGGCAGAAATTCCCCATATTTTGAGGTAAAAAGGCTGAAATTCCCCTTATTTGGAAGCATAAAGGCAGAAATTTCCCTTATTTTGTGGCATAAAGACAGAAAATCCCCTTATTTTGTTGCAAAAATGCGGAAATTTCATTTATTTTGGGGCAAAATTTCAGAAATTTTACTTATTTCAGGGCATAATTCAGAAATTCCTTTTATTTTGGGGCAAAATTGCAGAAATTTCACTTATTTCAGCGCATAATTCAAAAATTCCTTTAATTTTGGGGCAAAAAGACAAAAATTCTGTTTATTTTTGGGTAAAAAGGCAGAAATTTCACTTATTTTGAGGTAAAAAGTCAGAAATTCCTCTTATTTGGGGGCAAAAATGAAGAAATTTTTTTTTTTTTTTGTGGCAAAAGGTATACATTCCCCTTATTTTCGGGCTAAAAAGTAGAAATTCCCCGTATTTTGGAGCAAAATTGCAGAAATTCCCCTAATTGTGGGGCAAAAAGGCAGAAATTTCCTATATGTTGGGGCAAAAATACAGAAATTCTCTTTATTTTGGGGCAAAACTCAGAAACTCCACTTATTTTGGGGCAAAATTCCAGAAATTTCCCTTATTTTGGGGCAAAATTGCAGAAATTTCACTTATTTTGGAACAAAATTGCAGAAATTTCACTTATTTCAGAAAAAAAGCAGAAATTTTCTTATTTTGGGGCAAAAAGGCAGAAGTTTCTTTTATTTTGGTACAAAATTGCAGAAATTTTTCTTATTTTGGGGGAAAAAGGCAGAAATTTCCTATATTTTGGGGCAAAAATGCAGAAATTCCCCTAATTGTGGGGCAAAAATTCAGAAATTCTCTATTTGTTGGGGCAAAAAGACAGAAATTCTCCTTACTTTGGGGCAAAACTCAGAAATTCCTATATTTTTGGGGCAAAATTGCAGAAATTTCGCTTATTTTGGGGCAAAATTGCAGAAATTTCACGAATTTCAGGGAAAAAAGGCAGAAATTTTTCGTATTTTGGAGCACATGGCAGAAATTCTTAATATTTTGTGGCAAAAAGGCAGAAATTCCCCATATTTTGAGGTAAAAAGGCTGAAATTCCCCTTATTTGGGAGCATAAAGGCAGAAATTTCCCTTATTTTGTGGCAAAAAGACAGAAATTCCCCTTATTTTGTGGCAAAAAGGCGGAAATTTCATTTATTTTGGGGCAAAATTGCAGAAATTTCACTTATTTCAGCGCATAACTCAAAAATTCCTTTAATTTTGGGGCAAAAAGACAAAAATTCTGTTTATTTTTGGGTAAAAAGGCAGAAATTTCACTTATTTTGAGGTAAAAAGTCAGAAATTCCTCTTATTTTGGGGCAAAAATGAAGAAATTTCATTTTTTTTGTGGCAAAAGGTATACATTCCCCTTATTTTCGGGCTAAAAAGAAGAAATTCCCCGTATTTTGGAGCAAAATTGCAGAAATTACCCTAATTGTGGGGCAAAAAGGCAGAAATTTCTTATATGTTGGGGCAAAAAGACAGAAATTCTCTTTATTTTGGGGCAAAACTCAAAACTCTACTTATTTTGGGGCAAAATTCCAGAAATTTCACCAATTTTGGGGCAAAATTGCAGAAATTTCACTTATTTTGGTGCAAAATTGCAGAAATTTCACTTACTTCAGAAAAAAAAGCAGAAATTTTCTTATTTGGAAACAAAAAGGCAGAAATTTCTTTTATTTTGGTACAAAATTGCAAAAATTTTCCTTATTTTAAGGCAAAATGGCAGAAATTTCCCATATTTTTGGGGAAAAATGCAGAAATTCCCCTTATTTTGAGGTAAAAATGCTGAAATACACCTTATTTGGGGGCAAAAAGGCAGAAATTTCACATATTTTGGGGCAAAATTGCAGAATTTTCACTTATTTCAGGGAAAAAAGGCAGAAATTTTCCTTATTTTGGGGCAAAAAGGCAGAAATTCCTAATATTTTGTGGTAAAAATGCAGAAATTCCCCTTATTTTGAGGTAAAAAGGCTGAAATTCCCCTTATTTGGGGGCAAAAATGCATAAATTTCCCTTATTTCGTGGCAAAATTGCAAAAATTTCACTTATTTCAGGGTAACAAGTCAGAAAGTTTCCTTATTTTGGGGCAAAAAAGACAGAAATATCCTTTGTTTTGGGGGAAAAAGACAGAAATTCCACTTATTAGAGGCAAAAATGCAGAAATTCTTCTTATTTTGGAGCAAAAATGAAGAAATTTTCCTTTTTTATGGCAAAAAGGTATGCATTCTTATTATTTTCGGGCAAATAGGCAGAAATTCCCCGTATTTTGGAGCAGAATTGCAGAAATTCCCCTAATTGTGGGGCAAAAGGCAGAAATTCCCTATATGTTGGGGCAAAAAGACAGAAATTCTTCTTATTTTGGGGCAAAACGCAGAAATTCCACTTATTTTGGGGCAAAATTCCAGGAATTTCCCTTATTTTAAGGGAAAATTAGAGAAATTTAACTTATTTTGGGGCAAAATTTCAGAAATTTTACTTATTTCAGAAGAAAAAGCAGAAATTTTCTTATTTTGGGGGCAAAAAGGCAGAAATTCCTAAAATTTGTGGCAAAAATGCAGAAATTCCCCTTATTTTGAGGTAAATAGGCTGAAATTCCTCTTATTTTGGGGCAAAAAGGCAGAAATTTTCCTTATTTTGCAGCAAAATTGCAGAAATTTCACTTATTTCAGGGTAGTAAGTCAGAAATTTTCCTTATTTTGGGGCAAAAAAGACAGGAATTCTCTTTTTTTCAAGGTAAAAGACAGAAATTCCACTAATTTAGAGACAAAAAAGCAGAAATTCCCCTTATTTTGGAGCAAAAATGAAGAAATTTCTCTTTTTTATGGCAAAAAGGTATGCATTATTCTTATTTTCGTGCAAAAAGGCAGAAATTCACCGTATTTTTGGAGCAAAATTGCAAAAATTCCCCTAATTGTGGGACAAAAAGGCAGAAATTCACTATATGTTAGGGTAAAAAGACAGAAATTCTCCTTATTTTGGGGCAAAACTCAGAAATTCCACTTATTTTGGGGCAAAATTGTAGAATTTTCCCTTATTTTTGGGCAAAATTGCAGAAATTTCACTTATTTTAGGGCAAAATTGCAGAAATTTCACTTGTTTCAGGGAAAAAAGGCAGAAATTTTCCTTATTTTGGGGCAAAAACGCAGAAATTCTTAATATTTTGTGGCAAAAATGCAGAAATTCCCCTTATTTTGAGGTAAAATCCTGAAATTCCCCTTATTTGGGTTCAAAAAGTCAGAAATTTCACTTATTTTGGGGCAAAATTGCAGAAATTTCACTTATTTCAGTGTAATAATGCAGAAATTTTCCTTATTTTGGGGCAAGAAAGACAGAAATTCCCTTTGTTTTGGGGGAAAAAGACAGAAATTCCACATATTTAGAGGCATAAAAGCAGAAATTCCCCTTATTTTGGAGCAAAATTGCAGAAATTTTCCATTTATATTGCAAAAAGGTATGCATTCTACTTATTTTCGGGCAAAAAAGCAGAAATTCCTTGTATTTTGGAGTAAAATTGCAGAAATTCCCCTAATTGTTGGGCAAAAAGGCAGAAATTTCCTATATGTTGGGGCAAAAAGACAGAAATTCTCCTTATTTTGGGGCAAAACAGAAATTCCACTTATTTTGAGGCAAAATTCCAGAAATTTCACTTATTTTGGAGCAAAATTGCAGAAATTTCACTTATTTCAGAAAAAAAGCAGAAATTTTCTAATTTTGGGGCAAAAAGTCAGAAGTTTCTTTTATTTTGGTACAAAATTGCAGAAATTTTTCTTATATTTGGGCAAAAAGGAAGAAATTTCCCATACTTTGGGGCAAAAAGACAGAAATTTTCTTTACATTGGGGCAAAACTCAGAAATTCCTATTATTTTGGTGCTTAATTGCAGAAATTTCCCTTATTTTGGGCAAAATTGCAGAAATTTCACTAATTTCAGGGAAAAAAGGCAGAAATTTTTCGTATTTTGTAGCACAATGGCAGAAATTCTTAATATTTTGTGGCAAAAATGCAGAAATTCCCCATATTTTGAGGTAAAAAGGCTGAAATTCCCCTTATTTGGAAGCATAAAGGCAGAAATTTCCCTTATTTTGTGGCATAAAGACAGAAAATCCCCTTATTTTGTTGCAAAAATGCGGAAATTTCATTTATTTTGGGGCAAAATTTCAGAAATTTTACTTATTTCAGGGCATAATTCAGAAATTCCTTTTATTTTGGGGCAAAATTGCAGAAATTTCACTTATTTCAGCGCATAATTCAAAAATTCCTTTAATTTTGGGGCAAAAAGACAAAAATTCTGTTTATTTTTGGGTAAAAAGGCAGAAATTTCACTTATTTTGAGGTAAAAAGTCAGAAATTCCTCTTATTTGGGGGCAAAAATGAAGAAATTTTTTTTTTTTTTGTGGCAAAAGGTATACATTCCCCTTATTTTCGGGCTAAAAAGTAGAAATTCCCCGTATTTTGGAGCAAAATTGCAGAAATTCCCCTAATTGTGGGGCAAAAAGGCAGAAATTTCCTATATGTTGGGGCAAAAATACAGAAATTCTCTTTATTTTGGGGCAAAACTCAGAAACTCCACTTATTTTGGGGCAAAATTCCAGAAATTTCCCTTATTTTGGGGCAAAATTGCAGAAATTTCACTTATTTTGGAACAAAATTGCAGAAATTTCACTTATTTCAGAAAAAAAGCAGAAATTTTCTTATTTTGGGGCAAAAAGGCAGAAGTTTCTTTTATTTTGGTACAAAATTGCAGAAATTTTTCTTATTTTGGGGGAAAAAGGCAGAAATTTCCTATATTTTGGGGCAAAAATGCAGAAATTCCCCTAATTGTGGGGCAAAAATTCAGAAATTCTCTATTTGTTGGGGCAAAAAGACAGAAATTCTCCTTACTTTGGGGCAAAACTCAGAAATTCCTATATTTTTGGGGCAAAATTGCAGAAATTTCGCTTATTTTGGGGCAAAATTGCAGAAATTTCACGAATTTCAGGGAAAAAAGGCAGAAATTTTTCGTATTTTGGAGCACATGGCAGAAATTCTTAATATTTTGTGGCAAAAAGGCAGAAATTCCCCATATTTTGAGGTAAAAAGGCTGAAATTCCCCTTATTTGGGAGCATAAAGGCAGAAATTTCCCTTATTTTGTGGCAAAAAGACAGAAATTCCCCTTATTTTGTGGCAAAAAGGCGGAAATTTCATTTATTTTGGGGCAAAATTGCAGAAATTTCACTTATTTCAGCGCATAACTCAAAAATTCCTTTAATTTTGGGGCAAAAAGACAAAAATTCTGTTTATTTTTGGGTAAAAAGGCAGAAATTTCACTTATTTTGAGGTAAAAAGTCAGAAATTCCTCTTATTTTGGGGCAAAAATGAAGAAATTTCATTTTTTTTGTGGCAAAAGGTATACATTCCCCTTATTTTCGGGCTAAAAAGAAGAAATTCCCCGTATTTTGGAGCAAAATTGCAGAAATTACCCTAATTGTGGGGCAAAAAGGCAGAAATTTCTTATATGTTGGGGCAAAAAGACAGAAATTCTCTTTATTTTGGGGCAAAACTCAAAACTCTACTTATTTTGGGGCAAAATTCCAGAAATTTCACCAATTTTGGGGCAAAATTGCAGAAATTTCACTTATTTTGGTGCAAAATTGCAGAAATTTCACTTACTTCAGAAAAAAAAGCAGAAATTTTCTTATTTGGAAACAAAAAGGCAGAAATTTCTTTTATTTTGGTACAAAATTGCAAAAATTTTCCTTATTTTAAGGCAAAATGGCAGAAATTTCCCATATTTTTGGGGAAAAATGCAGAAATTCCCCTTATTTTGAGGTAAAAATGCTGAAATACACCTTATTTGGGGGCAAAAAGGCAGAAATTTCACATATTTTGGGGCAAAATTGCAGAATTTTCACTTATTTCAGGGAAAAAAGGCAGAAATTTTCCTTATTTTGGGGCAAAAAGGCAGAAATTCCTAATATTTTGTGGTAAAAATGCAGAAATTCCCCTTATTTTGAGGTAAAAAGGCTGAAATTCCCCTTATTTGGGGGCAAAAATGCATAAATTTCCCTTATTTCGTGGCAAAATTGCAAAAATTTCACTTATTTCAGGGTAACAAGTCAGAAAGTTTCCTTATTTTGGGGCAAAAAAGACAGAAATATCCTTTGTTTTGGGGGAAAAAGACAGAAATTCCACTTATTAGAGGCAAAAATGCAGAAATTCTTCTTATTTTGGAGCAAAAATGAAGAAATTTTCCTTTTTTATGGCAAAAAGGTATGCATTCTTATTATTTTCAGGCAAATAGGCAGAAATTCCCCGTATTTTGGAGCAGAATTGCAGAAATTCCCCTAATTGTGGGGCAAAAGGCAGAAATTCCCTATATGTTGGGGCAAAAAGACAGAAATTCTTCTTATTTTGGGGCAAAACGCAGAAATTCCACTTATTTTGGGGCAAAATTCCAGGAATTTCCCTTATTTTAAGGGAAAATTAGAGAAATTTAACTTATTTTGGGGCAAAATTTCAGAAATTTTACTTATTTCAGAAGAAAAAGCAGAAATTTTCTTATTTTGGGGCAAAAAGGCAGAAATTCCTAAAATTTGTGGCAAAAATGCAGAAATTCCCCTTATTTTGAGGTAAATAGGCTGAAATTCCTCTTATTTTGGGGCAAAAAGGCAGAAATTTTCCTTATTTTGCAGCAAAATTGCAGAAATTTCACTTATTTCAGGGTAGTAAGTCAGAAATTTTCCTTATTTTGGGGCAAAAAAGACAGGAATTCTCTTTTTTTCAAGGTAAAAGACAGAAATTCCACTAATTTAGAGACAAAAAAGCAGAAATTCCCCTTATTTTGGAGCAAAAATGAAGAAATTTCTCTTTTTTATGGCAAAAAGGTATGCATTATTCTTATTTTCGTGCAAAAAGGCAGAAATTCACCGTATTTTTGGAGCAAAATTGCAAAAATTCCCCTAATTGTGGGACAAAAAGGCAGAAATTCACTATATGTTAGGGTAAAAAGACAGAAATTCTCCTTATTTTGGGGCAAAACTCAGAAATTCCACTTATTTTGGGGCAAAATTGTAGAATTTTCCCTTATTTTTGGGCAAAATTGCAGAAATTTCACTTATTTTAGGGCAAAATTGCAGAAATTTCACTTGTTTCAGGGAAAAAAGGCAGAAATTTTCCTTATTTTGGGGCAAAAACGCAGAAATTCTTAATATTTTGTGGCAAAAATGCAGAAATTCCCCTTATTTTGAGGTAAAATCCTGAAATTCCCCTTATTTGGGTTCAAAAAGTCAGAAATTTCACTTATTTTGGGGCAAAATTGCAGAAATTTCACTTATTTCAGTGTAATAATGCAGAAATTTTCCTTATTTTGAGGCAAGAAAGACAGAAATTCCCTTTGTTTTGGGGGAAAAAGACAGAAATTCCACATATTTAGAGGCATAAAAGCAGAAATTCCCCTTATTTTGGAGCAAAATTGCAGAAATTTTCCATTTATATTGCAAAAAGGTATGCATTCTACTTATTTTCGGGCAAAAAAGCAGAAATTCCTTGTATTTTGGAGTAAAATTGCAGAAATTCCCCTAATTGTTGGGCAAAAAGGCAGAAATTTCCTATATGTTGGGGCAAAAAGACAGAAATTCTCCTTATTTTGGGGCAAAACAGAAATTCCACTTATTTTGAGGCAAAATTCCAGAAATTTCACTTATTTTGGAGCAAAATTGCAGAAATTTCACTTATTTCAGAAAAAAAGCAGAAATTTTCTAATTTTGGGGCAAAAAGTCAGAAGTTTCTTTTATTTTGGTACAAAATTGCAGAAATTTTTCTTATATTTGGGCAAAAAGGAAGAAATTTCCCATACTTTGGGGCAAAAAGACAGAAATTTTCTTTACATTGGGGCAAAACTCAGAAATTCCTATTATTTTGGTGCTTAATTGCAGAAATTTCCCTTATTTTGGGCAAAATTGCAGAAATTTCACTAATTTCAGGGAAAAAAGGCAGAAATTTTTCGTATTTTGTAGCACAATGGCAGAAATTCTTAATATTTTGTGGCAAAAATGCAGAAATTCCCCATATTTTGAGGTAAAAAGGCTGAAATTCCCCTTATTTGGAAGCATAAAGGCAGAAATTTCCCTTATTTTGTGGCATAAAGACAGAAAATCCCCTTATTTTGTTGCAAAAATGCGGAAATTTCATTTATTTTGGGGCAAAATTTCAGAAATTTTACTTATTTCAGGGCATAATTCAGAAATTCCTTTTATTTTGGGGCAAAATTGCAGAAATTTCACTTATTTCAGCGCATAATTCAAAAATTCCTTTAATTTTGGGGCAAAAAGACAAAAATTCTGTTTATTTTTGGGTAAAAAGGCAGAAATTTCACTTATTTTGAGGTAAAAAGTCAGAAATTCCTCTTATTTGGGGGCAAAAATGAAGAAATTTCTTTTTTTTTGTGGCAAAAGGTATACATTCCCCTTATTTTCGGGCTAAAAAGTAGAAATTCCCCGTATTTTGGAGCAAAATTGCAGAAATTACCCTAATTGTGAGGCAAAAAGGCAGAAATTTCTTATATGTTGGGGCAAAAAGACTGAAATTCTCTTTATTTTGGGGCAAAACTCAAAACTCTACTTATTTTGGGGCAAAATTCCAGAAATTTCACCTATTTTGGGGCAAAATTGCAGAAATTTCACTTATTTCAGTGTAATAATGCAGAAATTTTCCTTATTTTGGGGCAAGAAAGACAGAAATTCCCTTTGTTTTGGGGGAAAAAGACAGAAATTCCACATATTTAGAGGCATAAAAGCAGAAATTCCCCTTATTTTGGAGCAAAATTGCAGAAATTTTCTTTTTTATGGCAAAAAGGTATGCATTCTACTTATTTTCGGGCAAAAAAGCAGAAATTCCTTGTATTTTGGAGTAAAATTGCAGAAATTCCCCTAATTGTTGGGAAAAAATGCAGAAATTTCCTATATGTTGGGGCAAAAAGACAGAAATTCTCCTTATTTTGGGGCAAAACAGAAATTCCACTTATTTTGAGGCAAAATTCCAGAAATTTCACTTATTTTGGAGCAAAATTGCAGAAATTTCACTTATTTCAGAAAAAAAGCAGAAATTTTCTAATTTTGGGGCAAAAAGGCAGAAGTTTCTTTTATTTGGTACAAAATTGCAGAAATTTTTCTTATATTTGGGCAAAAAGGAAGAAATTTCCCATATTTTGGGGCAAAAAGACAGAAATTTTCTTTACTTTGGGGCAAAACTCAGAAATTCCTATTATTTTGGTGCTAAATTGCAGAAATTTCCCTTATTTTGGGCAAAATTGCAGAAATTTCACTAATTTCAGGGAAAAAAGGCAGAAATTTTTCATATTTTGTAGCACAATGGCAGAAATTCTTAATATTTTGTGGCAAAAATGCAGAAATTCCCCATATTTTGAGGTAAAAAGGCTGAAATTCCCCTTATTTGGAAGCAAAAATGCAGAAATTTCCCTTATTTTGTGGCATAAAGAAAGAAATTCCCCTTATTTTGTGGCAAAAAGGCGGAAATTTCATTTATTTTGGGGCAAAATTGCAGAAATTTCACTTATTTCAGGGCATAATTCAAAAATTCCTTTTATTTTGGGGCAAAAAGACAGAAATTTTGTTTATTTTTGGGTAAAAAGGCAGAAATTTCACTTATTTTGAGGTAAAAAGGCAGAAATTCCTCTTGTTTTGAAGCAAAAATGAAAAAATTTCTTTTTTTGTGTCAAAAGGTATACATTCCCCTTATTTTCGGGCTAAAAAGTAGAAATTCCCCGTATTTTGGAGCAAAATTGCAGAAATTCCCCTAATTGTGGGGCAAAAAGGCAGAAATTTCCTATATGTTGGGGCAAAAATACAGAAATTCTCTTTATTTTTGGGCAAAACTCAGAAACTCCACTTATTTTGGGGCAAAATTCCAGAAATTTCCCTTATTTTGGGGCAAAATTGCAGAAATTTCACTTATTTTGGAACAAAATTGCAGAAATTTCACTTATTTCAGAAAAAAAGCAGAAATTTTCTTATTTTGGGGCAAAAAGGCAGAAGTTTCTTTTATTTTGGTACAAAATTGCAGAAATTTTTCTTATTTTGGGGGAAAAAGGCAGAAATTTCCTATATTTTGGGGCAAAAATGCAGAAATTCCCCTAATTGTGGGGCAAAAATTCAGAAATTCTCTATTTGTTGGGGCAAAAAGACAGAAATTTTCCTTACTTTGGGGCAAAACTCAGAAATTCCTATATTTTTGGGGCAAAATTGCAGAAATTTCGCTTATTTTGGGGCAAAATTGCAGAAATTTCACGAATTTCAGGGAAAAAAGGCAGAAATTTTTCGTATTTTGGAGCACATGGCAGAAATTCTTAATATTTTGTGGCAAAAAGGCAGAAATTCCCCATATTTTGAGGTAAAAAGGCTGAAATTCCCCTTATTTGGGAGCATAAAAGCAGAAATTTCCCTTATTTTGTGGCAAAAAGACAGAAATTCCCCTTATTTTGTGGCAAAAAGGCGGAAATTTCATTTATTTTGGGGCAAAATTGCAGAAATTTCACTTATTTCAGCGCATAACTCAAAAATTCCTTTAATTTTGGGGCAAAAAGACAAAAATTCTGTTTATTTTTGGGTAAAAAGGCAGAAATTTCACTTATTTTGAGGTAAAAAGTCAGAAATTCCTCTTATTTTGGGGCAAAAATGAAGAAATTTCATTTTTTTTGTGGCAAAAGGTATACATTCCCCTTATTTTCGGGCTAAAAAGTAGAAATTCCCCGTATTTTGGAGCAAAATTGCAGAAATTACCCTAATTGTGGGGCAAAAAGGCAGAAATTTCTTATATGTTGGGGCAAAAAGACAGAAATTCTCTTTATTTTGGGGCAAAACTCAAAACTCTACTTATTTTGGGGCAAAATTCCAGAAATTTCACCAATTTTGGGGCAAAATTGCAGAAATTTCACTTATTTTGGTGCAAAATTGCAGAAATTTCACTTACTTCAGAAAAAAAAGCAGAAATTTTCTTATTTGGAAACAAAAAGGCAGAAATTTCTTTTATTTTGGTACAAAATTGCAAAAATTTTCCTTATTTTAAGGCAAAATGGCAGAAATTTCCCATATTTTTGGGGAAAAATGCAGAAATTCCCCTTATTTTGAGGTAAAAATGCTGAAATACACCTTATTTGGGGGCAAAAAGGCAGAAATTTCACATATTTTGGGGCAAAATTGCAGAATTTTCACTTATTTCAGGGAAAAAAGGCAGAAATTTTCCTTATTTTGGGGAAAAAGGCAGAAATTCCTAATATTTTGTGGAAAAAAATGCAGAAATTCCCCTTATTTTGAGGTAAAAAGGCTGAAATTCCCCTTATTTGGGGGCAAAAATGCATAAATTTCCCTTATTTCGTGGCAAAATTGCAAAAATTTCACTTATTTCAGGGTAACAAGTCAGAAAGTTTCCTTATTTTGGGGCAAAAAAGACAGAAATATCCTTTGTTTTGGGGGAAAAAGACAGAAATTCCACTTATTAGAGGCAAAAATGCAGAAATTCTTCTTATTTTGGAGCAAAAATGAAGAAATTTTCCTTTTTTATGGCAAAAAGGTATGCATTCTTATTATTTTCGGGCAAATAGGCAGAAATTCCCCGTATTTTGGAGCAGAATTGCAGAAATTCCCCTAATTGTGGGGCAAAAGGCAGAAATTCCCTATATGTTGGGGCAAAAAGACAGAAATTCTTCTTATTTTGGGGCAAAACGCAGAAATTCCACTTATTTTGGGGCAAAATTCCAGGAATTTCCCTTATTTTAAGGGAAAATTAGAGAAATTTCACTTATTTTGGGGCAAAATTTCAGAAATTTTACTTATTTCAGAAAAAAAAGCAGAAATTTTCTTATTTTGGGGCAAAAAGGCAGAAATTCCTAAAATTTGTGGCAAAAATGCAGAAATTCCCCTTATTTTGAGGTAAATAGGCTGAAATTCCACTTATTTTGGGGCAAAAGGGCAGAAATTTTCCTTATTTTGCAGCAAAATTGCAGAAATTTCACTTATTTCAGGGTAGTAAGTCAGAAATTTTCCTTATTTTGGGGCAAAAAAGACAGGAATTCTCTTTTTTTTAAGGTAAAAGACAGAAATTCCACTTATTTAGAGACAAAAAAGCAGAAATTCCCCTTATTTTGGAGCAAAAATGAAGAAATTTCTCTTTTTTATGGCAAAAAGGTATGCATTATTCTTATTTTCGTGAAAAAAGGCAGAAATTCACCGTATTTTGGAGCAAATTTGCAAAAATTCCCCTAATTGTGGGGCAAAAAGGCAGAAATTCCCTATATGTTAGGGTAAAAAGACAGAAATTCTCCTTATTTTGGGGCAAAACTCAGAAATTCCACTTATTTTGGGGCAAAATTGCAGAATTTTCCCTTATTTTTGGGCAAAATTGCAGAAATTTCACTTATTTTAGGGCAAAATTGCAGAAATTTCACTTGTTTCAGGGAAAAAAGGCAGAAATTTTCCTTATTTTGGGGCAAAAACGCAGAAATTCTTAATATTTTGTGGCAAAAATGCAGAAATTCCCCTTATTTTGAGGTAAAATCCTGAAATTCCCCTTATTTGGGTTCAAAAAGTCAGAAATTTCTCTTATTTTGGGACAAAATTGCAGAAATTTCACTTATTTCAGTGTAATAATGCAGAAATTTTCCTTATTTTGGGGCAAGAAAGACAGAAATTCCCTTTGTTTTGGGGGAAAAAGACAGAAATTCCACATATTTAGAGGCATAAAAGCAGAAATTCCCCTTATTTTGGAGCAAAATTGCAGAAATTTTCCTTTTTTATTGCAAAAAGGTATGCATTCTACTTATTTTCGGGCAAAAAAGCAGAAATTCCTTGTATTTTGGAGTAAAATTGCAGAAATTCCCCTAATTGTTGGGCAAAAAGGCAGAAATTTCCTATATGTTGGGGCAAAAAGACAGAAATTCTCCTTATTTTGGGGCAAAACAGAAATTCCACTTATTTTGAGGCAAAATTCCAGAAATTTCACTTATTTTGGAGCAAAATTGCAGAAATTTCACTTATTTCAGAAAAAAAGCAGAAATTTTCTAATTTTGGGGCAAAAAGTCAGAAGTTTCTTTTATTTTGGTACAAAATTGCAGAAATTTTTCTTATATTTGGGCAAAAAGGAAGAAATTTCCCATATTTTGGGGCAAAAAGACAGAAATTTTCTTTACTTTGGGGCAAAACTCAGAAATTCCTATTATTTTGGTGCTTAATTGCACAAATTTCCCTTATTTTGGGCAAAATTGCAGAAATTTCACTAATTTCAGGGAAAAAAGGCAGAAATTTTTCGTATTTTGTAGCACAATGGCAGAAATTCTTAATATTTTGTGGCAAAAATGCAGAAATTCCCCATATTTTGAGGTAAAAAGGCTGAAATTCCCCTTATTTGGAAGCATAAAGGCAGAAATTTCCCTTATTTTGTGGCATAAAGACAGAAAATCCCCTTATTTTGTTGCAAAAATGTGGAAATTTCATTTATTTTGGGGCAAAATTTCAGAAATTTCACTTATTTCAGGGCATAATTCAAAAATTCCTTTTATTTTGGGGCAAAAAAACAGAAATTCTGTTTATTTTTGGGTAAAAAGGCAGAAATTTCACTTATTTTGAGGTAAAAAGGCAGAAATTCCTCTTATTTTGAAGCAAAAATGAAAAAATTTCTTTTTTTGTGGCAAAAGGTATACATTACCCTTATTTTCGGGATAAAAAGTAGAAATTCGCCATATTTTGATCAAAATTGTAGAAATTCCCCTAATTGTGGGGCAAAAAGGCAGAAATTTCCTATATGTTGGGGCAAAAATACAGAAATTCTCTTTATTTTGGGGCAAAACTCAGAAACTCCACTTATTTTGGGGCAAAATTCCAGAAATTTCCCTTATTTTGGGGCAAAATTGCAGAAATTTCACTTATTTTGGGGCAAAATTGCAGAAATTTCACTTATTTCAGAAAAAAAGCAGAAATTTTCTTATTTTGGGCCAAAAAGGCAGAAATTTCCCTAATTGTGGGGCAAAAATTCAGAAATTCTCTATATCTTGGGGCAAAAAGACAGAAATTCTCCTTACTTTGGGGCAAAACTCAGAAATTCCTATATTTTTGGGGCAAAATTGCAGAAATTTCCCTTATTTTGGGGCAAAATTGCAGAAATTTCACGAATTTCAGGGAAAAAATGCAGAATTTTTTCGTATTTTGGAGCACATGTCAGAAATTCTTAATATTTTGTGGCAAAAAGGGAGAAATTCCCCATATTTTGAGGTAAAAAGGCTGAAATTCCCCTTATTTGGGAGCATAAAGGCAGAAATTTCCCTTAATTTGTGGCAAAAAGACAGAAATTCCCCTTATTTTGTCGCAAAAAGGCGGAAATTTCATTTATTTTGGGGCAAAATTGCAGAAATTACACTTATTTCAGCGCATAATTCAAAAATTCCTTTAATTTTGGGGCAAAAAGACAGAAATTCTGTTTATTTTTGGGTAAAAAGGCAGAAATTTCACTTATTTTGAGGTAAAAAGTCAGAAATTCCTCTTATTTGGGGGCAAAAATGAAGAAATTTCTTTTTTTTTGTGGCAAAAGGTATACATTCCCCTTATTTTCGGGCTAAAAAGTAGAAATTCACCGCATTTTGGAGCAAAATTGCAGAAATTCCCCTAATTGTGGGGCAAAAAGGCAGAAATTTCCTATATGTTGGGGCAAAAAGACAGAAATTCTCTTTATTTTGGGGCAAAACTCAAAACTCTACTTATTTTGGGGCAAAATTCCAGAAATTTCACCTATTTTGGGGCAAAATTGCAGAAATTTCACTTATTTTGAGGCAAAATTGCAGAAATTTCACTTATTTCAGAAAAAAAAGCAGAAATTTTCTTATTTGGAAACAAATAGGCAGAAATTTCTTTTATTTTGGTACAAAATTGCAAAAATTTTTCTTATTTTGAAGCAAAAAGGCAGAAATTTCCCATATTTTTGGGGAAAAATGCAGAAATTCCCCTTATTTTGAGGTAAAAATGCTGAAATTCCCCTTATTTGGGGGCAAAAAGGCAGAAATTTCACATATTTTGGGGCAAAATTGCAGAATTTTCACTTATTTCAGGGAAAAAAGGCAGAAATTTCCCTTATTTTGGGGCAAAAAGGCAGAAATTCCTAATATTTTGTGGCAAAAAAGCAGAAATTCCCCTTATTTTGAGGTAAAAAGGCTGAAATTCCCCTTATTTGGGGGCAAAAATGCATAAATTTCCCTTATTTCGTGGCAAAATTGCAAAAATTTCACTTATTTCAGGGTAACAAGTCAGAAAGTTTCCTTATTTTGGGGCAAAAAAGACAGAAATTTCCTTTGTTTTGGGGGAAAAATACAGAAATTCCACTTATTTAGAGGCAAAAAAGCAGAAATTTCCCTTATTTTGGAGCAAAAATGAAGAAATTTTACTTTTTTATGGCAAAAAGCTATGCATTCTTCTTATTTTCGGGCAAATAGGCAGAAATTCCCCGTATTTTGGAGCAGAATTGCAGAAATTCCCCTAATTGTGGGGCAAAAGGCAGAAATTCCCTATATGTTGGGGCTAAAAGACAGAAATTCTTCTTATTTTGTGGCAAAACGCAGAAATTCCACTTATTTTGGGGCAAAATTCCAGGAATTTCCCTTATTTTAAGGGAAAATTAGAGAAATTTCACTTATTTTGGGGCAAAATTTCAGAAATTTTACTTATTTCAGAAAAAAAAAGCAGAAATTTTCTTATTTTGGGGCAAAAATTCAGAAATTCCTAAAATTTGTGGGAAAAATGCTGAAATTCCCCTTATTTTGAGGTAAATAGGCTGAAATTCCTCTTATTTTGGGGCAAAAAGGCAGAAATTTTCCTTATTTTGCAGCAAAATTGCAGAAATTTCACTTATTTCAGGGTAATAAGTCAGAAATTTTCCTTATTTTGGGGCAAAAAAGACAGGAATTCCCTTTCTTTCAAGGTAAAAGACAGAAATTCCACTTATTTAGAGACAAAAAAGCAGAAATTCCCCTTATTTTGGAGCAAAAATGAAGAAATTTCTCTTTTTTATGGCAAAAAGGTATGCATTATTCTTATTTTCGGGCAAAAAGGCAGAAATTCACCGTATTTTGGAGCAAAATTGCAAAAATTCCCCTAATTGTGGGGCAAAAAGGCAGAAATTCCCTATATGTTAGGGTAAAAAGACAGAAATTCTCCTTATTTTGGGGCAAAACTCAGAAATTCCACTTATTTTGGGGCAAAATTGCAGAATTTTCCCTTATTTTTGGGCAAAATTGCAGAAATTTCACTTATTTTAGGGCAAAATTGCAGAAATTTCACTTGTTTCAGGGAAAAAAGGCAGAAATTTTCTTTATTTTGGGGCAAAAACTCAGAAATTCTTAATATTTTGTGGCAAAAATGCAGAAATTCCCCTTATTTTGAGGTAAAATCCTGAAATTCCCCTTATTTGCGGGCAAAAAGTCAGAAATTTCTCTTATTTTGGGGCAAAATTGCAGAAATTTCACTTATTTCAGTGTAATAATGCAGAAATTTTCCTTATTTTGGGGCAAGAAAGACAGAAATTCCCTTTGTTTTGGGGTAAAAAGACAGAAATTCCACATATTTAGAGGCATAAAAACAGAAATTCCCCTTATTTTGGAGCAAAATTGCAGAAATTTTCCTTTTTTATGGCAAAAATATATGCATTCTACTTATTTTCGGGCAAAAAAGCAGAAATTCCTTGTATTTTGGAGCAAAATTGCAGAAATTTCCCCAATTGTTGGGCAAAAAGGCAGAAATTTCCTATATGTTGGGGCAAAAAGACAGAAATTCTCCTTATTTTGGGGCAAAACAGAAATTCCACTTATTTTGAGGCAAAATTCCAGAAATTTCCCTTATTTTGGGGCAAAATTCCAGAAATTTCACTTATTTTGGAGCAAAATTGCAGAAATTTCACTTATTTCAGAAAAATAAGCAGAAATTTTCTTATTTTGGGGCAAAAAGGCAGAAATTTCTTTTATTTTGGTACAAAATTGCAGAAATTTTTTTTATTTTGGGGCAAACAGGCAGAAATTTCCTATATTTTGGGGCAAAAATGCAGAAATTCCCATTATTTTGAGGTAAAAAGGCTGAAATTCCCTTTATTTTGGGGCAAAAAGGCAAAAATTTTTTTATTTTGGTGCAAAATTGCAGAAATTTCACTTATTTCAGGGTAATAAGTAAGAAATTTTTATTATTTTGGGACAAATCGACAGAAATTCTCTTTGTTTTGGAAGAAAAAGACAGAAATTCTACTTATTTATAGGCAAAAAGCAGAAATTCCCCTTATTTTGGGGCAAAATTGCAGAAATTTCAATTATTTCAGGGTAATAAGTCATAAATTTATCTTATTTTGTGGCAAAAAAAACAGAAATTCTCTTTTTTTGGGGGGAAAAATACAGAAATTCCACTTTTTTAGAGGTAAAAAAGCAGAAATTCTTTTTATTTTCAAGCAAAAATGAAGAAATTTCCTTTTTGTGGCAAAAGTTATACATTCCCCTTATTTCCAGGCTAAAAAGCAGAAATTTCCTTTATTTTGGAGCAAAATTGCAGAAATTGTCCTAATTGTGGGGAAATAAGGCAGAAATTCCCTATATTGTAGGGCAAAAAGAAAGAAATTCTCCTCATTTTGGGGCAAAACTAAGAAATTCCACTTATTTTGGGGCCAAATTCCAAAAATTTCCCTTTTTTTAGGGCAAAATTGCAGAAATTTGACTTATTTTGGGGCAAAATTGCAGAAATTTCACTTATTTCAGGGAAAAACGGCAGAAATTTTCCTTAATTTGGGGCAAAAAGGCAGAAATTCTTAATATTTTGTGGCAAAAATGCAGAAATTCCCCTTATTTTGAGGTAAAAAGGCTGAAATTCCCCTTATTTGGAGGCAAAAAGGCAGAAATTTCCCTTATTTTGGGGCAAAATTGCAGAAATTTCACGTATTTCAGGGTAATAAATCAGAAATTTTCCTTATTTTGTGGCAAAAAAACAGGAATTCCATTTGTTTGGGGGACAAAAGACAGAAATTCCACTTATTTAGAGGTAAAAAAACAGAAATTCCCCTTATTTTGGAGCAAAAATGAAGAAATTTCCCTTTTTTATGGAAAAAAGGTATGCATTCTTCTTATTTTCGGGCAAAAAGGCAGAAATTCCTCGTATTTTGGAGCAAAATTGCAGAAATTCCCCTAATTGTGGGGCAAAAAAAAAAGAAATACCCTATATGTTGGGGCAAAAAGACAGAAATTCTCCTTATTTTGGGGCAAAACTCAGAAAATCCACTTACTTTAGGGCAAAATTCCAAAAATTTCCCTTATTTTTGGGCATAATTGTAGAAATTTCACTTATTTTGGGGTAAATTTGAAGAAATTTCACTTATTTCAGAAAAAAGAGCAGAAATTTTCTTATTTTGGGGCAAAAAGGCAGAAATTTTTTTTATTTTGGTACAAAATTGCAGAAATTTTTCTTATTTCGGGCAAAAAGCCAGAAATTTCCCATATTTTGGGGCAAAAATGCAGAAATTCCCCTAATTGTGGGGCAAAAATGCACAAATCCCCTATATGTTGGGGCAAAAATACAGAAATTCTCCTTACTTTGGGGCAAAACTCAGAAATTCCTTTTATTTTGGGGCTAAATTGCAGAAATTTCCCTTATTTTGGGGCAATATTGTAGAAATTTCACTTAATTCAGGGAAAAAATGCAGAAATTTTTCGTATTTTGGAGCACAATGTCAGAAATTCTTAATATTTTGTGGCAAATATGCAGAAATTCCCCATATTTTGAGGTAAAAAGGCTGAAATTCCCCTTATTTGGGGGCATAAAGGCAGAAATTTCCCTTATTTTGTGGCAATAAGACAGAAATTCCCCTTATTTTCTGGCAAAAAGGCGGAAATTTCTTTTATTTTGGGGCAAAATTGCAGAAATTTCACGTATTTCAGGGCATAATTCAAAAATTCCTTTTATTTTAGGGCAAAAAGACAGAAATTCTGTTTATTTTTGGGTAAAAAGGCAGAAATTTCACTTATTTTGAGGTAAAAATGCAGAAATTCCTCTTATTTTGGGGCAAAAATGAAGAAATTTCTTTTTTTTGTGACAAAAGGTATACATTCCCCTTATTTTCGGGCTAAAAAGTTGAAATTCCCCGTATTTTGGAGCAAAATTGCAGAAATTACCCTAATTGTTGGGCAAAAAGTCAGAAATTTCCTATATGTTGGGGCAAAAAGACAGAAATTCTTCTTATTTTGGGGCAAAACTTTAATATTCCACCTATTTTGGGGCAAAATTCCAGAAATTTCACCTATTTTGTGGCAAAATTGCAGAAATTTCACTTATTTTAGGGCAAAATTTCAGAAATTACACTTATTTCAGGAAAAAAAGCAGAAATTTTTTTATTTGGATGCAAAAAGGCAGAAATTTCTTTTATTTTGCTACAAAATTGCAGAAATTTTTCTTATTTTAAGGCAAAAAAGAAGAAATTTCCCATATTTTGGGGCAAAAATGCAGAAATTCCCCTTATTTTGAGGTAAAAATGCTGAAATTCCCCTTATTTGGGGGCACAAAAGCAGAAATTTCACTTATTTTGGGGCAAAATTGCATAAATTTCACTTATTTCAAGGAAAAAAGGCAGAAATTTTTCTTATTTTGGGGCAAAAAGGCAGAAATTTCTAATATTTTGTGGCAAAAATGCAGAAATTCCCCTTATTTTGAGGTAAAAAGGCTGAAATTCCTTTTATTTGGGGGCAAAAAGGCAGAAATTTTCCTTATTTTGGGGCAAAATTGCAGAAATTTCACTTGCTTTAGGGTAATAAGTCAGAAATTTTTCTTATTTTGGGGCAAAAATAACAGAAATTTCATTAGTTTTGGGGGAAAAAGACAGAAATTCCACTTATTTAGAGGCAAAAAAGCAGAAATTCCACTTATTTTGGAGCAAAAATGAAGAAATTTTCCTATTTTATGGCAAAAAGGTATGCATTCTTCTAATTTTCAGGCAAATGGCAGAAATACTCCGTATTTTGGAGCAAAATTGCAGATATTCCCCTAATTGTGGGGCAAAAAGTCAGAAATTCCCTATATGTTGGGGCAAAAAGACAGAAATTCTCCTTATTTTGGGGCAAAACGCAGAAATTCCTCTTATTTTGGGGCAAAATTCCAGGAATTTTCCTTATTTTAGGCAAATTTAGGGAAATTTCACTTATTTTGGGGCAAAATTTCAGAAATTTCACTTATTTCAGGAAAAAAGCAGAAATTTTATTATTTTGGGGCAAAAAGGCAGAAATTTTTAATATTTTGTGGCAAAAATGCAGAAATTCCCCTTATTTTGAGGTAAATATGCTGAAATTCCCCTTATTTTGGGCCAAAAAGGCAGAAATTTCACTTATTTTGGGGCAAAATTTAATAAATTTCATTATTTCAGGAAAAAAAGGCAGAAATTTTCCTTATTTTGGGACAAAAAAGTCAGGAATTCCCTTTGTTTTGGAGGAAAAAGACAGAGATTCCACTTATTTAGAGGCAAAAAAGCAGAAATTCCCCTTATTTTGGAGCAAAAATGAAGAAATTTCGTTTTTTTATTTCAAAAACTTATGCATTCTTTTTCGGGCAAAAAGGCAGAAATTCCCCATAATGGAGGAAAATTGCAGAAATTACCCTAATTGTGGGGCAAAAAGGCAGAAATTCCCTATACGTTAGGGCAAAAAGACAGAAATTCTCCTTATTTTGGGGCAAAACTCAGAAATTCCACTTATTTTGGGGCAAAATTCCAGAAATTTCCCTTATTTTGGGGCAAAATAGCAGAAATTTGACTTATTTCAGAAAAAAAGCAGAAATTATCTTATTTTGGGGCAAAAAGGCAGAAATTTCTTTTATTTTGGTACAAAATTGAAGTAATTTTTCTTATTTTGGGGAAAACAGGCAGAAATTTCCCATATTTTGGGGCAAAAATGCAGAAATTCCCATTATTTTGAGGTAAAAAGGCTGAAATTCCTTTTATTTTGGGGCAAAAAGGCAGAAATTTCCCTTATTTTGGGGCAAAATTGCAGAAATTTCACCTATTTCAGGGTAACAATCAGAAATTTTTATTATTTTGGGGAAAATGGACAGAAATTTTCTCTGTTTTGGGGGAAAAAGACAGAAATTCTACATATTTAGAGGCAAAAAAGCAGAAATTCCCCTTATTTTGGAGAAAAAATGAAGAAATTTCTTTTTTTTTTATGGCAAAAAGTAGTGCATTCTTCTTATTTTTGGCAAAAATGCAGAAATTCGCCGTATTTTGGAGCAAAATTGCAGAAATTCCCCTAATTGTGGGGCAAAAAGGCAGATATGCTCTATATGTTGGGGAAAAAAGACAGAAATTCTCATTTTGGGGCAAAACTCAGAAATTCCACCTAATTTGGGGCAAAATTCCAGAATTTTTTCTTATTTTGGGGCAAAATTGCAGAAATTTCACTTATTTTGGGGCAAAATTGCAAAAATTTCACTTATTTCAGAGAAAAAAGCAGAAATTTTTTTATTTTGGAACAAAATTGCAG
Source organism: Micromys minutus (assembly GCF_963924665.1). Lineage (NCBI taxonomy): Eukaryota > Metazoa > Chordata > Mammalia > Rodentia > Muridae > Micromys > Micromys minutus. Next base: position 246,650 of record NW_027667778.1, read on the forward strand.
AAATTTTTCTTCTTTTGGGGTAAAAAGTCAGAAATTTTCAATATTTTGGGCAAAAATGCAGAAATTCTTCTTATTTTGAGGTAAAAAGGCTGAAATTCCCCTTATTTGGGTGCAAAAAGGCAGAAATTTCCCTTATTTTGTGGCAAAATTGCAGAAATTTCACTTATTTCAGGGTAATAAGTCAGAAATTTTCCTTATTTTGGGGCAAAAATAAAGAAATTTTTTTTGTGGGGGGAAAAAGACAGAAATTCCACATTTTTAGAGGCAAAAAATCAGAAATTCCTTTTATTTTCGAGCAAAAATCAAGAAATTTCCCTTTTTTGTGGCAAAAGGTATACATTCCCCATATTTTCCGGCTAAAAAGCAGAAATTCCCTGTATTTTGGAGCAAAATTACAGAAATTCCCCTAATTGTGGGGCAATAGGGCAGAAATTCCCTATATGTTAGGGCAAAAAGACAAAAATTCTCCTTATTTTGGGGCAAAACTCAGAAATTCCACTTATTTTGAGGCAAAATTCCAGAAATTTCCCTTATTTTGGGGCAAAATTGCAGATATTTCACTTATTTTGGGGAATAATTGCAGAAATTTCACTTATTTCAGGAAATAAAGGCAGAAATTTTTCTTATTTTGGGGCAAAAAGGCAGAAATTCCTAAATTTTGTGGCAAAAATGCAGAAATTCCCCTTATTTTGAGGTAAAAAAGCTGAAATTCCCCTTATTTGGGGGCAAAAAGGCAGAAATTTCTTTTATTTTGTGGCAAAATTGCAGAAATTTCACTTATTTCAGGGTAATAAGACAGAAATTTTCCATATTTTGGGGCAAAACTCAGAAATTCCACTTATTTTGGGGAAAAATTTCAGGAATTTTCCTTATTTTGGGGCAAAAATGAAGAAATTTGACTTATTTCAGACAAAAAGCAGAAATTTTCTTATTTTGGGGCAAAAAGGAAGAAATTTCTTTTATTTTGGTACAAAATTGCAGAATTTTTTTATATTTTGGGGCAAAAAGGCAGAAATTTCCTATATTTTGTGGCAAAAATGCAGAAATTCCCCTTATGTTGAGATAAAAAGGCTAAAATTCCCCTTATTTGGGAGCAAAAAGGCAGAAATTTCCCTTATTTTCGGGCAAAATTGCAGAAATTTCACTTACTTCAGGGTATTAAGTCAGAAATTTTCCTTATTTTGGGGCAAAAAAACAGAAATTCCCTTTGTTTTGGGGGAAAAAGACAGAAATTCTATTTATTTAGAGGCAAAAAAGCAAAAATTCCCCTTATTTTGGAGCAAAAATGAAGAAATTTCCCTTTTTTATGGCAAGAAGGTATGCATTTTTCTTATTTTCAGGCAAAAAGGCAGAAATTCCTCGTATTTTAAAGCAAAATAGTTAAATTTTCCCTAATTGTGGGGCAAAAAGACAGAAATTCTCCTTACTTTGGGGCAAAAGACAGAAATTCCACTTATTTTGGGGCAAAATTCCAGAAATTTCCTTTATTTTGAGGTAAAATTGCAGAAATTTCAATTATTTTGGGGCAAAATTTCAGAAATTTCACTTATTTCAGGGAAAAAAGGCAGAAATTTTCCTTATTTTGGGGCAAAAAAGCAGAAATTCCTTTTTTTTATGGCAAAAAGGTATGCATTCCTCTTATTTTTAGGCAAAATGGCAGAAATTCCCCGTATTTTGTAGCAAAATTGCAGAAATTCCCCTAATTGTGGGGCAAAAAGGCAAAAATTCCCTATATGTTGGGGCATAAAGACAGAAATTCTCTTTATTTTAAGGCGAAACTCAGAAATTCCACTTATTTTTTGGCAAAATTCCAGAAATTTCCCTTATTTTGGGGCAAAATTGCAGAAATTTAACTTATTTTGGGGCAAAATTGCATAAATTTTGCTTATTTCAGGGAAAAAAGGCAGAAATTTGCCTTATTTTCGGGCAAAAAAGACAGGAATTCCCTTTGTTTTGGGGGAAAAAGACAGAAATTCCACTTATTTAGAGGCAAAAAAGCAGAAATTCCCCTTATTTTGGAGCAAAAATGAAGAAATTTCCTTTTTTATGGCAAAAACGTATGCATTCTTCTTATTTTCAGGCAAAAAGGCAGAAATTCCCCATATTTTAAAGCAAAATTGTAGAAATTTCCCTAATTGTGGGGCAAAACGACAGAAATTCTCCTTATTTTGGGGCAAAAGACAAAAATTCCACTTATTTTGGGGCAAAATTCCAGAAATTTCCCTTATTTTGAGGCAAAATTGCAGAAATTTCAATTATTTTGGGGCAAAATTGCAGAAATTTCACTTATTTCAGAAAAAAAGTAGAAATTTTCTTATTTTGGGGCAAATATGCAGAAATTTCCCATATTTTGCGGCAAAAATGCAGAAATTCTCCTTATTTTGAGGTAAAAAGGCTGAATTTCCCCTTATTTGGGGGCAAAAAGCCAGAATTTTCCCTTATTTTGGGGCAAAATTGCAGAAATTTCACTTATTTCAGGGTAATAAGTCAGAAATTTTCCTTATTTTTGGGCAAAAAAGACACAAATTCCCTTCATTTTTGGGGAAAAAGACAGAAATTCCACTTATTTAGAGGCAAAAAAGGAGAAATTCCCCTTATTTTCAAGCAAAATTGCAGAAATTCCCCTAAATGTGGGGCAAAAAGTCAGAAATTCCCTATATGTTGGGGCAAAAAGACAGAAATAATCCTTATTTTGGGGCCAAACTCACAAATTCCACTTATTTTTGGGCAAAAATCCAGAAATTTCACTTATTTTGGGGCAAAATTGCAGAAATTTAACATATTTTGGGGCAAAATTGCAGAAATTTCACTTATTTCAGAAAAGAAAAAGCAGAAATTTTCTTCTTTGGGGGCAAAAAGGCAGAAATTTCTATTATTTTGTTACAAAATTACAGAAATTTTTCTAATTTTGGGACAAAAGGCAGAAATTTCCCATATTTTGGGGCAAAAAGGCAGTAATTCCCCTTATTTTGAGGTAAAAATGCTGAAATTCCCCTTATTTGGGGGCAAAAAGGCAAAAATTTCACTTATTTTTGAACAAAATTGCAGAAATTTCACTTATTTCAGGAAAAAAAGGCAGAAATTTTCCTCATTTTTGGGCAAAAAGGAGGAAATTCCTAATATTTTGTGGCAAAAAGTCAGAAATTTCCCTTTTTTGATGTAAAATGGTGAAATTCCCCTTATTTCGGGGCAAAAAGTCAGAAATTTTCCTTATTTTGGGGCAAAAGTGCAGAAATTTCACTTATTTCATGGTAATAAGTCAGAAATTTTCCTTATTTTGGAGCAAAAAAGACAGGAATTCCCTTTGTTTTGGGGGGAAAAAGACAGAAATTCCACTTATTTAGAGGCAAAAAAGCAGAAATTCCCCTTATTTTGCAGCAAAAATGAAGAAATTTCCCTTTTTTATGTCAAAAAGGTATGCATTCTTCTTATTTTCAGGCAAAAAAGCAGAAATTCCCTGTATTTTAAAGCAAAATTGCAGAAATTCCCCTAATTGTGGGGCAAAAAGACAGAAATTCTCCTTATTTTGGGGCAAAAGACAGAAATTCCACTTATTTTGGGTCAAAATTCGAGAAATTTCCCTTATTTTGAGGCAAAATTGCAGAAATTTCAATTATTTTGGGGCAAAATTGCAGAAATTTCACTTATTTCAGTAAAAAAGCAGAAATTTTCTTATTTTGGGGCAAAAAGGCAGTAATTTCTTTTATTTTGGTACAAAATTGCAGAAATTTTTCTTATTTTGGGGCAAAAAGGCAGAAATTTCCCATATTTTGGGGCAAAAATGCAGAAATTCCCCTTATTTTGAGGTAAAAATGCTGAATTTCCTTTTATTTGGGGGCAAAAAGGCAGAAATTTCACATATTTTGGGGCAAAATTGCAGAAATTTCACTTATTTCAGGGGAAAAAAACAGAAATTTTTCTTATTTTTGGGCAAAAAGGCAGAAATTCCTAATATTTTGTGGCAAAAATGCAGAAATTCCCCTTATTTTGAGGTAAAAAGGTAGAAATTCCCTTTATTTGGGGGCAAAAAGGCAGAAATTTCCCTTATTTTGAGGCAAAATTGCAGAAATTTCACTTATTTCAGAGTATTAAGTCAGAAATTTTCTTTATTTTGGGGCAAAAAAGACAGAAATTTCCTTTGTGTTGGGGGAAAAAGACAGAAATTCCACTTATTTAGAGGCAAAAAAGCAGAAATTCTAATTATTTTGGAGGAAAAATGAAGAAATTTCCCTTTTTTATGGCAAAAAAGTATGCATTCTTCTTATTTTCAGGCAAAAAGGCAGAAATTCCCGGTATTTTAAAGCAAAATTGTAGAAATTTCCCTAATTGTGGGGCAAAAATACAGAAATTCTCCTTATTTTGGGGCAAAAGACAGAAATTCCACTTATTTTGGGGAAAAATTCCAGAAATTTCCTTTATTTTGAGTCAAAATTGCAGAAATTTCAATTATTTTGGGGCAAAATTGCAGAAATTTCACTTATTTCATAAAAAAAGCAGAAATTTTCTTATTTTGAATCAAAAATGCAAAAATCTCCCATATTTTGCGGCAAAAATGCAGAAATTCCCCTTATTTTGAGGTAAAAAGGCTGAAATTCCCCTTATTTGGGGGCAAAAAGGCAGAAATTTCCCTTATTTTGGGGCAAAATTGCAGAAATTTCACTTATTTCAGGGTAATAAGTCAGAAATTTTACTTATTTTGGGGCAAAAAAGACAGGAATTCCCTTTGTTTTGGGGGAAAAAGACAGAAATTCCTCTTATTTAGAGGCAAAAAAGCAGAAATTCCCCTTATTTTGGAGCAAAAATTAAGAAATTTCCATTTTTTATGGCAAAAAGGTATGCATTCTTCTTATTTTCAGGCAAAAAGCAGAAATTCCATGTATTTAAAGCAAAATTGCAGAAATTCCCCTAATTGGGGCAAAAAGACAGAAATTCTCCATATTTGGGGGCAAAAGACAGAAATTCCACTTATTTTGGGGCAAAATTCGAGAAATTTCCCTTATTTTGAGGCAAAATTGCAAAAATTTCAATTATTTTGGGGCAAAATTGCAGAAATTTCACTTATTTCAGAAAAAAGCAGAAATTTTCTTATTTTGGGGCAAAAAGGCAGAAATTTCTTTTATTTTGGTACAAAATTGCAGAAAATTTTTTTATTTTGGGGCAAAAAGGCAGAAATATCCCATATTTTGCAGCAAAAATGCAGAAATTCCCCTTATTTTGAGGTAAAAAGGCTGAAATTCCCATATTTGGGGGCAAAAAGGCAGAATTTTCCCATATTTTCGGGCAAAGTTGCAGAAATTTCACTTATTTCAGGGTAATAAGTCAGAAATTTTTTTAATTTTGGGGCAAATAAGACAGAAATTTTTTTTGTTTTTGTGGAAAAAGACAGAAATTCCACTTATTTAGCGGCAAAAGCTGAAATTCCCCTTATTTTGGAGCAAAATTGCAGAAATTCCTTTAAATGTGGGGCAAAAAGGCAGAAATTTTCTATATGTTGGGGCAAAAAGACAGAAATAATCCTTATTTTAGAGCAAAACTCAGAAATTCCACTTATTTGTGGGCAAATATTCAGAAATTTCACTTATTTTGGGGCAAAATTGCAGAAATTTCACTTATTTTGGGGCAAAATTGCAGAAATATCACTTATTTCAGGGAAAAAAAACAGAAATTTTCCTTATTTTTGGGCAAAAAGGCAGAAATTCCTAATATTTTGTAGCAAAAATGCAGAAATTCCTCTTATTTTGAGGTAAAAAGGGTGATATTCCCCTTATTTGGGGGCAAAAAGGCAGAAATTTCCCTTATTTTGGGGCAAAATTGCAGAAATTTCACTTATTTCAGAGTAATAAGTCAGAAATTTTCCTTATTTTGGGGCAAAAAAGACACAAATTCCCTTTGTTTTGGGGGAAAAAGACAGAAATTCCACTTATTTAGAGGCCAAAAAGCAGAAATTCTCTTTATTTTGGAGCAAAAATAAAGAAATTTCCCTTTTTTTATGGCAAAAAGGTATGCATTCTTCTTATTTTCAGGCAGAAATGCAGAAATTCCCCGTATTTTAAAGCAAAATTGTAGAAATTTCCCTAATTGTGGGGCAAAAAGACAGAAATTCTCCTTATTTTGGGGCAAAAGACAGAAATTCCACCTATTTCGGGGCAAAATTCCAGAAATTTTCCTTATTTTGAGTCAAAATTGCAGAAATTTCAATTATTTTGGGGCAAAATTGCAGAAATTTCACTTATTTCATAAAAAAAGCAGAAATTTTCTTATTTTGGGTCAAAATTAAAAGATTTCCCATATTTTGCAGCAAAAATGCAGAAATCCCCCTTATTTTGAGGTAAAATCGTGAAATTCCCCTTATTTCGGAGCAAAAAGGCAGAAATTTCCCTTACTTTGGGGCAAAATTGCAGAAATTTCACTTATTTCAGGGTAATTAGTCAGAAATTTTCCTTATTGTGGGGCAAAAAAGACAGAAATTCCATTTGTTCTGGGGGAAAAAGACTGAAATTCCACTTATTTAGAGGCAAAAAAGCAGAAATTCCACTTCTTTATGGCAAAAAAGTATGCATTTCTCTTATTTTTGGGCAAAATGGCAGAAATTCCCTGTATTTTGTAGCAAAATTGTAGAAATTCCACTAATTGTGGGGCAAAAAGGCAGAAATTCCCTATATGTTGGGGCAAAAAGACAAAAATAATCCATATTTTCGGGCAAAACTCACAAATTCCACTTATTTTTGGGCAAAAATCCAGAAATTTCACTTATTTTGGGGCAAAATTGCAGACATTTAAATTGTTTTTGGGCAAAATTGCAGAAATTTCACTTATTTCAGAAAAGTAAAAGCAGAAATTTTCTTATTTGGGGGCAAAAAGGCAGAAATTTCTATTATTTTGGTACAAAATTGCAGAAATTTTTCTTATTTTGGGTAAAGAGGCAGAAATTTCCCATATTTTGCGGCAAAAATGAAGAAATTCCCCTTATTTTGAGGTAAAAAGGCTGAAATTCCCCTTATTTGGGGGCAAAAAGGCAGAATTTTCCCTTATTTTCGGGCAAAATTGCAGAAATTTAAGTTATTTCAGGGAAAAGGCAGAAATTTTTCTTATTTTGTGGCAAAAAGCACAGAAATTCCCTTTGTTTTTGTGGAAAAAGTCAGAAATTCCACTTATTTAGTGGCAAAAAGGCAGAAATTCCCCTTATTTTGGAGCAAAATTGCAGAAATTCCCCTAAATGTGGGGCAAAAAGGCAGAAATTCCCTATATGTTGGGGCAAAAAGACAGAAATAATCCAATTTTGGAGCAAAACTTAGAAATTCCACTTATTTTTGGGCAAATATCCAGAAATTTCACTTATTTTGGGGCAAAATTGCAGAAATTTCACTTATTTTGGGACAAAATTGCAAAAATTTCACTTATTTCAGAAAAAAAGCAGAAATTTTCTTATTTGGGGGCAAAAAGGCAAAAATTTTTATTAGTTTTGTACAAAATTGCAGATTTTTTTTTTTATTTTGGGGCAAAAAGACAAAAATTTCCCATATTTTGGGGCAAAAATGCAGAAATTTCTTTTATTTTGAGGTAAAAAGTCTGAATTTCCCTTTATTTGGAGGCAAAAAGGCAGAAATTTCACTTATTTTGGGGCAAAATTGCAGAAATTTCACTTATTTCAGGGAAAAAAGGCAAAAATTTTCTTTTTTTTAGGCAAAAATGCAGAAATTCCTAATATTTTGTGGCAAAAATGCAGAAATTCCCCTTATTTTGAGGTAAAAAGCCTGAAATTCCCCTTATTTGGGGGCAAAAAGGCAGAAATTTCCCTTATTTTGGGGCAAAATTGCAGAAATTTCACTTATTTAAGGGTAATAAGTCAGAAATTTTCCTTATTTTGGGGCAAAAAATACAGAAATTCCCTTTGTTTTGGGGGAAAAAGACAGAAATTCCACTTATTTAGAGGCAAAAAAGCAGTAATTCCCCTTATTTTGGAGCAAATATGAAGAAATTTCCTTTATTTTGAGGTAAAAAGGCTGAAATTCCCCTTATTTGGGGGCAAAAAGGCAGAAATTCCTTGTATTTTGGAGCAAAATTGCAGAAATTCCCCTAATTGTGGGGCAAATAGGCAGAAATTCCCTATATTTTAGGGCAAAAATAAGAAATTCTCCTTATTTTGGGGAAAAACTCAGAAATTCCACTTATTTTGGGACAAAATTCCAGAAATTTCCCTTACTTTGGGGCAAAATTGTAGAAATTTCACTTATTTTGAGGCAAAATTGCAGAAATTTCACTTATTTTAGGGAAAAAAGGCAGAAATTTTCCTTATTTTGAGGCAAAAATGCAGAAATTCCTAATATTTTGTGGCAAAAATGCAGAAATTCCCCTTATTTTGAGGTAAAAAGTCTGAAATTCCCCTTATTTGTGGGCAAAAAGGCAGAATTTTCCCTTATTTTGGTGCAAAATTGCAGAAATTTCACTTAATTCAATGTAATAAGTCAGAAATTTTCTTTATTTTGGGCCAAAAATACAGAAATTCCCTTTGTTTTGTGGGAAAAAGACAGAAATTCCACTTATTTAGAGGCAAAAAACAGAAATTCCCCTTAATATGGAGCAAAAATGAAGAAATTTCACTTTTTTATGGCAAAAAGTTATGCATTCTTCTTATTTTCGGGCAAAAAGGCAGAAATTCCCCATATTTTGGAGCAAAATTGCAGAAATTCCCCTAATTGTGAGGTAAAAAGGCAGAAATTGCCTATATGTTGGGGCAAAAAGAGAGAAATTCTCCTTATTTTAAGGCAAAACTCAGAAATTTCACTTATTTTGGGGTAAAATTGCAGAAATTTCACTTATTTCAGGAAAAAAAAAGCAGAAATTTTCTTATTTTGGGGCAAAAAGGCAGAAATTTCTTTTATTTTGGTACAAAATTGCAGAAATTTTTCTTATTTTGGGGCAAAAAGGCAGAAATTTCCCTTATTTTGGGGCAAATATGCTGAAATTCCCCTTATTTTGTGGTAAAAAGGCTGAAATTCCTTTTATTTGGGGGCAAAAAGGCAAAAATTTCCCTTATTTTGGGGCAAAATTGCAGAAATTTCACATATTTCAGGGTAATAAGTCAGAAATTTTCTTTATTTTGGGGAAAAATACAGAAATTCCTTTTGTTTTGTGAGAAAAAGACAGAAATCCACTTATTTAGAGGCAAAAAAGCAGAAATTCCCCATATTTTGGAGCAAAATTGCAGAAATTCTTCTAAATGTGGGCAAAAAGGCAGAAATTCCCTATATGTTTGGGCAAAAAGACAGAAATTCTTTTTATTTTGGGGCAAAACTCAGAAATTCCACATATTTTTGGGGAAAATTTCAGAAATTTCACATATTTTGGGGCAAAATTGCAGAAATATCACTTATTTTGGGGCAAAATTGCAGAAATTTCACTTATTGCAGAAAAAAAATGCAGAAATTTTCTTATTTGGGGTCAAAAAGGCAGAAATTTCTCTTATTTTGCTACAAAATTGCAGAAATTTTTTTTATTTTGGGGCAAAAAGGCAGAAATATCCCATATTTTGGGGCAAAAATGCAGAAATTGCCCTTATTTTGAGGTAAAAAGGCTGAAATTCCCCTTATTTGGGGGCAAAAAGGAAGAAATTTGACTTATTTTCGGGCAAAATTATAGAAATTTCACTTATTTCAGGGAAAAAAGGCAGAAATTTTCCTTATTTTTGGCAAAAAGGCAGAAATTTCTAATATTTTTTGGCAAAAATGCAGAAATTCCCCTTATTTTAAGGTAAAAAGGCTGAAATTCCCCTTATTTGTGGGTAAAAAGGCAGAAATTTTTCTTATTTTGGGGCAAAATTGCAGAAATTTCACTAATGTCAGGGTAATAAGTCAGAATTTTTCCTTATTTTGGGGCAAAAAAGACAGAAATTCTCTTTGTTTTAAAGGAGAAAAACAGACATTCGACTTATTTAGAGGCAAAAAAGCAGAAATTCCACTTATTTTGGAGCAATAATGAGGAAATTTCCCTTTTTTAAGGCAAAAATGTATGCATTCTTCTTATTTTTGGGCAAAAAGGCAGAAATTCCCCTATTTTGGAGCAAAATTGCAGAAATTCCCCTAATTGTGGGGCAAAAAGGCAGAAATTCCCTATATGTTGAGGCAAAAAGACAGAAATTCTCCTTATTTTTCGGCAAAACTGAGAAATTCCACTTATTTTGGGGTAAAATTCCAGAAATTTCCCTTATTTTGGGGCAAAATTGCGGAAATTTCACTTATTTTGGCGCAAAATTGCAGAAATTTCACTCATTTAAAAAAAAGGCAAAAATTTTCTTTATTTTGGGGCAAAAAGGCAGAAATTTTCCTTATTTTGGAACAAAAACGCAGAAATTCCTAATGTTTTGTGGCAAAAATGCAGAAATTCCCCTTATTTTGAGGTAAAAAGGCTGAAATTCCCCTTATTTTTGGGCAAAAAGGCAGAAATTTCCATTATTTTTGGGGCAAAATTGCCGAAATTTCACTTATTTCAGGGTAATAAGTCAGAAATTTTCCTTATTTTGGAACAAAAAATACAGGAATTTTCTTCTTTTTGGGGGAAAAAGACAGAAATTCCACTTATTTAGAGGCAAAAAAGCAGAAATTTTCCTTATTTTGGAGCAAAAATGAATAAATTTCCATTTTTTATGGCAAAAAGGTATGCATTCTTCTTATTTTTGGGCAAAAAGGCAAAAATTTCCCTTATTTTGGAGCAAAATTGCAGAAATTCCCCTAATTGTAGGGCAAAAAGGAAGAAATTCTTTATATGTTAGGGCAAATAAAGAAATTCTCCTTATTTTGGGGCAAAACTCAGAAATTCCACTTATTTTGCGCCAAAATTCCAGAAATTTCCCTTATTTTGGGGCAAAGTTGCAGAAATTACACTTATTTCAGGGAAAAAAGTCAGAAATTTTCTTATTTTGGGGCAAAAATGCAGAAACTCCGAATATTTTGTGGCAAAAATGCAGAAATTCTTCTTATTTTGAGGTAAAAGGGCTGAAATTCCCCTTATTTGGGGGCAAAAAGGCAGAATTTTCCCTTATTTTGGGGCAAAATTGCAGAAATTCCCCTAATTGTAGGGCAAAAAGGCAGAAATTCCCTATATGTTAGGGCAAAAAGAAGAAATTCTCCTTATTTTGGAGCAAAACTCAGAAATTCCACTTATTTTGGGGCAAAATTGCAGAAATTTCACTTATTTTGGGGCAAAATTGCAGAAATTTCAATTATTTCCGGGAAAAAAAGGCAGATATTTTCCTTATTTTGGGGCAAAAATGCAGAAATTCCTAGTATTTTGTGGCAAAAAGGCAGAAATTCCCCTTATTTTGAGGTAAAAAGAATGAAATTCCCCTTATTTGGGGGCAAAAAGGCAGAATTTTCTCTTATTTTGGGGCAAAATTGCAGAAATTTCACTTATTTCAGGGTAATAAGTCAGAAATTTTCCTTATTTTGGGGCAAAAAAACAGAAATTCCCTTTGTTTTTGGGTAAAAAGACAGAAATTCCACTTATTTACAGGCAAACAAGCAGAAATTCCCCTTAATATGGAGCAAAAATGAAGAAATTTCCCTTTTTTATGGCAAAAAGTTATGCACTCTTCTTATTTTCGGGCAAAAACGCAATAATTCCCCGTATTTTGGAGCAAAATTGCAGAAATTCCCCTAATTGAAGGGCAAAAAGGCAGAAATTCCCTATATGTTAAGGCAAAAAGAAGAAATTCTCCTTATTTTGGGGCAAAACTCAGAAATTCCACTTATTTTGAGGCAAAATTTCAGAAATTTCCCTTATTTTTGGGGCAAAATTGCACAAATTTCACTTATTTCAGGGAAAAAAGGCAGAAATTTTCTTTATTTTGGGGCAAAAATGCAGAAATTCCTAATATTTTGTAGCAAAAATGCAGAAAATCCTTTTATTTTGAGGTAAAAAGGCTGAAATTCCCCTTATTTGGGGGCAAAAAGGCAGAATTTTCCCTTATTTTGGGGCAAAATTGCAGAAATTCCCCTAAATGTAGGGCAAAAAGGCAGAAATTCCCTATATGTTAGGGCAAAAAGAAGAAATTCTTCTTATTTTGGGGCAAAACTCAGAAATTCCACTTATATAGGGAAAAATTGCAGAAATTTCACTTATTTTGGTGCAAAATTGCAGAAATTTTACTTATTTCAAGGAAAAAAGGCAGAAATTTTACTTATTTTGGGGCAAAAATGCAGAAATTCCTAATATTTTGTGGCAAAAATTTAGAAATTCCCCTTATTTTGAGGTAAAAATGCTGAAATTCCCCTTATTTTGGGGCAAAAGGCAGAATTTTCCCTTATTTTGGGGCAAAATTGCAGAAATTTCACTTATTTCAGGGAAATAAGTCAGAAATTTTCCTGATTTGGGGGCAAAAAAGACAGAAATTCCCTTTGTTTTGGGGGAAAAAGACAGAAATTCCAATTATTTAGAGGCAAAAAAGCAGAAATTCTCCTTAATATGGAGCAAAAATGAAGAAATTTCCCTTTTTTATGTCAAAAAGTTATGCATTCTTCTTATTTTCGGGCAAAAAGGCAGAATTTCCCCGTATTTTGGAGCAAAATTGCAGAAATTCCCCTAATTGTTGGGTAAAATGGCAGAAATTCCCTATATGTTGGGGCAAAAAGACAGAAATTCTCCTTATTTTAAGGCAAAACTCAGAATTTTTACTTATTTTGGGGCAAAATTGCAGAAATTTCACTTATTTCAGGAAAAAAAGCAGAAATTTTCTTATTTTGGGGCAAAAAGGCAGAAATTTCTTTTATTTTGGTACAAAATTGCATAAATTTTTCTTATTTTGGGGCAAAAAGGCAGAAATTTTCCTTATTTTGGGGCAAATATGCAGAAATTCCCCTTTATTTTGAGGTAAAAAGGCTGAAATTCCCCTTATTTGAGGGCAAAAGGGCAAAATTTCTCTTATTTTGGGTCTAAATTGCAGAAATTTCACTTATTTCATGGTAATAAGCTAGAAATTTTCCTTATTTTGGGGAAAAAATACAGAAATTTCCTTTGTTTTGGGGGAAAAAGACAGAAATTCCACTTATTTAGAGGCAAAAAAGCAGAAATTCTCCTTATTTTGGAGCAAAATTGCCGAAATTCCCCTAATTGTGGGGCAAAAAGGCAGAAATTCCCTATATGTTGGGGCAAAAAGACAGAAATTCTCCTTATTTTTGGGCAAAACTCAGAAATTCCACTTATATTTGGGGAAAATTTGAGAAATTTCACATATTTTGGGGCAAAATTGCAGAAATTTCACTTATTTTGGGGCAAAATTGCAGAAATTTCACTTATTTCAGGGTAATAAGAAAGAAATTTTCCTTATTTTGGGGCAAAAAAGACAGAAATTCCCCTTGTTTTGGGGGAAAAAGACAGAAATTCTACTTATTTAGAGGAAAAAAAGCAGAAATGACCCTTATTTTGGAGCAATAATGAAGAAATTTCCCTTTTTTATGGCAAAAAGTTATGCATTCTTCTTATTTTCAGGCAAAAAGGCAGATATTCCCCGTATTTTGGAGCAAAATTGAAGAAATTCCCCTAATTGTGGGGCAAAAAGGCATAAATCCCTTTATGTTGGGGCAAAAAAGACAGAAATTCTCCTTATTTTGGGGCAAAACTAAGCAATTCCACTTATTTTGGGGAAAAATTCAAGAAATTTCCCTTATTTTGGGGCAAAATTGCAGAAATTTCACTTATTTTGGGGCAAAAGTACAGAAATTTCACTTATTTCAGGGAAAAAAGGCAGAAATTTTCCATATTTTGTGGCAAAAACGCAGAAATTCCTAATATTTTGTGGCAAAAATGCAGAAATTCCCCTTATTTTGAGGTAAAAAGTCTGAAATTCCCCTTATTTTGGGGCAAAAAGTCAGAAATTTCCATTATTTTGGGGCAAAATTGCAGAAATTTCACCTATTTCAGGGTAATAAGTGAGAAATTTTCGTTATTTTGGGGCAAAAAAGACTGGAATTCCCTTTGTTTTGAGGGAAAATGACAGAAATTCCACTTATTTAGAGGCAAAAAGAGAGATATTTACCTTATTTTTGAGCAAAAATGAAGAAATTTCCCTTTTTTATGGCAAAACAGGTATGCATTCTTCTTATTTTCGGGCAAAAAGGCAGAAATTCCCCATATTTTGGAGCAAAATTGCAAAAATTCCCCTAATTGTAGGGCAAAAGGGCAGAAATTTCCTATATGTTAGAACAAAAAGAAGAAATTCTCCTTATTTTTGGGCAAAACTAAGAAATTCCACTTATTTTGTGGCAAAATTCCAGAAATTTCCCATATTTTGGGCAAAATTGCAGAAATTTCACTTATTTTGGGGCAAAATTTCAGAAATTTCACTTATTTCAGGGAAAAAAGGCAGAAATTTTCCTTATTTTGGGGCAAAAAGGCAGACATTTCTAATATTTTGTGGCAAAAATGCAGAAATTCCTCTTATTTTGAGGTAAAAAGGCTGAAATTTCCCTTATTTGGGGGCAAAAAGGCAGAATTTTCCCTTATTTTGTGGCAAAATTGCAGAAATTTCACTTATTACAGGGTAATAAGTCAGAAATTTTCCTTAATTTGGGGTAAAAAAGACAGAAATTCCCTTTGTTTTGGGGGAAAAAGACAGAAATTCCACTTATTTAGAGGCAAAAAAAGAAAAAATTTCCCTTATTTTGGAGCAAAATTGCAGAAATTCTCCTAATTGTGGGGGAAAAAGGCAGAAATTCCCTATATGTTGGGGCAAAAAGTCAGAAATTCTCCTTATTTTAGGGCAAAATTCAGAAATTCCACATATTTTCGGAAAAAAATTTCAGAAATTTCACATATTTTGGGGCAAAATTGCAGAAATTTCACTTATTTTGGGGCAAAATTGCAGGAATTTCACTTATTGCAGAAAAAAAAATACAGAAATTTTCTTATTTGGGGTCAAAAAGGCAGAAATTCATATTATTTTGCTACAAAATTGCAGAAATTTTTTTATTTTGGGGCAAAAAGGCAGAAATTTCCCATATTTTGGGGCAAAAATGCAGAAATTCCCCTTATTTTGAGGTAAAAAGGCTGAAATTCCCCTTATTTGGGGGCAAAAAGGAAGAAATTTGACTTATTTTCGGGCAAAATTATAGAAATTTCACTTATTTCAGGGAAAAAAGGCAGAAATTTTCCTTATTTTTGGCAAAAAGGCAGAAATTTCTAATATTTTGTGGCAAAAATGCAGAAATTCCCCTTATTTTAAAATAAAAAGGCTGAAATTCTCCTTATTTGTGGGCAAAAAGGCAGAAATTTTTCTTATTTTGTGGCAAAATTGCAGAAATTTCACTTATGTCTGGGTAATAAGTCAGAATTTTTCCTTATTTTGGGGCAAAATAGACAGAAATTCTCTTTGTTTTAAAGGAAAAAAACAGACATTCGACTTATTTAGAGGCAAAAAAGCAGAAATTCCCCTTATTTTGGAGCAATAATTAGGAAATTTACCTTTTTTAAGGAAAAAATGTATGCATTCTTCTTATTTTTGGGCAAAAAGGCAGAAATTCCCCATATTTTGTAGCAAAATTGCAGAAATTCCCCTAATTGTGGGGCATAAAGGAAGAAATTCCCTATATGTTGGGGCAAAAAGGAGAAATTCTCCTTATTTTTCGGCAAAACTGAGAAATTCCACTTATTTTGGGGTAAAATTCCAGAAATTTCCCTAATTTTGGGGCAAAATTGCAGAAATTTCACTTATTTTGGCGCAAAATTGCAGAAATTTCACTCATTTAAAAAAAAAGGCAAAAATTTTCTTTATTTTGGGGCAAAAAGGCAGAAATTTTCCTTATTTTGGGGCAAAAACGCAGAAATTCCTAATGTTTTGTGGCAAAAATGCAGAAATTCCCCTTATTTTGAGGTAAAAAGGCTGAAATTCCCCTTATTTTTGGGCAAAAAGGCAGAAATTTCTATTATTTTTGGGGCAAAATTGCCAAAATTTCACTTATTTCAGGGTAATAAGTCAGAAATTTTCCTTATTTTGGAACAAAAAATAGAGGAATTTTCTTCTTTTTGGGGGAAAAAGACAGAAATTCTACTTATTTAGAGGCAAAAAAGCAGAAATTTTCCTTATTTTGGAGCAAAAATGAATAAATTTCCATTTTTTATGGCAAAAAGTTATGCATTCTTCTTATTTTCGGGCAAAAAGGCAAAAATTTCCCTTATTTTGGAGCAAAATTGCAGAAATTCCCCTAATTGTAGGGCAAAAAGGAAGAAATTCTTTATATGTTAGGGCAAATAAAGAAATTCTCCTTATTTTGGGGCAAAACTCAGAAATTCCACTTATTTTGCGCCAAAATTCCAGAAATTTCCCTTATTTTGGGGCAAAGTTGCAGAAATTTCACTTATTTCAGAGAAAAAAGTCAGAAATTTTCTTATTTTGGGGCAAAAATGCAGAAACTCCTAATATTTTGTGGCAAAAATGCAGAAATTCTTCTTATTTTGAGGTAAAAAGGCTGAAATTCCCCTTATTTGGGGGCAAAAAGGCAGAATTTTCCCTTATTTTGGGGCAAAATTGCAGAAATTCCCCTAAATGTAGGGCAAAAAGGCAGAAATTCCCTATATGTTAGGGCAAAAAGAAGAAATTCTCCTTATTTTGGAGCAAAACTCAGAAATTCCACTTATTTTGGTGCAAAATTGCAGAAATTTCACTTATTTTGGGGCTAAATTGCAGAAATTTCAATTATTTCAGGGAAAAAAAGGCAGATATTTTCCTTATTTTGGGGCAAAAATGCAGAAATTCCTAGTATTTTGTGGCAAAAAGGCAGAAATTCCCCTTATTTTGAGGTAAAAAGTATGAAATTCCCCTTATTTGGGGGCAAAAAGGCAGAATTTTCTCTTATTTTGGGGCAAAATTGCAGAAATTTCACTTATTTCAGGGTAATAAGTCAGAAATTTTCCTTATTTTGGGGCAAAAAAACAGAAATTCCCTTTGTTTTTGGGGAAAAAGACAGAAATTCCACTTATATACAGGCAAAAAAGCAGAAATTCCCCTTAATATGGAGCAAAAATGAAGAAATTTCCCTTTTTTATGGCAAAAAGTTATGCACTCTTCTTATTTTCGGGCAAAAACGCAATAATTCCCCGTATTTTGGAGCAAAATTGCAGAAATTCCCCTAATTGAAGGGCAAAAAGGCAGAAATTCCCTATATGTTAGGGCAAAAAGAAGAAATTCTCCTTATTTTGGGGCAAAACTCAGAAATTCCACTTATTTTGAGGCAAAATTTCAGAAATTTCCCTTATTTTTGGGGCAAAATTGCACAAATTTTACTTATTTCAGGGAAAAAAGGCAGAAATTTTCTTTATTTTGGGGCAAAAATGCAAAATTCCTAATATTTTGTAGCAAAAATGCAGAAAATCCTTTTATTTTGAGGTAAAAAGGCTGAAATTCCCCTTATTTGGGGGCAAAAAGGCAGAATTTTCCCTTATTTTTGGGCAAAATTGCAGAAATTCCCCTAAATGTAGGGCAAAAAGGCAGAAATTCCCTATATGTTAGGGCAAAAAGAAGAAATTCTTCTTATTTTGGGGCAAAACTCAGAAATTCCACTTATTTTGGGAAAAATTGCAGAAATTTCACTTATTTTGGTGAAAAATTGCAGAAATTTCACTTATTTCAGGGAAAAAGGGAAGAAATTTTCCTTATTTTGGGGCAAAAACGCAGAATTTCCTAATATTTTGTGGCAAAAATGCAGAAATTCCCCTTATTTTGAGGAAAAAGTCTGAAATTCCCCTTTTTTGTTGGCAAAAAAGGCAGAAATTTTTCTTATTTTGGGGCAAAATTGCAGAAATTTTACTTATTTCAGGGTAATAAGTCAGAAATTTTTTTTATTTTTGGGCAAAAAAGACAGAAATTCCATTTGTTTTGGGAGAAAAAGACAGAAATTCCACTTATTTAGAGGCAAAAAAGCAGAAATTCCCCTTAATATGGAGCAAAAATGAAGAAATTTCCCTTTTTTATGGAAAAAAGTTATGCATTCTTCTTATTTTCGGGCAAAAAGGCAGAAATTCCCCGTATTTTGGAGCAAAATTGCAGAAATTCCCCTAATTGTGGGGTAAAAAAGAAGAAATTCCCTATATGTTGGGGCAAAAAGACAGAAATTCTCCTTATTTTAAGGCAAAACTCAGAAATTTTCCTTATTTTGGGGCAAAAAGGCAGAAATTTCTTTTATTTTGGTACAAAATTGCAGAAATTTTTCTTATTTTGGGGCAAAAAGACAGTAATTTTCCATATTTTGGGGCAAAAATGCAGAAATTCCCTTTATATTGAGGTAAAAAGCCTGAAATTCCCATTATTAGGGGGCAAAAAGGCAGAATTTTTCCTTATTTTGGGGCAAAATTGCAGAAATTTCACTTATTTCTGGGGAATAAGTAAGAAATTTTCCTTATTTTGCTGCAAAAAAGACAGAAATTCCCTTTGTTTTGGGGGAATAAGACAGAAATTCCACTTATTTGAAGGCAAAAAAGCAGAAATTCCCCTAATTATGGAGCAAAAATGAAGAAATTTCCCTTTTTTATGGCAAAAAGTTATGCATTCTTCTTATTTTCGAGCAAAAAGGCAGAAATTTCCCGTATTTTGGAGAAAAATTGCAGAAATTCCCCTAATTGTGGGGTTAAATGGCAGAAATTCCCTATATTTGTGGGCAAAATACAGAAATTATTTTTATTTTAAGGCAAAAGTCAGAAATTTCACTTATTTTGGGGCAAAATTGCAGAAATTTCACTTATTTCAGGAAAAAAAGCAGAAATATTCTTATTTAGGGCAAAAATGCAGAAATTTCTTTTATTTTGGTACAAAATTGCATAAATTTTTCTTATTTTGGGGCAAAAAGGCAGAAATTTCCCTTATTTTGGGGCAAATATGCAGAAATTCCCTTTATTTTGAGGTAAAAAGGCTGAAATTTCCATTATTTGGGGGCAAAAAGGCAGAAATTTCCCTTATTTTGGGGAAAAATGGCAGAAATTTCACTTATTTCCGGGTAATAAGTCAGAAATTTTCCTTATTTTGGGGAAAAAAATACAAAAATTCCCTTTGTTTTGGAAGAAAAATACTGAAATTTCACTTATTTAGAGGCAAAAAAGTAGAAATTCCTCTTATTTTGGAGCAAAATTGCAGAAATTCCCCTAAATGTGGGCAAAAAAGCAGAAATTCCCTATATATTGGGGCAAAAAGTCAGAAATTCTCATTATTTTGGGGCAAAACTCAGAAATTCCACTTATTTTCGGGGAAAATTCCAGAAATTTCACATATTTTGGGGCAAAATTGCAGAAATTTCACTTATTTTGGGGCAAAATTGCAGAAATTTCACTTATTACAGAAAAAAAAGCAGAAATTTTACTATTTTGTGGTAAAGAGGCAGAAATTTCTTTTATTTTGGTACAAAATTGCAGAAATTTTTCTTATTTTGGGGCAAAAAGGAAGAAATTTCCCTTATTTTGGGCAAAAATGCAGAAATTCCCCTTCTTTTGAGGTAAAAAGGCTGAAATTCCCATTATTTGGGGGCAAAAAGAAAGAAATTTTTTTTATTTTGGGGCAAAATTGCAGAAATTTCACTTATTTCAGAGTAATAAGTCAGAATTTTTTTTATTTTGGGCCAAAACAACAGGAATTACCTTTGTTTTGGGGGAAAAAGATAAAAATTCCACTTATTTAGAGGCAAAAAAGCAGAAATTCCCCTTATTTTGGAGCAAAATTGCAGAAATTCCCCTAATTGTGGGGCAAAAAGGCAGAAATTCCCTGTATGTTGGGGCAAAAAGATAGAAATTCTCCTTATTTTGGGACAAAACTCAGAAATTCCACTTATTTTGGGGCAAAATTTCAGAAATTTCACTTATTTTGAGGCAAAATTGCAGAAATTTCACTTATTTCAGAAAAGAAGGAGAAATTTTCTTATTTGGGAGCAAAAAGGCAGAAATTTCTATTATTTTGGTACAAAATTGCAGAAATTTATCTTATTTTGGAGCAAAAAAGAATATATTTCCCATATGTTGTGGCAAAAATACAGAAATTCCCCTTATTTTGAGGTAAAAAGGCTGAAATTCCTCTTATTTGGGGGCAAAGAGGCAGAAATTTCCTTTATTTTGGGGCAAAATTGCAGAAATTTCACTTATTTCATCGTAATAAGTCAGAAATTTTCTTTATTTTGGGGCAAAAAAGACAGAAATTCCCTTTGTTTTGGAGGAAAAAAACAGAAATTCCACTTGTTTAGAGGCAAAAAAGCAGAAATTCCCCTTATTTTGGAGCACAAATGAAGAAATTTCCCTTTTTTTATGGCAAAAAGGTATGCATTTTTCTTATTTTTGGGGAAAAAGGAAGAAATTCTTCGTATTTTGGAGCAAAATTGCAGAAATTTCCCTAATTGTGGGGCAAAAAGGCAGAAATTCCCTATATGTTGGGCAAAAAGACAGAAATTCTCTTTATTTTGGTGCAAAACTCAGAAATTCCACTTATTTTGGGGCAAAATTCCAGAAATTTCCCTTATTTTGGGGCAAAATTGCAGAAATTTCACTTATTTCAGAGAAAAAGGGCAGAAAATTTCCTTATTTTGGGGCAAAAAGGCAGAAATTCTTATATTTTGTGGCAAAACTGCAGAAATTCCCCTTATTTTGAGGTAAAAAGGCTGAAATTCCCCTTATTTGGGAGCAAAAAGGCAGAAATTTCCCTTATTTTGGGGCAAAATTGCAGAAATTTCACTTATTACAGAAAAAAAAGCAGAAATTTTACTATTTTGTGGCAAAGAGGCAGAAATTTCTTTTATTTTGGTACAAAATTGCAGAAATTTTTCTTATTTTGGGGCAAAAAGGAAGAAATTTCCCTTATTTTGGGCAAAAATGCAGAAATTCCCCTTCTTTTGAGGTAAAAAGGCTGAAATTCCCATTATTTGGGGGCAAAAAGAAAGAAATTTTTTTTTATTTTGGGGAAAAATTGCAGAAATTTCACTTATTTCAGGGTAATAAGTCAGAATTTTTTTTTTTATTTTGGGCCAAAACAACAGGAATTACCTTTGTTTTGGGGGAAAAAGATAGAAATTCCACTTATTTAGAGGCAAAAAAGCAGAAATTCCCCTTATTTTGGAGCAAAATTGCAGAAATTCCCCTAATTGTGGGGCAAAAAGGCAGAAATTCCCTGTATGTTGGGGCAAAAAGATAGAAATTCTCCTTATTTTGGGGCAAAACTCAGAAATTCCACTTATTTTGGGGCAAAATTCCAGAAATTTCACTTATTTTGAGGCAAAATTGCAGAAATTTCACTTATTTCAGAAAAGAAGGAGAAATTTTCTTATTTGGGAGCAAAAAGGCAGAAATTTCTATTATTTTGGTACAAAATTGCAGAAATTTATCTTATTTTGGAGCAAAAAAAATATATTTCCCATATGTTGTGGCAAAAATACAGAAATTCCCCTTATTTTGAGGTAAAAAGGTTGAAATTCCTCTTATTTGGGGGCAAAGAGGCAGAAATTTCCTTTATTTTGGGGCAAAATTGCAGAAATTTCACTTATTTCATCATAATAAGTCAGAAATTTTCTTTATTTTGGGGCAAAAAAGACAGAAATTCCCTTTGTTTTGGAGGAAAAAAACAGAAATTCCACTTGTTTAGAGGCAAAAAAGCAGAAATTCCCCTTATTTTGGAGCACAAATGAAGAAATTTCCCTTTTTTTATGGCAAAAAGGTATGCATTTTTCTTATTTTTGGGGAAAAAATGAAGAAATTCTTCGTATTTTGGAGCAAAATTGCAGAAATTTCCCTAATTGTGGGGCAAAAAGGCAGAAATTCCCTATATGTTGGGCAAAAAGACAGAAATTCTCTTTATTTTGGTGCAAAACTCAGAAATTCCACTTATTTTGGGGCAAAATTCCAGAAATTTCCCTTATTTTGGGGCAAAATTGCAGAAATTTCATTTATTTTGGGGCAAAATTGCAGAAATTTCACTTATTTCAGAGAAAAAGGGCAGAAAATTTCCTTATTTTGGGGAAAAAAGGCAGAAATTCTTATATTTTGTGGCAAAACTGCAGAAATTCCCCTTATTTTGAGGTAAAAAGGCTGAAAATCCCCTTATTTGGAAGCAAAAAGGCAGAAATTTCCCTTATTTTGGGGCAAAATTTCAGAAATTTCACTTACTTCAGCGTAATAAGTCAGAAATTTCTTTATTTTGGTGCAAAAAAGACAGAAATTCCCTTTGTTTTGGGGAAAAAAGAAAAAATTCCACTTATTTGGAGGCAAAAATGCAGAAATTCCCCTTATTTTGGAGCATAAATGAAAAAAATTTCCCTTTTTTTATCGCAAAAAGGTATGCATTCTTCTTATTTTCGGGCAAAAAGGCAGAAATTCCTCGTATTTTGGAGCAAAATTGCAGAAATTCCCCTAATTGTGGGGCAAAAAGGCGGAAATTCCCTATATGTTGGGGCAAAAAGACAAAAATTCTGCTTATTTTGGGGAAAAACTCAGAAATTCCACTTATTTTGGGGCAAAATTTCAGAAATTTCCCTTATTTTGGGGCAAAATTGCAGAAATTTCACTTATTTTGGGGCAAAATTGCAGATATTTCACCTATTTCAGGGAAAAAAGGAAGAAATTTTCCTTATTTTGGGGCAAAAATGCAGAAATTCCTAATATTTTGTGGCAAAAATTCTTTTTATTTTGAGGTAAAAAGGCTGAAATTCCCTTTATTTGGGGGCAAAAAGGCAGAAATTTCCCTTATTTTGGGGCAAAATTGAAGAAATTTCACTTATTTCAGGGTAATAAGTCAGAATTTTTCCTTATTTTGGGGCAAACAAGACAGAAATTCCCTCTTTTTGGGGAAAAAGACAGAAATTCCACTTATTTAGAGGCAAAAAGCAGAAATACCCCTTATTTTGGAGCAAAATAAAGAAATTTTCATTTTTTATGGCACAAAGGTATGCATTCTTTTTATTTTCGGGCAAAAAGGCAGAAATTCCCCGTATTTTGGAGCAAAATTGCAGAAATTCCCCTAATTGTGGGGCAAAAATGCAGAAATTCCCTATATGTTAAGGCAAAAAGACAGAAATATCCCTTGTTTTGGGGCAAAATTGCAGAAATTTCAGTTATTTTGGGGCAAAATTGCAGAAATTTCACTTATTTCAGAAAAAAAGAGATATTTTCTTATTTTTGGTCAAAAAGGTAGAAATTTCTTTTATTTTGGTACAAAATTGCAGAAATTTTTCTTATTTTGGGGCAAAAAGGCAGTAATTTCCCATATTTTGGCCAAAAATGCAAAAATTCCCTTTATATTGAGGTAAAAAAGCTGAAATTCCCCTTATTTGGGGGCAAAAAAGGCATAAATTTCCCTTACTTTGGGGCACAATTGCAGACATTTCACTTATTTCAGGGTAATAAGTCAGAAATTTTCCTTATTGTGGGGCAAAAAAGACAGAAATTCCCTTTGTTTTGGGGGAAAAAGACAGAAATTCCACTTATTTAGAGGCAAAAGCAGAAATTCCCCTTATTTTGGAGCAAAAATTAAGAAATTTCCATTTTTTTATGGCAAAAAGGTATGCATTCTTCTTATTTTCAGGCAAAAAGGCAGAAATTCCCCGTATTTTAAAGAAAATTGTAGAAATTTCCCTAATTGTGGGGTAAAAAGACAGAAATTCTCCTTATTTTGGGGCAAAAGACAGAAATTCTACTTATTTTGGGGCAAAATTCCAGAAATTTCCCTTATTTTGAGGCAAAATTGCAGAAATTTCACTTATTTCAGAAAAAAAGCAAAAATTTTCTTATTTTGGGGCAAAAATGCAGAAATTTCCCATATTTTGCGGCAAAAATGCAGAAATTCCCCATATTTTGCGGCAAAAATGCAGAAATTCCCCATATTTTGAGGTAAAATGGTGAAATTCCCCTTATTTCGGGGCAAAAAGGCAGAAATTTCCCTTATTTTGGGGCACAATTGCAGACATTTCACTTATTTCACGGTAATAAGTCAGAAATTTTCCTTATTGTGGGGCAAAAAAGACAGAAATTCTATTTGTTTTTGGGAAAAAGAAAGAAGTTCCACTTATTTAGAGGCAAAAAAGCAGAAATTCCCCCTTTTTATGGCAAAAAGGTATGCATTCCTCTTATTTTTGGGCAAAATTGCAGAAATTCCCCTAATTGTGGGGCAAAAAGGCAGAAATTCCCTATATGTTGGGGCAAAAAGACAGAAATTCTCCTTATTTTGGGGCGAAACTTAGAAATTCCACTTCTTTTTGGGCAAAATTTCAGAAATTGCCCTTATTTTGGGGCAAAATTGCAGAAATTTAACTTATTTTGGGGCAAAATTGCATAAATTTCACTTATTTCAGGGAAAAAAGGCAGAAATTTTTCTTATTTTGGGGCAAAAAGGCAGAAATGCCTAATATTTTGTGGCAAAAATGCAGAAATTACCCATATTTTGAGGTAAAAAGGCTGAAATTCCCTTTATTTGGGGGCAAAAAGGCAAAAATTTCTCTTATTTTGGGGCAAAATTTCAGAAATTTCACTTATTTCAGAGTAATAAGTCAGAAATTTTTCTTATTTTGGGGCAAAAAAGACAGGAATTCCCTTTGTTTTTGGGGAAAAAGACAGAAATTCCACTTATTTAGAGGCAAAAAAGCAGAAATTCCCCTTATTTTGGAGCA
This sequence comes from Micromys minutus, assembly GCF_963924665.1. Lineage (NCBI taxonomy): Eukaryota > Metazoa > Chordata > Mammalia > Rodentia > Muridae > Micromys > Micromys minutus. Next base: position 271,261 of record NW_027667778.1, read on the forward strand.
AAAATGAAGAAATTTCCCTTTTTTATGGCAAAAAGGTATGTATTCTTCTTATTTTCAGGCAAAAAGGCAGAAATTCCCCGTATTTTAAAGCAAAATTGTAGAAATTTCCCTAATTGTGGGGCAAAAAGACAGAAATTCTCCTTATTTTAGGGCAAAAGACAGAAATTTCAATTATTTTGGGACAAAATTGCAGAAATTTTACTTATTTCAGAAAAAAAGCAAAAATTTTCTTATTTTGGGGCAAAAATGCAGAAATTTCCCATATTTTGCAGCAAAATTGCAGAAATTCACCTTAATTTGAGGTTAAAAGGCTGAATTTCCCCTTATTTGGGGGCAAAAAGGCAGAATTTTCCCTTATTTTGGGGCAAAATTGCAGAAATTTCACTTATTTCAGGGTAATAAGTCAGAAATTTTCCTTATTTTTGGGCAAAAAAGACACAAATTTCCTTTGTTTTGGGGGAAAAATACAGAAATTTCACTTATTTAGAGGCAAAAAAGTAGAAATTCCCCTTATTTTGGAGCAAAATTGCAGAAATTCCCCTAAATGTGGGCAAAAAAGCAGAAATTCCCTATATATTGGGGCAAAAAGTCAGAAATTCTCATTATTTTGGGCCAAAACTCAGAAATTCCACTTATTTTCGGGGAAAATTCCAGAAATTTCACATATTTTGGGGCAAAATTGCAGAAATTTCACTTATTACAGAAAAAAAAGCAGAAATTTTACTATTTTGTGGCAAAGAGGCAGAAATTTCTTTTATTTTGGTACAAATTTGAAGAAATTTTTCTTATTTTGGGGCAAAAAGGAAGAAATTTCCCTTATTTTGGGCAAAAATGCAGAAATTCCCCTTCTTTTGAGGTAAAAAGGCTGAAATTCCCATTATTTGGGGGCAAAAAGAAAGAAATTTTTTTTATTTTGGGGCAAAATTGCAGAAATTTCACTTATTTCAGAGTAATAAGTCAGAATTTTTTTTTTTTGGGCCAAAACAACAGGAATTACCTTTGTTTTGGGGGAAAAAGATAGAAATTCCACTTATTTAGAGGCATAAAAGCAGAAATTCCCCTTATTTTGGAGCAAAATTGCAGAAATTCCCCTAATTGTGGGGCAAAAAGGCAGAAATTCCCTGTATGTTGGGGCAAAAAGATAGAAATTCTCCTTATTTTGGGGCAAAACTCAGAAATTCCACTTATTTTGGGGCAAAATTCCAGAAATTTCACTTATTTTGAGGCAAAATTGCAGAAATTTCACTTATTTCAGAAAAGAAGGAGAAATTTTCTTATTTGGGAGCAAAAAGGCAGAAATTTCTATTATTTTGGTACAAAATTGCAGAAATTTATCTTATTTTGGAGCAAAAAAGAATATATTTCCCATATGTTGTGGCAAAAATACAGAAATTCCCCTTATTTTGAGGTAAAAAGGCTGAAATTCCTCTTATTTGGGGGCAAAGAGGCAGAAATTTCCTTTATTTTGGGGCAAAATCTCAGAAATTTCACTTATTTCATCGTAATAAGTCAGAAATTTTCTTTATTTTGGGGCAAAAAAGACAGAAATTCCCTTTGTTTTGGAGGAAAAAAACAGAAATTCCACATGTTTAGAGGCAAAAAAGCAGAAATTCCCCTTATTTTGGAGCACAAATGAAGAAATTTCCCTTTTTTTATGGCAAAAAGGTATGCATTTTTCTTATTTTTGGGGAAAAAGGTAGAAATTCTACGTATTTTGGAACAAAATTGCAGAAATTTCTCTAATTGTGGGGCAAAAAGGCAGAAATTCCCTATATGTTGGGCAAAAAGACAGAAATTCTCTTTATTTTGGTGCAAAACTCAGAAATTCCACTTAATTTAGGGGCAAAATTCCAGAAATTTCCCTTATTTTGGGGCAGAATTGCAGAAATTTCATTTATTTTGGGGCAAAATTGCAGAAATTTCACTTATTTCATAGAAAAAGGGCAGAAAATTTCATTATTTTGGGGCAAAAAGGCAGAAATTCTTATATTTTGTGGCAAAACTGCAGAAATTCCCCTTATTTTGAGGTAACAAGGCTGAAATTCCTCTTATTTGGGAGCAAAAGGCAGAAATTTCCCTTATTTTGGAGCAAAATTGCAGAAATTCCCCTAATTGTGGGGCAAAAAGGCAGAAATTCCCTGTATGTTGGGGCAAAAAGATAGAAATTCTCCTTATTTAGGGGCAAAACTCAGAAATTCCACTTATTTTGGGGCAAAATTCCAGAAATTTCACTTATTTTGAGACAAAATTGCAGAAATTTCACTTATTTCAGAAAAGAAGGAGAAATTTTCTTATTTGGGAGCAAAAAGGCAGAAATTTCTATTATTTTGGTACAAAATTGCAGAAATTTATCTTATTTTGGAGCAAAAAAGAATATATTTCCCATATGTTGTGGCAAAAATACAGAAATTCCCCTTATTTTGAGGTAAAAAGGCTGAAATTCCTCTTATTTGGGGGCAAAGAGGCAGAAATTTCCTTTATTTTGGGGCAAAATCTCAGAAATTTCACTCTTTTCATCGTAATAAGTCAGAAATTTTCTTTATTTTGGGGCAAAAAAGACAGAAATTCCCTTTGTTTTGGAGGAAAAAAACAGAAATTCCACTTGTTTAGAGGCAAAAAAGCAGAAATTCCCCTTATTTTGGAGCACAAATGAAGAAATTTCCCTTTTTTTATGGCAAAAAGGTATGCATTTTTCTTATTTTTGGGGAAAAAGGTAGAAATTCTTCGTATTTTGGAGCAAAATTGCAGAAATTTCCCTAATTGTGGGGCAAAAAGGCAGAAATTCCCTATATGTTGGGCAAAAAGACAGAAATTCTCTTTATTTTGGTGCAAAACTCAGAAATTCCACTTATTTTGGGGCAAAATTCCAGAAATTTCCCTTATTTTGGGGCAAAATTGCAGAAATTTCATTTATTTTGGGGCAAAATTGCAGAAATTTCACTTATTTCAGAGAAAAAGGGCAGAAAATTTCCTTATTTTGGGGCAAAAAGGCAGAAATTCTTATATTTTGTGGCAAAACTGCAGAAATTCCCCTTATTTTGAGGTAAAAAGGCTGAAATTCCTCTTATTTGGGAGCAAAAAGGCAGAAATTTCCCTTATTTTGGGGCAAAATTTCAGAAATTTCACTTACTTCAGCGTAATAAGTCAGAAATTTCCTTATTTTGGTGCAAAAAAGACAGAAATTCCCTTTGTTTTGGGGAAAAAAGAAAAAATTCCACTTATTTGGAGGCAAAAATGCAGAAATTCCCCTTATTTTGGAGCATAAATGAAAAAAATTTCCCTTTTTTTATCGCAAAAAGGTATGCATTCTTCTTATTTTCGGGCAAAAAGGCAGAAATTCCTCGTATTTTGGAGCAAAATTGCAGAAATTCCCCTAATTGTGGGGCAAAAAGGCGGAAATTCCCTATATGTTGGGGCAAAAAGACAAAAATTCTGCTTATTTTGGGGAAAAACTCAGAAATTCCACTTATTTTGGGGCAAAATTTCAGAAATTTCCCTTATTTTGGGGCAAAATTGCAGAAATTTCACTTATTTTGGGGCAAAATTGCAGAAATTTCACCTATTTCAGGGAAAAAAGGAAGAAATTTTCCTTATTTTGGGGCAAAAATGCAGAAATTCCTAATATTTTGTGGCAAAAATGCAAAAAATCTTTTTATTTTGAGGTAAAAAGGCTGAAATTCCCTTTATTTGGGAACAAAAAGGCAGAAATTTCCCTTATTTTGGGGCAAAATTGCAGAAATTTCACTTATTTCATGGTAATAAGTCAGAATTTTTCCTTATTTTGGGGCAAACAAGACAGAAATTCCCTCTTTTTGGTGAAAAAGACAGAAATTCCACTTATTTAGAGGCAAAAAGCAGAAATACCCCTTATTTTGGAGCAAAATAAAGAAATTTTCATTTTTTATGGCACAAAGGTATGCATTCTTTTTATTTTCGGGCAAAAAGGCAGAAATTCCCCGTATTTTGGAGCAAAATTGCAGAAATTCCCCTAACTGTGGGGCAAAAATGCAGAAATTCCCTATATGTTAAGGCAAAAAGACAGAAATATCCCTTGTTTTGGAGCAAAATTGCAGAAATTTCAGTTATTTTGGGGCAAAATTGCAGAAATTTCACTTATTTCAGAAAAAAAGAGATATTTTCTTATTTTTGGTCAAAAAGGTAGAAATTTCTTTTATTTTGGTACAAAATTGCAGAAATTTTTCTTATTTTGGGGCAAAAAGGCAGTAATTTCCCATATTTTGGCCAAAAATGCAAAAATTCCCTTTATATTGAGGTAAAAAAGCTGAAATTCCCCTTATTTGGGGGCAAAAAAGGCATAAATTTCCCTTACTTTGGGGCACAATTGCAGACATTTCACTTATTTCAGGGTAATAAGTCAGAAATTTTCCTTATTGTGGGGCAAAAAAGACAGAAATTCCCTTTGTTTTGGGGGAAAAAGACAGAAATTCCACTTATTTAGAGGCAAAAGCAGAAATTCCCCTTATTTTGGAGCAAAAATTAAGAAATTTCCATTTTTTTTATGGCAAAAAGGTATGCATTCTTCTTATTTTCGGGCAAAAAGGCACAAAATCCCCGTATTTTGGAGCAAAATTGCAGAAATTCCTCCAATTGTGGGGCAAAAAGGCAGAAATTCCCTATATGTTGGGGCATAAAGACAGAAATTCTCCTTATTGTAGGGAAAAACTCAGAAATTCCACTTATTTTGGGGCAAAATTCCAGAAATTTCCCTTATTTTGTGGCAAAATTGCAGAAATTTCACTTATTTTGGGTCAAAATTGCAGAAATTTCAATTATTTCAGAAAAAAAAGGAGAAATTTTCTTATTTTGGGGCAAAAAGGCAAAAATTTTTTTATTTTGGTACAAAGTTGCAGAAATTTTTCTTATTTTGTGGCAAAAGGGCAGAAATTTCCCATATTTTGGGGCAAAAATGCAAAAATTCCCCTTATTTTGGCGTAAAAAAGCTGAAATTTCCCTTATTTGGGGGCAAAAAGGCAGAAATTTCTCTTATTTTGGGGCAAAATTGCTGAAATTTCACTTATTTCATAATAATAAGTCAGAAATTTCCCTTATATTGGGGCAAAAAAGATAGAAATTCCCTTTGTTTGGGAAAAAAACAGAAATTCCACTTATTTAGAGGCAAAAAAGCAGAAATTCCCCTTATTTTGGAGCAAAAATGAAGAAATTTCTCTTTTTTATGGCAAAAAGGATGCATTCTTCTTATTTTCGGGCAAAAAGGCAGAAATTACTCGTATTATGGAGCAAAATTGCAGAATTTCGCCTAATTGTGAGGCAAAAGGCAGAAATTCCATATATGTTGTGGTATAAAGACAGAAATTCTCCTTATTTTCGGGCAGAACTGAGAAATTCCAATTATTTTTGGGCAAAATTCCAGAAATTTCCCTTATTTTGGTGCAAAATTGCAGAAATTTCACTTATTTTAGGGCAAAATTGCAGAAATTTCACTTTTTCAGGGAAAATAGGCAGAAATTTTTCTTATTTTGGGGCAAAATGCAGAAATTCCTAATATTTTGTGGCAAAAATGCAGAAATTCCCCTTATTTTGAGAAAAAAAGCTGAAATTCCCCTTATTTGGGGGCAAAAAGGCAGAAATTTCCCTTATTTTGGGGCAAAATTGTAGAAATTTCACTTATTTCAGGGTAATAAGTCAGAAATTTTCCTTATTTTGGGGCAAAAAAGACAGAAATTTCCTTTGTTTAGGGGGAAAAAGACAGAAATTTAACTTATTTAGAGGCAAAAATGCAGAAATTCCCCTTATTTTGGAACAAAAATGAAGAAATTTCCCTTTTTTATGGCAAAAAGGTATGCATTCTTCTTATTTTCGGGCAAAAAGGCAGAAATTCTCCGTATTTTGGAGCAAAATTGCAGAAATTCCCCTAATTGTGGGGCAAAAAGGCAGAAATTCCCTATATGTTGGGGCAAAAATACAGAAATTCTACTTATTTTGGGGCAAAACTCAGAAATTCCACTATTTTTGAGGCAAAATTTTGATATTTCCCATATTTTGGGGCAAAATTGCAGAAATTTCACTTATTTTGGGACAAAATTGCAGAAATTTCACTTATTTCAGGGTAATAAGTCAGAAATTTTCCTTATTTTGGGGCAAAAAAGACAGAAATTCCCTTTGTTTTGGGAGAAAAAGGAAGAAATTCCACTTATTACAGGCAAAAGTGCAGAAATTCCCCTTATTTTGGAGCAAAATTTCAGAAATTCCCCTAATTGTGGGGCAAAAAGGCAGAAATTCCCTATATGTTGGGGCAACATAACAGGAATTCTCCTTATTTTGGGGGCAAAACTCAGAAATTCCACTTATTTTTGGGCAAAATTCCAGAAAGTTCTCTTTTTTGGGGGCAAAATTGCAGAAATTTCACTTATTCTGGTGCAAAATTGCAGAAATTTCACTGATTTCAGAAAAAAAGCAGAAATTTTCTTATTTGGGGGCAAAAAGGCAGAAATTTGTATTATTTTGGTACAAAATTGCAGAAATTTTTCTTATTTTCGGGCAAAAAGGCAGAAATTTTCCATATTTTGGGGCAAAAATGCAGAAATTCAACTTATTTTTAGGTAAAAAGGCTGAAATTCCTTTTATTTGTGGGCAAAAAAGCAGAAATTTCACTTATTTTGGGGCAAAATTGCAGAAATTTCACTTATTTCAGAGAAAAGAGGCAGAAATTTTTCTTATATTTGGGCAAAAAGGCAGAAATTCCTAATATTTTGTGCAAAAATGCAGAAATTGCTCTTATTTTGAGGTAAAAAGGCTGAAATTTCCCTATTTGGGGACAAAATGGCAGAAATGTCCCTTATTTTGGGGCAAAATTGCAGAAATTCCCCTAATTGTGGGGCAAAAAGGCAGAAATTCCCTATATGTTGGGGCATAAAGACAGAAATTCTCCTTATTTTGGTGCAGAACTCAGAAATTAAACTTATTTTGAGGCAAAATTCCCGAAATTTCCCTTATTTTGGGGCAAAATTGCAGAAATTTCACTTATTTCAGGTAAAATAGGCAGAAATTTTCCTTATTTTGGGGCAAAAAGGCAGGAATTCCTAATATTTTGTGGCAAAAATGCAGAAATTCCCCTTATTTTGAGTTAAAAGGCTGAAATTCCCCTTATTGGGGAGCAAAAAGGCAGAAATTTCCCTTATTTTAAGGCAAAATTGCAAAAATTTCACTTATTTCAGGATAATAAGTCAGAAATTTTCCTTATTTTGGGCCAAAAAAGACAGAAATTCCCTTTGTTTTTGTGGGATAAGACAGAAATTCCACTTATTTAGAGGCAAAAAAGCAGAAATTCCCCTTATTTTGGAGCAAAAATGAAGAAATTTCACTTTTTATGGCAAAAAGTTATGCATTCTTCTTATTTTCGGGCAAAAAGGCCGAAATTCCCCGTATTTTGGAGCAAAATTGCAGAAATTCCCCTAATTGTGAAGCAAAAAGGCAGAAATTCCCTATATGATGGGGCATAAAGACAGAAATTCTCCTTAATTTGGGGCAAAACTCAGAAATTCCAATTATTTTGGGGCAAAATTCCAGAAATTTCCCTTATTTTGGGGCAAAATTTCAGAAATTTCAATTTTTATGGGACAAAATTGCAGAAATTTCACTTATTTCAAAAAAAGGATAAATTTTCTTATTTTGGGCTAAAAAGGCAGAAATTTCTTTTATTTTGGTACAAAGTTGCAGAAATTTTTCGTATTTTGGGGCAAAAGGGCAGAAATTTTCCATATTTTGGGGCAAAAATGCAGAAATTCCCCTTATTTTGTGGTAAAAAGGCTATAATTACCCTTATTTGGGGGCAAAAAGCAGAAATTTCCCTTATTTTGGGGCAAAATTGCTGAAATTTCACTTATTTCACGGTAATAAGTCAGAAATTTTCCTTATTTTGGGGCAAAAAATACAGAAATTCCCTTTGTTTGGGAAAAAAAGACAGAAATTCCACTTATTTAGAGGCAAAAAAGCAGAAATTCCCCTTATTTTGGAGCAAAAATGAAGAAATTTCCCTTTTTTATGGCAAAAAGGTATGCATTCTTCTTACTTTCGGGCAAAAAGGCAGAAATTCCTCGTATTTTAGAGCAAAATTGCAGAATTTCGCATAATTGTGGGGCAAACAGGCAGAAATTCCCTATATGTTTGCGCATAGAGACAGAAATTCTCCTTATTTTGCGGCAGAACTCAGAAATTCCACTTATTTTTGGGCAAAATTCCAGAAATTTCCCTTATTTTGGGGCAAAATAGCAGAAATTTCACTTATTTTGGGGAAAAATTGCAGAAATTTCACTTGTTTCAGGGAAAATAGGCAGAAATTTTTCTTATTTTGGGGAAAAAAGGCAGAAATTCCTAATATTTTGTGGCAAAAATGCAGAAATTTCCCTTATTTTGAGGTAAAAAGGCTGAAATTCCCCTTATTTGGGGGCAAAAAGGCAGAAATTTCCCTTATTTTGGGGTAAGTTGCAGAAATTTCACTTACTTCAGCGTAATAAGTCAGAAAATTTCCTTATTTTGGGGCAAAAAAGACAGAAATTCCCTTTGTTTTGTGGGAAAAAGACAGAAATTCAACTTATTTAAAGGCAAGAAGCAGAAATTCCCCTGTTTTTTGAACAAAAATGAAGAAATTTCCATTTTTTCTGGCACAAAAGTTTGCATTCTTCTTATTTTCGTGCAAAAAGGCAGAAATTCCCCGTATTTTGGAGCAAAATTGAAGAAATTCCCCTAATTGTGGGGCAAAAGGGCAGAAATTCCCTATATGTTGGGGCAAAAAGACAGAAATTCACCTTATTTTGGGGAAGAACTCAGAAATTACACTTATTTTGGGGCAAAATTCCAGAAATTTCCCTTATTTTGGGGCAAAATTGCAGAAATTTCACTTATTTTGGGGAAAAATTGCAGAAATTTAACTTATTTCAGAAAAAAAGAGAAATTTTCTTATTTTGGGGCAAAAAGGCAGAAATTTCTTTTATTTTGGTACAAAATTGCAGAAATTTTTTTTATTTTGGGGCAAAAAGGCAGAAATTTCCCATATTTTGGGGCAAAAATGCAGAAATTCCCCTTATTTTGAGGTACAAAGGCTGAAATTCCCCTTATTTGGGGGCAGAAAGGTAGAAATTTCCCTTATTTTGAAGCAAAATTGCAGAAATTTCACTTATTTAATGGAATATAGGCAGAAATTTTCCTTATTTTGGGGCAAAAAGGCAGGAATTCCTAATATTTTGTGGCAAAAATGCAGAAATTCCCCTTATTTTGAGGTAAAAGGCTGAAATTTCCCTTATTTGGGAGCAAAAATGCAGAAATTTCCCTTATTTTGAGGCAAAATTGCAGAAAATTCACTTATTTCAGGGAAATAAGTCAGAAATTTTCCTTATTTTGTGGCAAAAAAAGACAGAAATTCCCTTTGTTTTGGGGGAAAAAAGACAGATATTCTACTTATTTAGAGGCAAAAAAGCAAAAATTCCCCTTATTTTGGAGCAAAAATGAAGAAATTTTCCTTTTTTATGGCAAAAAGGTATGCATTCTTCTTATTTTCGGGCAAAAAGGCAGAAATTCCTCGTATTTTAGAGCAAAATTGCAGAATTTCGCATAATTGTGGGGCAAACAGGCAGAAATTCCCTATATGTTTGCGCATAGAGACAGAAATTCTCCTTATTTTGCGGCAGAACTCAGAAATTCCACTTATTTTTGGGCAAAATTCCAGAAATTTCCCTTATTTTGGGGCAAAATAGCAGAAATTTCACTTATTTTGGGGAAAAATTGCAGAAATTTCACTTGTTTCAGGGAAAATAGGCAGAAATTTTTCTTATTTTGGGGAAAAAAGGCAGAAATTCCTAATATTTTGTGGCAAAAATGCAGAAATTTCCCTTATTTTGAGGTAAAAAGGCTGAAATTCCCTTTATTTGGGGGCAAAAAGGCAGAAATTTCCCTTATTTTGGGGTAAGTTGCAGAAATTTCACTTACTTCAGGTAATAAGTCAGAAAATTTCCTTATTTTGGGGCAAAAAAGACAGAAATTCCCTTTGTTTTGTGGGAAAAAGACAGAAATTCAACTTATTTAAAGGCAAGAAGCAGAAATTCCCCTGTTTTTTGAACAAAAATGAAGAAATTTCCATTTTTTCTGGCACAAAAGTTTGCATTCTTCTTATTTTCGTGCAAAAAGGCAGAAATTCCCCGTATTTTGGAGCAAAATTGAAGAAATTCCCCTAATTGTGGGGCAAAAGGGCAGAAATTCCCTATATGTTGGGGCAAAAAGACAGAAATTCACCTTATTTTGGGGAAGAACTCAGAAATTACACTTATTTTGGGGCAAAATTCCAGAAATTTCCCTTATTTTGGGGCAAAATTGCAGAAATTTCACTTATTTTGGGGAAAAATTGCAGAAATTTAACTTATTTCAGAAAAAAAGAGAAATTTTCTTATTTTGGGGCAAAAAGGCAGAAATTTCTTTTATTTTGGTACAAAATTGCAGAAATTTTTTTTATTTTGGGGCAAAAAGGCAGAAATTTCCCATATTTTGGGGCAAAAATGCAGAAATTCCCCTTATTTTGAGGTACAAAGGCTGAAATTCCCCTTATTTGGGGGCAGAAAGGTAGAAATTTCCCTTATTTTGAAGCAAAATTGCAGAAATTTCACTTATTTAATGGAATATAGGCAGAAATTTTCCTTATTTTGGGGCAAAAAGGCAGGAATTCCTAATATTTTGTGGCAAAAATGCAGAAATTCCCCTTATTTTGAGGTAAAAGGCTGAAATTTCCCTTATTTGGGAGCAAAAATGCAGAAATTTTCTTTATTTTGAGGCAAAATTGCAGAAAATTCACTTATTTCAGGGAAATAAGTCAGAAATTTTCCTTATTTTGTGGCAAAAAAGACAGAAATTCCCTTTGTTTTGGGGGAAAAAAGACAGATATTCTACTTATTTAGAGGCAAAAAAGCAGAAATTCCCCTTATTTTGGAGCAAAAATGAAGAAATTTTCCTTTTTTATGGCAAAAAGGTATGCATTCTTCTTATTTTCGGGCAAAAAGGCAGAAATTCCCCGTATTTTGGAGCAAAATTGCAGAAATTCCTCCAATTGTGGGGCAAAAAGGCAGAAATTCCCTATATGTTGGGGCATAAAGACAGAAATTCTCCTTATTGTAGGGAAAAACTCAGAAATTCCACTTATTTTGGGGCAAAATTCCAGAAATTTCCCTTATTTTGTGGCAAAATTGCAGAAATTTCACTTATTTTGGGTCAAAATTGCAGAAATTTCAATTATTTCAGAAAGAAAAGGAGAAATTTTCTTATTTTGGGGCAAAAAGGCAAAAATTTTTTTATTTTGGTACAAAGTTGCAGAAATTTTTCTTATTTTGTGGCAAAAGGGCAGAAATTTCCCATATTTTGGGGCAAAAATGCAGAAATTCCCCTTATTTTGGGGTAAAAAAGCTGAAATTTCCCTTATTTGGGGGCAAAAAGGCAGAAATTTCTCTTATTTTGGGGCAAAATTGCTGAAATTTCACTTATTTCATAATAATAAGTCAGAAATTTCCCTTATTTTGGGGCAAAAAAGATAGAAATTCCCTTTGTTTGGGAAAAAAACAGAAATTCCACTTATTTAGAGGCAAAAAAGCAGAAATTCCCCTTATTTTGGAGCAAAAATGACGAAATTTCTCTTTTTTATGGCAAAAAGGATGCATTCTTCTTATTTTCGGGCAAAAAGGCAGAAATTACTCGTATTATGGAGCAAAATTGCAGAATTTCGCCTAATTGTGAGGCAAAAGGCAGAAATTCCATATATGTTGTGGTATAAAGACAGAAATTCTCCTTATTTTCGGGCAGAACTGAGAAATTCCACTTATTTTTGGGCAAAATTCCAGAAATTTCCCTTATTTTGGTGCAAAATTGCAGAAATTTCACTTATTTTAGGGCAAAATTGCAGAAATTTCACTTTTTCAGGGAAAATAGGCAGAAATTTTTCTTATTTTGGGGCAAAATGCAGAAATTCCTAGTATTTTGTGGCAAAAATGCAGAAATTCCCCTTATTTTGAGAAAAAAAGCTGAAATTCCCCTTATTTGGGGGCAAAAAGGCAGAAATTTCCCTTATTTTGGGGCAAAATTGTAGAAATTTCACTTATTTCAGGGTAATAAGTCAGAAATTTTCCTTATTTTGGGGCAAAAAAGACAGAAATTTCCTTTGTTTAGGGGGAAAAGACAGAAATTTAACTTATTTAGAGGCAAAAATGCAGAAATTCCCCTTATTTTGGAGCAAAAATGAAGAAATTTCCCTTTTTTATGGCAAAAAGGTATGCATTCTTCTTATTTTCAGGCAAAAAGGCAGAAATACCCCGTATTTTGGAGCAAAATTGCAGAAATTCCCCTAATTGTGGGGCAAAAAGGCAGAAATTCCCTATATGTTGGGGCAAAAATACAGAAATTCTACTTATTTTGGGGCAAAACTCAGAAATTCCACTATTTTTGAGGCAAAATTTTGATATTTCCCATATTTTGGGGCAAAATTGCAGAAATTTCACTTATTTTGAGACAAAATTGCAGAAATTTCACTTTTTTCAAGGTAATAAGTCAGAAATTTTCCTTATTTTGGGGCAAAAAAGACAGAAATTCCCTTTGTTTTGGGAGAAAAAGGAAGAAATTCCACTTATTACAGGCAAAAGTGCAGAAATTCCCCTTATTTTGGAGCAAAATTTCAGAAATTCCCCTAATTGTGGGGCAAAAAGGCAGAAATTCCCTATATGTTGGGGAACATAACAGGAATTCTCCTTATTTTGGGGGCAAAACTCAGAAATTCCACTTATTTTTGGGCAAAATTCCAGAAAGTTCTCTTTTTTTGGGGCAAAATTGCAGAAATTTCACTTATTCTGGGGCAAAATTGCAGAAATTTCACTGATTTCAGAAAAAAAGCAGAAATTTTCTTATTTGGGGGCAAAAAGGCAGAAATTTGTATTATTTTGGTACAAAATTGCAGAAATTTTTCTTATTTTCGGGCAAAAAGGCAGAAATTTTCCATATTTTGGGGCAAAAATGCAGAAATTCAACTTATTTTTAGGTAAAAAGGCTGAAATTCCTTTTATTTGTGGGCAAAAAAGCAGAAATTTCACTTATTTTGGGGCAAAATTGCAGAAATTTCACTTATTTCAGAGAAAAGAGGCAGAAATTTTTCTTATATTTGGGCAAAAAGGCAGAAATTCCTAATATTTTGTGCAAAAATGCAGAAATTGCTCTTATTTTGAGGTAAAAAGGCTGAAATTTCCCTATTTGGGGACAAAATGGCAGAAATGTCCCTTATTTTGGGGCAAAATTGCAGAAATTCCCCTAATTGTGGGGCAAAAAGGCAGAAATTCCCTATATGTTGGGGCATAAAGACAGAAATTCTCCTTATTTTGGGGCAGAACTCAGAAATTAAACTTATTTTGAGGCAAAATTCCCGAAATTTCCCTTATTTTGGGGCAAAATTGCAGAAATTTCACTTATTTCAGGTAAAATAGGCAGAAATTTTCCTTATTTTGGGGCAAAAAGGCAGGAATTCCTAATATTTTGTGGCAAAAATGCAGAAATTCCCCTTATTTTGAGTTAAAAGGCTGAAATTCCCCTTATTGGGGAGCAAAAAGGCAGAAATTTCCCTTATTTTAAGGCAAAATTGCAAAAATTTCACTTATTTCAGGATAATAAGTCAGAAATTTTCCTTATTTTGGGCCAAAAAAGACAGAAATTCCCTTTGTTTTTGTGGGATAAGACAGAAATTCCACTTATTTAGAGGCAAAAAAGCAGAAATTCCCCTTATTTTGGAGCAAAAATGAAGAAATTTCACTTTTTATGGCAAAAAGTTATGCATTCTTCTTATTTTCGGGCAAAAAGGCCGAAATTCCCCGTATTTTGGAGCAAAATTGCAGAAATTCCCCTAATTGTGAAGCAAAAAGGCAGAAATTCCCTATATGATGGGGCATAAAGACAGAAATTCTCCTTAATTTGGGGCAAAACTCAGAAATTCCAATTATTTTGGGGCAAAATTCCAGAAATTTCCCTTATTTTGGGGCAAAATTTCAGAAATTTCAATTTTTATGGGACAAAATTGCAGAAATTTCACTTATTTCAAAAAAAGGATAAATTTTCTTATTTTGGGCTAAAAAGGCAAAAATTTCTTTTATTTTGGTACAAAGTTGCAGAAATTTTTCGTATTTTGGGGCAAAAGGGCAGAAATTTTCCATATTTTGGGGCAAAAATGCAGAAATTCCCCTTATTTTGTGGTAAAAAGGCTATAATTACCCTTATTTGGGGGCAAAAAGCAGAAATTTCCCTTATTTTGGGGCAAAATTGCTGAAATTTCACTTATTTCACGGTAATAAGTCAGAAATTTTCCTTATTTTGGGGCAAAAAATACAGAAATTCCCTTTGTTTGGGAAAAAAAGACAGAAATTCCACTTATTTAGAGGCAAAAAAGCAGAAATTCCCCTTATTTTGGAGCAAAAATGAAGAAATTTCCCTTTTTTATGGCAAAAAGGTATGCATTCTTCTTACTTTCGGGCAAAAAGGCAGAAATTCCTCGTATTTTAGAGCAAAATTGCAGAATTTCGCATAATTGTGGGGCAAACAGGCAGAAATTCCCTATATGTTTGCGCATAGAGACAGAAATTCTCCTTATTTTGCGGCAGAACTCAGAAATTCCACTTATTTTTGGGCAAAATTCCAGAAATTTCCCTTATTTTGGGGCAAAATAGCAGAAATTTCACTTATTTTGGGGAAAAATTGCAGAAATTTCACTTGTTTCAGGGAAAATAGGCAGAAATTTTTCTTATTTTGGGGAAAAAAGGCAGAAATTCCTAATATTTTGTGGCAAAAATGCAGAAATTTCCCTTATTTTGAGGTAAAAAGGCTGAAATTCCCTTTATTTGGGGGCAAAAAGGCAGAAATTTCCCTTATTTTGGGGTAAGTTGCAGAAATTTCACTTACTTCAGCGTAATAAGTCAGAAAATTTCCTTATTTTGGGGCAAAAAAGACAGAAATTCCCTTTGTTTTGTGGGAAAAAGACAGAAATTCAACTTATTTAAAGGCAAGAAGCAGAAATTCCCCTGTTTTTTGAACAAAAATGAAGAAATTTCCATTTTTTCTGGCACAAAAGTTTGCATTCTTCTTATTTTCGTGCAAAAAGGCAGAAATTCCCCGTATTTTGGAGCAAAATTGAAGAAATTCCCCTAATTGTGGGGCAAAAGGGCAGAAATTCCCTATATGTTGGGGCAAAAAGACAGAAATTCACCTTATTTTGGGGAAGAACTCAGAAATTACACTTATTTTGGGGCAAAATTCCAGAAATTTCCCTTATTTTGGGGCAAAATTGCAGAAATTTCACTTATTTTGGGGAAAAATTGCAGAAATTTAACTTATTTCAGAAAAAAAGAGAAATTTTCTTATTTTGGGGCAAAAAGGCAGAAATTTCTTTTATTTTGGTACAAAATTGCAGAAATTTTTTTTATTTTGGGGCAAAAAGGCAGAAATTTCCCATATTTTGGGGCAAAAATGCAGAAATTCCCCTTATTTTGAGGTACAAAGGCTGAAATTCCCCTTATTTGGGGGCAGAAAGGTAGAAATTTCCCTTATTTTGAAGCAAAATTGCAGAAATTTCACTTATTTAATGGAATATAGGCAGAAATTTTCCTTATTTTGGGGCAAAAAGGCAGGAATTCCTAATATTTTGTGGCAAAAATGCAGAAATTCCCCTTATTTTGAGGTAAAAGGCTGAAATTTCCCTTATTTGGGAGCAAAAATGCAGAAATTTCCCTTATTTTGAGGCAAAATTGCAGAAAATTCACTTATTTCAGGGAAATAAGTCAGAAATTTTCCTTATTTTGTGGCAAAAAAGACAGAAATTCCCTTTGTTTTGGGGGAAAAAAGACAGATATTCTACTTATTTAGAGGCAAAAAAGCAGAAATTCCCCTTATTTTGGAGCAAAAATGAAGAAATTTTCCTTTTTTATGGCAAAAAAGTATGCATTCTTCTTATTTTCGGGCAAAAAGGCAGAAATTCCCCGTATTTTGGAGCAAAATTGCAGAAATTCCTCCAATTGTGGGGCAAAAAGGCAGAAATTCCCTATATGTTGGGGCATAAAGACAGAAATTTTCCTTATTGTAGGGAAAAACTCAGAAATTCCACTTATTTTGGGGCAAAATTCCAGAAATTTCCCTTATTTTGTGGCAAAATTGCAGAAATTTCACTTATTTTGGGTCAAAATTGCAGAAATTTCAATTATTTCAGAAAGAAAAGGAGAAATTTTCTTATTTTGGGGCAAAAAGGCAAAAATTTTTTTATTTTGGTACAAAGTTGCAGAAATTTTTCTTATTTTGTGGCAAAAGGGCAGAAATTTCCCATATTTTGGGGCAAAAATGCAGAAATTCCCCTTATTTTGGGGTAAAAAAGCTGAAATTTCCCTTATTTGGGGGCAAAAAGGCAGAAATTTCTCTTATTTTGGGGCAAAATTGCTGAAATTTCACTTATTTCATAATAATAAGTCAGAAATTTTCCTTATTTTGGGGCAAAAAAGACAGAAATTCCCTTTGTTTTGGGAGAAAAAGGAAGAAATTCCACTTATTACAGGCAAAAGTGCAGAAATTCCCCTTATTTTGGAGCAAAATTTCAGAAATTCCCCTAATTGTGGGGCAAAAAGGGAGAAATTCCCTATATGTTGGGGCAACATAACAGGAATTCTCCTTATTTTGGGGGCAAAACTCAGAAATTCCACTTATTTTTGGGCAAAATTCTAGAAAGTTCTCTTTTTTTGGGGCAAAATTGCAGAAATTTCACTTATTCTGGGGCAAAATTGCAGAAATTTCACTGATTTCAGAAAAAAAGCAGAAATTTTCTTATTTGGGGGCAAAAAGGCAGAAATTTGTATTATTTTGGTACAAAATTGCAGAAATTTTTCTTATTTTCGGGCAAAAAGGCAGAAATTTTCTATATTTTGGGGCAAAAATGCAGAAATTCCCCTTATTTTGAGGTAAAATTGCTGAAATTCTCCTTATTTGAAGGCATAAAGGCAGAAATTATTCTTATTTTGGGGCAAAATTGCTGAAATTTCACTTATTTCAAAGTAATAAGTCAAAATTTTTCTTTATTTTTGGGCAAAAAGGATAGAAATTCCCTTTGTTTGGGAAAAAAACAGAAATTTCACTTATTTTGAGGTAAAAAGGCTAAAATTCCCCTTATTTGGGGGCAAAAAGAAGAAATTTCTCTTATTTTGGGGCAAAATTGCTGAAGTTTCACTTATTTCATGGTAATAGATCAGAAATTTTCTTTATTTTGGGGCAAAACAGACAGAAATTCCCTTTGTTTGGGAAAAAAAAAACAGAAATTCCGCTTATTTAGAGGCAAAAAAGTAGAAATTCCCCTTAGTTTGGAGCAAAAATGAAGAAATTTCCTTTTTTCATGGCAAAAATGTATGCATTCTTCTTATTTTCGGGAAAAAAGGCAGAAATTCCTCGTATTTTGGAGCAAAATTGCAGAATTTCGCCTAATTGTTGGGCAAAAAGGCAGAAATTCCCTATATGTTGGGGCATAAAGACAGAAATTCTCCTTATTTTGGGGCAGAACTCAGAAATTTTACTTATTTTTGGGCAAAATTTTAGAAATTTCCCTTATTTTGGGGCAAAATTGCAGAAATTTCACTTATTTGGGGGAAAATTGCAGAAATTTCACTTATTTCAAAGAAAATAAGCTGAAATTTTTCTTATTTTGGGGCAAAAAGGCAGAAATTCCTAATATTTTGTGGCAAAAATGCAGAAATTCCCCTTATTTTGAGGTAAAAAGGCTGAAATTCCCTTTATTTGGGGGCAAAAAGGCAGAAATTTATTTTATTTTAAGGCAAAATTGCAGAAATTTCACTTATTCCAGAATAATAAGTCAGAAATTTTCCTTATTTTTGGGCAAAAAAGACAGAAATTACCTTTGTTCTTGGAGGAAAAAGACAGTTATTCCACATATTTAGAGGCCAAAAAGCAGAAATTCCCATTATTTTGGAGCAAAAATGAAGAAATTTCCCTTTTTTATGGCAAAAAGTTATGCATTCTTCTTATTTTCGGGCAAAAAGGCAGAAATTCCCTGTATTTTGGAGCAAAATTGCAGAAATTCCTCTAATTTTGGGGCCAAATGCAGAAATTCTTTATAGTTGGGGCATAAAGACAGAAATATTCTTCATTTTGAAGCAGAACTAAGAAATTCCACGTATTTTGGCGCAAAATTCCAGAAATTTCCCATATTTTGGGGCAAAATTGCAGAAATTTCACTTATTTTGGGGCAAAATTGCAGAAATTTCACTTATTTCCGGGAAAATAGGCAGAAATTTCCCTTATTTTGAGGCAAAAAGGCAGAAATTCCTAATATTTTTTTGGCAAAAATGCAGAAATTCCCCTTATTTTGAGGTCAAAAGGCTGAAATTCTCCTTACTTGGGGGCAAAAAGGCAGAAATTATTCTTATTTTAGGGCAAAATTGCAGAAATTTCACTTATTTCAGGGTAATAAGTCAGAAATTTTTCTTGTTTTGAGGCAAAAAAGAGAGAAATTCCCTTGTTTTGGGGGAAAAAGACAGAACTTCCACTTATTTAGAGGCAATAAAGCAGAAATTCCTTTTATTTTGGAGCGAAAATGAAAAAATTTTCCTTTTTTATGGCAAAAAGGTATGCATTCTACTTATTTTCGGGCAAAAAGGCAGAAATTCCCCGTATTTTGGAGCAAAATTGCAGAAATTCCCCTAATTGTAAGGCAAAAAGGCAGAAATTCCCTATATGTTGGGGCAAAAAGACAGAAATTATTCTTATTTTGGTGTAAAACTCATAAATTCCACTTACTTTGGGGCAAAATTCCAGAAATTTCCCTTTTTTGGGGCAAATTTGCAGAAATTTCACTTATTTTGGGGCAAAATTGCAGATATTTCACTTATTTCAGAAAAAAAGGAGAAATTATATTATTTTGGGGCAAAAAGGCAGAAATTTCTTTTATTTTGGTACAAAATTGCAGAAATTTTTCTTATTTTGGAGCAAAAAGGCAGAAATTTCCATATTTTGGGGCAAAAATGCAGCAATTCCCCTTATTTTGAGGTATAATGGCTGAAATTCCCCTTATTTGGGGGCAAAAAGGCAGAAATTTCCCTTATTTTGGGGCAAAATTGCAGAAATTTCACTTGTTTCAGGGTAATAAGTCAGAAATTTTTTTTATTTTGGGGCAAAAAATACAGAAATTCACTTTGATTTTTGAGAAAAGACAGAAATTCCACTTATTTAGAGGCAAAAAAGCAGAAATTCCCCTTATTTTGGAGCAAAAATAAAGAAATTTTCCTTATTTATGGCAAAAAGGTATGCATTCTTCTTATTTTCGGGCAAAAAGGCAGAAATTTCCCGTATTTTGGAGAAAAATTGCAGAAATTCCCCTAATTGTGAGGCAAAAAGGCATAAATTCCCTATATGTTAGGACAGAAAGACAGAAATTCTCCTTATTTTGGGACAGAACTCAGAAATTAAACTTATTATGGGGCAAAATTCCAGAAATTTCCCTTATTTTGGGGCAAAAATGCAGAAATTTCACTTATTTTGGGGCAAAATTGCAGAAATTTCACTTATTTCCGGGAAAATAGGCAGAAATTTTCTTTATTTTGGGGCAAAAAGGCAGAAATTCCTAATATTTTGTGGCAAAAATGCAGAAATTCCCCTTATTTTGAGGTAAAAAGGCTGAAATTCCCTTTATTTGGGGGCAAAAAGGCAGAAATTTCCCTTATTTTGGGGCAAAATTGCAAAAATTTCACTTATTTCAGAATAGTAAGTCAGAAATTTTCCTTATTTTGGGGCAAAAAAGACAGAAATTCCCTTTGTTTTTGGAGAAAAAAGAGAAATTCCACTTATGTAGAGGCCAAAAAGCAGAAATTCCCCTTATTTTGGAGCAAAAATGAAGAAATTTCCCTTTTTTATGGCAAAAAGGTAAGCATTCTTCTTATTTTCGGGCAAAAAGGCAGAAATTCCCCGTATTTTGGAGCAAAATTGCAGAAATTCCCCTATTTGTGAAGCTAAATGCAGAAATTCCCTATATGTTGGGGCATAAAGACAGAAATTCTCCTTATTTTGAAGCAAAACTCAGAAATTCCACTTATTTTTGGGCAAAATTCCAGAAATTTCCCTTATTTTGGGGCAAAATTGCAGAAATTTCACTTATTTCAGAATAGTAAGTCAGAAATTTTCCTTATTTTGGGGCAAAAAAGACAGAAATTCCCTTTGTTTTTGGAGGAAAAGAGAAATTCCACTTATTTAGAGGCCAAAAAGCAGAAATTCCCCTTATTTTGGAGCAAAAATGAAGAAATTTCCCTTTTTTATGACAAAAAGTTATGCATTCTTCTTATTTTCGGGCAAAAAGTCAGAAATTCCCCGTATTTTGGAGCAAAATTGCAGAAATTCCCCTATTTGTGAAACAAAATGCAGAAATTCCCTATATGTTGGGGCATAAAGACAGAAATTCTCCTTATTTTGAAGCAAAACTCAGAAATTCCACTTATTTTTGGGCATAATTCCAGAAATTTCCCTTATTTTGGGGCAAAATTACAGAAATTTTACTTATTTTGGGGCAAAATTACAGAAATTTCACTTATTTCAAAAAAAGGAGAAATTTACTTATTTTGGGGCAAAAAGGCAGAAATTTCTATTATTTTGGTACAAAGTTGCAGAAATTTTTCTTATTTTTGGGCACAAGGGCAGATATTTCCCATATTTTGGGGAAAATGTAGAAATTCCCCTTATTTTGAGGTAAAAAGGCTGAAATTCCCCTTATTTGGGGGCAAAAAGGCAGAAATTTCTCTTATTTTGGGGCAAAATTGCTGAAATTTCACTTATTTCACGGTAATAAGTTAGAAATTTTCTTTATTTTGGGGCAAAAAAGACAGAAATTCCCTTTGTTTGGGAAAAAAAATTCCACTTATTTAGAGGCAAAATAGTAGAAATTCCCTTTATTTTGGAGCAAAAATGAAGAAATTTCCCTTTTTTATGACAAAAAGGTATGCATTCTTCTTTTTTTCGGGCAAAAGCAGAAATTCGTTGTATTTTGGAGCAAAATTGCAGAATTTCGCCTAATTGTGGGGCAAAAAGGCAGAAATTCCCTATATGTTGGTGCATAAAGACAGAAATCTCCTTATTTTGGGGCAGAACTCAGAAATTCCACTTATTTTTGGGCAAAATTCCAGAAATTTCCCTTATTTTGGGTCAAATTTGCAGAAATTTCACTTATTTTGGGGCAAAATTGCAGAAATTTCACTTATTTCCAAAATATAGGCAAAAATTTTTCTTATTTTCGGACAAAAAAGGAGAAATTCTTAATATTTTGTGGCAAAAATGCAGAAATTTTCCTTATTTTGAGTTAAAAAGGCTGATATTCTCTTTATTTGGGGGAAAAAGGCAGAAATTTCTTTTATTTTTGTGCAAAATTGCAGAAATTTCACTTATTTCAGAATAATAAGTCAGAAATTTTCCTTATTTTGGGGCAAAAAAGACAGAAATTCCCTTTGTTTTTGGAGAAAAAAGACAGAAATTTCACTTATTTAGAGGCCAAAAAGCAGAAATTCCTTTTATTTTGGAGCGAAAATGAAGAAATTTCCCTTTTTTATGGCAAAAATGTATGCATTCTTCTTATTTTCGGGAAAAAAGGCAGAAATACCCCGTATTTTGGAGCAAAATTGCAGAAATTCCCCTATTTGTGAAGCAAAATGCAGAAATTCCCTATATGTTGGGGCATAAAGACAGAAATTCTCCTTATTTTGAAGCAAAACTCAGAAATTCCACTTATTTTTGGGCAAAATTCCAGAAATTTCCCTTATTTTGGGGCAAAATTGCAGAAATTTCACTTTTTATGGGACAAAATTGCAGAAATTTCACTTATTTCAAAAAAAAGGAGAAATTTTCTTATTTTGGGGCAAAAAGACAGAAATTTCTATTATTTTGGTACAAAGTTGCAGAAATTTTTCTTATTTTGGGGCACAAGGGCAGAAATTTCCCATATTTTGGGGAAAATGCAGAAATTGCCCTTATTTTGAGATAAAAAGGCTGAAATTCCCCTTATTTGGGTCAACAAGGAAGAAATTTCTCTTATTTTGGGGCAAAATTGCTGAAATTTCACTTATTTCACGGTAATAAGTCAGAAATTTTCCTTATTTTGGGACAAAAAAGATAGAAATTCCCTTTGTTTTGGGGGAAAAAGACAGAAATTCCACTTATTTAGAGGCAATAAAGCAGAAATTTCTTTTATTTTGGAGCGAAAATGAAGAAATTTTCCTTTTTTATGGCAAAAAGGTATGCATTCTACTTATTTTCGGGCAAAAATGCAGAAATTCCCCGTATTTTGGAGCAAAATTGCAGAAATTCCCCTAATTGTAAGGCAAAAAGGCAGAAATTCCCTATATGTTGGGGCAGAAAGACAGAAATTATTCTTAATTTGGGGTAAAACTCATAAATTCCACTTACTTTGGGGCAAAATTCCAGAAATTTCCCTTATTTTGGGGCAAATTTGCAGAAATATCACTTATTTTGGGGCAAAATTGCAGATATTTCACTTATTTCAGAAAAAAAGGAAAAATTTTATTATTTTGGGGCAAAAAGGCAGAAATTTCTTTTATTTTTGTACAAAATTGCAGAAATTTTTCTTATTTTGGAGCAAAAAGGCAGAAATTTCCATATTTTGGGGCAAAAATGCAGCAATTCCCCTTATTTTGAGGTATAATGGCTGAAATTCCCCTTTTTGGGGGCAAAAAGGCAGAAATTTCCCTTATTTTGGGGAAAAATTGCAGAAATTTCACTTATTTCAGGGTAATAAGTCAGAAATTTTTTTATTTTGGGGCAAAAAATACAGAAATTCACTCTGATTTGGGAGAAAAGACAGAAATTCCACTTATTTAGAGGCAAAAAAGCAGAAATTCCCCTTATTTTGGAGCAAAAATAAAGAAATTTTCCTTATATATGGCAAAAAGGTATGCATTCTTCTTATTTTCGGGCAAAAAGGCAGAAATTCATTGTATATTGGAGAAAAATTGCAGAAATTCCCCTAATTGTGAGGCAAAAAGGCATAAATTCCCTATATGTTGGGGCAGAAAGACAGAAATTCTCCTTATTTTGGGGCAGAACTCAGAAATTTTACTTATTTTTGGGCAAAATTCCAGAAATTTCCCTTATTTTAGGGCAAAATTGCAGAAATTTCACTTATTTTGGGGCAAAATTGCAGAAATTTCACTTATTTCAAAGAAAATAAGCAGAAATTTTTCTTATTTTGGGGCAAAAAGGCGGAAATTCCTAATATTTTGTGGCAAAAATGCAGAAATTCCCCTTATTTTGAGGTAAAAAGGCTGAAATTCCCTTTATTTGGGGGCAAAAAGGCAGAAATTTCTTTTATTTTAAGGCAAAATTGCAGAAATTTCACTTATTCCAGAATAATAAGTCAGAAATTTTCCTTATTTTGGGGCAAAAAAGACAGAAATTCCCTTTGTTTTTGGAGGAAAAAGACAGAAATTCCACTTTTTTAGAGGCCAAAAAGCAGAAATTCCCATTATTTTGGAGCAAAAATGAAGAAATTTCCCTTTTTTATGGCAAAAAGGTATGCATTCTTCTTATTTTCAGGCAAAAAGGCAGAAATTCCCTGTATTTTGGAGCAAAATTGCAGAAATTCCTCTAATTTTGGGGCCAAATGCAGAAATTTCCTATAGTTTGGGCATAAAGACAGAAATATTCTTCATTTTGGGGTAGAACTCAGAAATTCCACTTATTTTGGTGCAAAATTCCAGAAATTTCCCATATTTTGGGGCAAAATTGCAGAAATTTCACTTATTTTGGGGAAAAATTGCAGAAATTTCACTTATTTCAGGGAAAATAGGCAGAAATTTCCATTATTTTGAGGCAAAAAGGCAGAAATTTCTAATATTTTTTTTGGCAAAAATGCAGAAATTCCCCTTATTTTGAGGTAAAAAGGCTGAAATTCCCCTTACTTGGGGGCAAAAAGGCAGAAATTATCCTTATTTTAGGGCAAAATTGCAGAAATTTCACTTATTTCAGGGTAATAAGTCAGAAATTTTCCTTGTTTTGGGGCAAAAAAGAGAGAAATTCCCTTTGTTTTGGGTGAAAAACACAGAAATTCCACTTATTTAGAGGCAATAAAGCAGAAATTCCTTTATTTTGGAGCGAAAACAAAGAAATTTTCCTTTTTTATGGCAAAAAGGTATGCATTCTACTTATTTTCGGGCAAAAAGGCAGAAATTCCCCGTATTTTGGAGCAAAATTGGAGAAATTCCCCTTATTGTAAGGCAAAAAGGCAGAAATTCCCTATATGTTGGGGCAGAAAGACAGAAATTATTCTTATTTTGGGGTAAAACTCATAAATTCCACTTACTTTGGGGTAAAATTCCAGAAATTTCCCTTATTTTGGGGCAAATTTGCCGAAATTTCACTTATTTTGGGGCAAAATTGCAGATATTTCACTTATTTCAGAAAAAAAGGAGAAATTTTATTATTTTGGGGCAAAAAGGCAGAAATTTCTGTTATTTTGGTACAAAATTGCAGAAATTTTTCTTATTTTGGAGCAAAAAGGCAGAAATTTCCATATTTTGGGGCAAAAATGCAGAAATTCTCCTTATTTTGAGGTATAATGGCTGAAATCCCCCTTATTTGGGGGCAAAAAGGCAGAAATTTCTCATATTTTGGGGCAAAATTGCTGAAATTTCACTTATTTCATCGTATTAAGTCAGAAATTTTCCTTATTTTGGGGCAAAAAAGACAGAAATTCCCTTTTTTTGGGAAGAAAACAGAAATTCCACTTATTTAGAGGCAAAAAGTAGAAATTCCCATTATTTTGGAGCAAAAATGAAGAAATTGCTTTTTTTTATGGCAAAAAGATATGCATTCTTCTTATTTTCGGGCAAAAAGGCAGAAATTCCTTGTATTTTGAAGCAAAATTGCAGAATTTCGCCTAATTGTGGGGCAAAAAGGCAGAAATTCCCTATATGTTGGTGCATAAAGACAGAAATTCTCCTTATTTTGGGGCAGAACTCAGAAATTCCACTTATTTTTGGGCAAAATTCCAGAAATTTCCCTTATTTAGGGGCAAAATTGCAGAAATTTCACTTATTTCAAAGAAAATAGGCAGAAATTTTTCTTATTTTTGGGCAAAAAGGCAGAAATTCCTAATATTTTGTGGCAAAAATTCAGAAATTCCTCTTATTTTGAGGTAGAAAGGCTGAAATTCCCATTATTTGGGGGCAAAAAGGCAGAAATTTCCAATATTTTGGGGCAAAATTGCAGAAATTTCAATTATTTCAGGGAAAAAGGGCAGAAATTTTCCTTATTTTTGGGCAAAAAGGCAGAAATTCTAAATATTTTGTGGCAAAAATATAGAAATTCCCCTTATTTTGAGGTAAAAATGCTGAAATTTCTTTTATTTGGGGGCAAAAAAGCAGAAATTTCCCTTATTTTGGGGAAAAATGGAAGAAATTTCACTTATTTCAGGGTATTAAGTCAGAAATTTTTTTTATTTTAGGGCAAAAAGACAGAAATTCCCTTTGTTTTGGGGGAAAAACACAGAAATTCCCCTTATTTTGGAGCAAAAATGAAGAAATTTTATTTTTATGGCAAAAAGGTATGCATTCTTCTTATTTTCAGGCAAAAAGGCAGAAATTCCCCGTATTTTGGTGCAAAATTGCAGAAATTTTCCTAATTGTGGGGCAAAAAGGCAGAAATTCCCTATATGTTGGGGCATAAAAACAGAAATTCTCCTTATTTTGGGGCAGAACTCAGAAATTTCACTTATTTTGGGGCAAAATTCCAGAAATTTCCCATATTTTGGGGCAAAATTGCAGAAATTTCACTTATTTTGGGGCAAAATTGCAGAAATTTCACTTATTTCAGGGAAAATAGGCAGAAATTTCCCTTATTTTCGGGCAAAAGCAGAAATTCCTAATATTTTTTGGCAAAAATGCAGAAATTCCCCTTATTTCGAGGTAAAATGGCTGAAATTCTCCTTATTTGTGGGCAAATGCAGAAATTTCCCTTATTTTGTGGCAAAATTGTAGAAATTTCACTTATATCAGGGTAATAAGTCAGGAACTTTCCTTATTTTGGGGCAAAAAAAAGAGAAATTCCCTTTGTTTTGGGGGAAAAAGACAGAAATTCCACTTAATTAGAGGCAAAAAAGCAGAAATTCTTTTTATTTTGGAGCAAAAATAAAGAAATTTCCCTTTTTTATGGCAAAAAGGTATGCATTCTTCTTATTTTCGGACAAAAAGGCAGAAATTCCCCGTATTTTGGAGCAAAATTGCAGACATTCCCCTAATTGTGGGGCAAAAAGACAGAAATTCTCCTTATTTTGGGGTAAAACTCATAAATTCCACTTACTTTGGGGCAAAATTCCAGAAATTTCCCTTATTTTTTGGCAAAAATGCAGATGTTTCACTTATTTTGGGGCAAAAATGCAGATATTTCACTTATTTCAGAAAAAAAAAGAAATTTTCTTATTTTGGGGCAAAAAGGCAGAAATTTCTTTTATTTTGGTACAAAATCGCAGAAATTTTTTTTTATTTTTGGATAAAAGGCAGAAATTTCCCATATTTTGGGGCAAAAATGCAGTAATTCCCCTGATTTTGAGGTAAAAAGCCTGAAATTCCCCTTATTTGGGGGCAAAAAGTAAGAAATTTCCCTTATTTTGGGGCAAAATTGCAAAAATTTCACTTATTTCAGGGTAATTAGTCAGAAATTTTCCTTATTTTGAAGCAAAAAATACAGAAATTCCCTTTGTTTTGGGGGAAAAACACAGAAATTCTACTTATTTAGAGGCAAAAAAGCAGAAATTTTTCTTATTTTAGAGCAAAAATGAAGAAATTTCCCTTTTTTATGGTAAAAAGGTATGCATTCTTCTAATTTTCGGGCAAAAAGGCAGAAATTCCCCGTATTTTGGAGCAAAATTGCAGAATTTCGCATAATTGTGGGGCAAAAAGGCAGAAATTCCCTATATGTTTGCGCATAGAGACAGAAATTCTCCTGATTTTGCGGCAGAACTCAGAAATTCCACTTATTTTTGGGCAAAATTCCAGAAATTTTCCTTATTTTGGGGCAAAATAGCAGAAATTTCACTTATTTTGGGGAAAAATTGCAGAAATTTCACTTGTTTCAGGGAAAATAGGCAGAAATTTTTCTTATTTTGGGGCAAAAAGGCAGAAATTCCAAATATTGTGGCAAAAATGCAGAAATTTCCCTTATTTTGAGGTAAAGAGGCTGAAATTCCCCTTATTTGGGTTCAAAAACGCAGAAATTTCCCTTATTTTGGAGCAAAATTGCAGAAATTTCAATTATTTCAGGGCAATAAGTCAGATATTTTCCTTATTTTGGGGCAAAAACAGAAATTCCCTTTGTTTTGGGGGAAAAAGACAGAAATTCCATTTATTTAGAGGCAAAAAAGCAGAAATTCCCTTTATTTTGGAGCAAAAATGAAGAAATTTTCCTTTTTTATGGCAAAAAGGTATGCATTCTTCTTATTTTCGGGCAAAAAGCAGAAATTCCCGTATTTTAAAGCAAAATTGCAGAAATTCCCCTAATTGTCAGGCAAAAAGGAAGAAATTCCCTATATGTTAAGGCATAAAGACAGAAATTCTTCTTATTTTGGGGCAGAACTCAGAAATTCCACTTATTTTGGGTGAAAATTCCAGAAATTTTTTATATTTTGGGGCCAAATTGCAGAAATTTCACTTATTTTTGGGCAAAATTGCAGATATTTCACTTATTTTAGGGGAAATAGGCAGAAATTTTCCATATTTTGGGGCAAAAAAGACAGAAATTCCCTTTGTTTTGGGGAAAAAAGACAGAAATTCCACTTATTTAGAGGCAAAAAAGCAGAAATTCCCATATTTTGGAGCAAAAATGAAGAAATTTCCCTTTTTTATGGCAAAAAGGTATGCATTCTTCTTATTTTCGGGCAAAAAGACAGAAATTCTCCGTAATTTGAAGCAAAATTGCAGAAATTCCTTTAATTGTGGGGCAAAAAGTCAGAAATTCCCTATATGTTGGGGCAGAAAGACAGAAATTATCCTTATTTTGAGGTAAAACTCATAAATTCCACTTTCTTTGGGGCAAAATTTCAGAAATTTCTCTTATTTTGGGGTAAAATTGCAGAAATTTCACTTATTTTGGGGCAAAATTGCAGATATTTCACTTATTTCCAAAAAAAGTAGAAATTATCTTATTTTGGGGCAAAAAGGCAGAAATTTCTTTTATTTTGGTACAAAATTTCAGAAATTTTTCTTATTTTTGGGCAAAAAAGCAGAAATTTTCCATATTTTGGGGCAAAAATGCAGAAATTCCTTTTATTTTGAGGTAAAAAGGCTGAAATTCCCCTTATTTAAGGGCAAAAAGGCAGAAATTTCCCTTATTTTGGGGCAAAATTGAAGAAATTTCACTTATTTCAGAATAATAAGTCAGAAATTTTCCTCATTTTGGGGCAAAAAATACAGAAATTCCCTTTGTTTTTGGGGAAAAACACAGAAATTCCACTTATTTAGAGGCCAAAAAGCAGAAATTCCCCTTATTTTGGAGCAAAAATGAAGAAATTTCCCTTTTTTATGAAAAAAGCTATGCATTCTTCTTATTTTCGGGCAGAAAGGCAGAAATTTCCCGTATTTTGGAGCAAAATTGCAGAAATTCCCCTAATTGTGTGGCAAAAAGGCAGAAATTCCCTATATGTTGGGGAAGAAAGACAGAAATTCTCCTTATTTTGGGGTAAAACTCATAAATTCCACTTACTTTGGGGCAAAATTCCAGAAATTTCACTTATTTTGGGGCAAAATTGCATAAATTTCACTTATTTTGGGGCAAAATTGCAGAAATTTCCCTTATTTCAAAAAAAAAGAAGAAATTTTCTTATTTTGGGGCAAAAACGCAGAAATTCCGAATATTTTGTGGCAAAAATGCAGAAATTCCTAATATTTTGTTGCAAAAATGCAGAAATTTCCCTTATTTTGAGGTAAAAAGTCTGAAATTCCCCTTATTTGGGGGCAAAAATGCAGAAATTTCACTTATTTTGGGGCAATTTGCAGAAATTTCACTTATTTCTGGGTAAAAAGTCAGAAATTTTTCTTATTTGGGGGCAAAAAAACAGAAATTCCTTTCGTTTTGGGGGAAAAAGACAGAAATTCCACTTATTTAGCGGCAAAAAGGAAAAAGTTCCCCTTAATTTTGAGCAAAAATGAAGAAATTTCTCTTTTTTATGGCAAATAGGGAGGCATTCTTTTTATTTTCGGACAAAAAGGCAGAAATTCCCCATATTTTGGGGCAAAAGGCAGAAATTCCTTTTATTTAGGGCAAAATTGCAGAAATTTCCCTAATTGTGGGGCAAAAAACTGAAATTCCACTTATTTTGGGGCAAAGTTGCAGAAATTTCCCTTAATATGGGGAAAAAATGCAGAAATTTCCCTTATTTTAGGGCAAAATTTCAGAAATTTCACCAATTGTGGGGCAAAAAGGCAAAAATTCTCTTTATTTTGTGGCAAAACTCAAAAATTCCACTTATTTTGGGGCAAAATTCCAGAAATTTCATTTATTTTGGGGCAAAATTGCAGAAATTTCACTTATTTCAGAAAAAAAGCAGAAATTTTCTTATTTGGGGGCTAAAAGGCAGAAATTTGTATTATTTTGTTACAAAATTGCAGAAATTTTTCTTATTTTGTGGAAAAAAGGCAGAAATTTCCCATATATTGGGGCTAAAATGCATAAATTCCCCTTATTTTTAGGTAAAAAGGCTGAAATTCCCCTTATTTGGGGACAAAAAGTAAGAAATTTTCCTTATTTTGCGGCAAAAAAGAAAGAAATTCCCTTTGTTTTGGGGGAAAAAGACAGAAATTCCACTTGTTTAGAGGCAAAAAAGCAGAAATTTCCCTTATTTTGGAGCAAAAATGAAGAAATTTCCCTTTTTTATAGCAAAAACGTATGCATTCTTCTTATTTTCGGGCTAAAAGGCAGAAATTCCCCGTATTTTGGAGCAAAATTGCAGAAATTCCACTAATTGTGGGGCAAAAAGGCAGAAATTCCCTATATGTTGGGGCAAAAAGAAAGAAATTCTCATTATTTTAGGGGAAAACTAGGAAATTCAACTTATTTTGCGGCAAAATTCAGAAAATTCCCTTATTTTGGGGCAAAATTGCAGAAATTTTACTTATTTTGGGGCAAAATTGCAAAAATATCACTTATTTCAGGAAAAAAAGAGAAATTTTCTTATTTTGGGGCAAAAAGGCTAAAATTTCTTTTATTTTCGTACAAAATTGCAGAAATTTTTCTTATTTTGAGGCAAAAAGGCAGAAATTCCCATATTTTGGGGCAAAAATGCAGAAATTCCCATTATTTTGAGGTAAAAAGGCTGAAATTCCCCTTATTTGGGGGCAAAAATGCAGAAATTTCCTTCATTTTGGGGCAAAATTGCAGAAATTTCAAATATTTCAGGGTAATAAATCAGAAATTTTTTTTATTTTGGGGCAAAAATACAGAAATTCCCTTTTTTGGGGGGAAAAATACAGAAATTCCACTTTTTTAGAGGCAAAAAAGCAGAAATTCTCCTTATTTTGGAGCAAAAATGAAGAAATTTCCCTTTTTTGTGGCAAAAGGTATTCATTCCCCTTATATTCAGGCTAAAAAGCAGAAATTCCCCGTATTTTGGAGCAAAATTGCTGAAATTCCCCTAATTGTGGAGCAAAAAAGCAGAAATTCCCTATATGTTAGGGCAAACAGACAGAAATTCTCTTTATTTTGGGACAAAACTCAGAAATTCCACTTATTTTAGGGCAAAATTCCAGAAATTTCTTTTATTTTGGGGCAAAATTGCAGAAATTTCATTTATTTTGGGGCAAAATTGCAGAAATTTCACTTATTTCAGGGAAAAAAGGCAGAAATTCCCCTTATTTTGGAGCAAAAATCAAGAAATTTCTTTTTTTATGGCAAAAAGTTATGCATTCTTCTTATTTTCGGGCAAAAAGGCAGAAATTTCCCGTATTTTGGAGCAAAATTGCAGAAATTCCCCTAATTGTGGGGCAGAAAGGCAGAAATTCCCTATATGTTGGCGCAAAAAGGCAGAAATTCTCATTATTTGGGGCAAAACTCAGAAATTCTACTTATTTTGGGGCAAAATTGCAGAAATTTCCCTTATTTTGGGGCAAAATTGCAGAAATTTCACTTATTTCATAAAAAAGGCAGAAATTTTCTTATTTGGGGGCAAAAAGGCAGAAATTTCTTTTATTTAGGTACAAAATTGCAGAAATTTTTCTTATTTTGGGGCAAAAAGGCAGAAATTCCCCATATTTTGGGGCAAAAAGGCAGAAATTCCCTTTATTTTGAGGTAAAAAGGCTGAAATTCTCCTTATTTTTGGGCAAAAATTCAGAAATTCCCCTTATTTTGGTGCAAAAAGACAGAAATTTCATTTATTTTTGGGGAAAAGACTGAAATTGCACTTATTTTGAGTCAAAAGGCGGAAAATCCCCTTATATTGGGGCAAAAATGAAGAAATTTCCCTTTTTTTATGGCAAAAAGGTAAACATTCCCTTTATTTTCGGGCAAAAAGGCAGAAATTCCAAATATTTTGGAGCAAAATTGCAAAAATTCCCCTAATTTTGGGGCAAAAGGCAGAAATTCCTTTTATTTTGGGGTAAAACAGCAGAAATTTCACTTATTTCGCAGCAAAATGGCAGAAATTCCCTTTATTTTAGGCGAAAAAGACAAAAAATCCCCGTATTTTGGAGCAAAATTGCAGAAATTCACCTAATTTTGGAGTAAAAACTACAGTAATTTTTTTTATTTTGGGGTAAAAAGGCAGAAATTCTCCTTACTTTGGGGCAAAAGGCAAAAATTCCCTTTATTTTAGAGCAAAATTGCAGAAATTTCCCTTATTATAGGGAAAAATTGCAGAAATTTCCCTTGTTTTAGGGCAAAATTGCAGAAATTTCACTTATTTCAGAGAAAAAAAGCAAAAATTTTTTTTATTTTGGGGCAAAAAGGAAAAAATTCTTATTATTTTGGGGCAAAAAGGCAGAAATTCACCTTATTTTGGGCTAAAATTGCAGAAATTTCACATATTTCAGGGCCAAAATGCAGAAATTTTCCTTAATTTGGGGCAAAAATGAAGAAAATTCCCCTTTTTATGGCAAAAAGGTATGCATTCCCTTTATTTTCGGGCAAAAAGGCAGAAATTCCTCGTATTTTGGAGCAAAATTGCAGAAATTCCCCCAATTGTGAGGCAAAAATGCAGAAATTCTCATTATTTTGGGGTAAAACTCAGAAATTCCATTTATTTTGGGGCAAAATTCCAGAAATTTCCTTTATTTTGGGGCAAAATTGAAGAAATTTCACTTATTTTGGGGCTAAATTGCAGAAATTTCACTTATTTCTGGGAAAAAAAGGCAGAAATTTTCCTTATTTTTGGGCAAAAAGGCCGAAATTCCTAATATTTTGTGGCAAAAATGCAGAAACTCCTAATATCTTGTTGCAAAAATGCAGAAATTTCCCTTATTTTGAGGTAAAAATGCTGAAATTCCCCTTACTTGGGGGCAAAAATGCAGAAATTTCCCTTATTTTGAAGCAATTTGCAGAAATTTCACTTATTTCAGGGTAATAAGTCAGAAATTTTCCTTATTTTGAGGCAAAAAAGACAGAAATTCTCTTTGTTTTTGGGGAAAAAGACAGAAATTCCAATTATTTAGAGGCAAAAAGGCAAAAGTTCCCCTTATTTTGGAGCAAAAATGAAGAAATTTCTCTTTTTTATGGCAAAAAGGTATGCATTCTTCTTATTTTCGGAAGAAGAGGCAGAAACTCGCCATATTTTGGTGCAAAAGGCAGAAATTCCCCTTATTTAGGGCAAAATTCCAGAAATTTCCATAATTGTGGGGCAAAAAGGCAGAAATTCTCTTTATTTTGGGGGAAAAGTCAGAAATTCCATTATTTTGGGGCAAAATTCCAGAAATTTCTTTTATTTTGGGGCAAAATTGCAGAAATTTCACTTATTTTGGGGCAAAATTGCAGAAATTTCACTTATTTCAGGGAAAAAGGAAGAAAATTTCCTTATTTTGGGGCAAAAAGGCAGAAATTCATAATATTTTGTGCCAAAATTCAGAAATTCCCCTTATTTTGAGGTAAAAAGTCTGAAATTCCCCTTATTTAGGGGGAAAAAAGGCAGAAATTTCTTTTATTTTGGGGCAAAATTTCAGAAATTTCACTTATTTCAGAGTAATAAGTCAGAAATTTTCCTTATTTTGTGGCCAAAAATACAGAAATTCCCTTTGTTTTTGGAGAAAAAGGCAGAAATTCCACTTATTTAGAGGCAAAAAAGCAGAAATTCCCCTTATTTTGGAGCAAAATTTCAGAAATTTCCCTAATTGTGGGGCAAAAAGGCAGAATTTCCCTATATGTTGGGGCAAAGTACTAGAAATTCTCATTATTTTGGGGGCATAACTCAGAAATTTCACTTATTTTGGGGCAAAATTCCAGAAATTTCATTTATTTTGTGGCAAAATTGCAGAAATTTCACTTATTTTGGGGCAAAATTGCAGAAATTTCAATTATTTTAGAAAAAAAAGAGAAATTTTCTTATTTTGGGGCAAAAAGGCAGAAATTTCCCATATTTTGGGGCAAAAATGTAGAAATTCCCCTTATTTTGTGGTAAAAAGGCTGAAATTCCCCTGATTTGGGGGCAAAAAGCCAGAAATTTCCCTTATTTTGGGGAAATATTTCAGAAATTTCACTAATTTCAGGGTAATAAGTCAGAAATTTTCCTTATTTTGGGGCAAAAAAGCCAGAAATTCCCTTTATTTTGGGAAAAAAAGACAGAAATTCCACATGTTTAGAGGCAAAAAAGCAGAAATTCCCCTTATTTTGGAGCAAAAATGAAAAAATTTCCCTTTTTTTATCG
This sequence comes from Micromys minutus, assembly GCF_963924665.1. Taxonomy (NCBI): domain Eukaryota; kingdom Metazoa; phylum Chordata; class Mammalia; order Rodentia; family Muridae; genus Micromys; species Micromys minutus. The sequence goes on from NW_027667778.1 coordinate 305,184, forward strand.
CAAAAAGGTATGCATTCTTCTTATTTTCGGGCAAAAAGGCAGAAATTCCCCGTATTTTGGAGCAAAATTGCTGAAATTCCCCTAATTGTGGGGCAAAAATGCAGAAATTTCCTATTTGTTGGGGCAAAAAGACAGAAATTCTCCTTATTTTGGGGCAAAACTCAGAAATTCCACTTATTTTTTGCAAATTCAGAAATTTTCTTTATTTTGGGGCAAAATTGCAGAATTTTACTTATTTTGGGGCAAAATTTCAGAAATTTCACTTATTTCAGGAAAAAAAGAGAAATTTTCTTATTTTGGGGCAAAAAGGCAGAAATTTCTTGTATTTTGTTACAAAATTGCAGAAATTTTTCTTATTTTAGGGCAAAAAGGCAGAAATTTCCCATATTTTGGGGCAAATACCAGAAATTCCCCTTATTTTGAGGTAAAAAGCCTGAAATTCCCGTTATTTGGGGGCAAAAGGCAGAAATTTCCCTTATTTTGGGGCAAAATTGCAGAAATTTCAAATATTTCAGGGTAATAAGTCAGAAACTTTCCATATTTTGGGGCAAAAAAGACAGAAATTTCCTTTGTTTTGAGGGAAAAAAACAGAAATTACACTTTTTTAGAAGCCAAAAGCAGAAATTCACCTTATTCTGGAGCATAAATGAAGAAATTTCCCTCCTTTGTGGCAAAAGGTATTCTTTCCCCTTATATTCAGGCTAAAAAGCAAAAATTCCCTGTATTTTGAAGCAAATTTGCAGAAATTCCCCTAATTGTGGAGCAAAAAGGCAGAAATTCCCTATATGTTAGGGCAAAAAGACAGAAATTCTCTATTTTTGGGGCAAAACTCAGAAATTTCCCTTATTTTGGGGCAAAATTGCAGAAATTTCCCTTATTTTGGGGCAAAATTGCAGAAAATTCACTTATTTCAGGGAAAAAAGGCAGAAATTCCCCTTATTTTGGAGCAAAAATGAAGAAATTTCCTTTTTTTATGGCAAAAAGTTATGCATTCTTCTTAATTTTGGGCTTAAAGGCAGAAATTCCCCGTATTTTTGAAAAAAATTGCAGAAATTCACCTAATTGTGGGGCAGAAAGGCAGAAATTCCCTATATGTTTTGGCAAAAAGACAGAAATTCTCTATATTTTGGGGAAAAACTCAGAAAATCCACTTATTTTGGGGCAAAATTCCAAAAATTTCCATTATTTTGGGGCAAAATTGCAGAAATTTCACTTATTTTGGGGCAGAATTGCAGAAATTTCACTTATTTCAGAAAAAAAAGAGAAATTTTCTTATTTTGGGGCCAAAAGGCAGAAATTTCTTTTATTTTGGTACAAAATTGCAGAAATTTTTCTTATTTTGGGGCAAAAAGGCAGAAATTTCCCATATTTTAGGGCAAAAATATAGAAATTCCCCTTATTTTGTGGTAAAAAGGCTGAAATTCCCCTGATTTTGGGGCAAAAAGGCAGAAATTTCCCTTATTTTGGGGCAATATTGCAGAAATTTCACTAATTTCAGGGTAATAAGTCAGAAATTTTCCTTATTTTGGGGCAAAAAAAGACAGAAATTCCCTTTATTTTGGGAAAAAAAGACAGAAATTCCACTTATTTAGAGGCAAAAAAGCAGAAATTCCACTTATTTTGGAGCAAAATTGCAGAAATTTTCCTAAATGTGGGGCAAAAAAAAAATTTCCTATATGTTGGGGCAAAAAGACAGAAATAATCCTTATTTTGGGGCAAAACTCAGAAATTCCACTTATTTTTGGGCAAAAATCCAGAAATTTCACATATTTTGGGGCTAAAATGCAGAAATTTAACTTATTTTGGGGCAAAATTGCAGAAATTTCACTTATTTCAGAAAATAAAAAGCAGACATTTTTTTATTTGGGGGCAAAAAGGCAGAAATTTCTATTATTTTGGTACAAAATTGCAGAAAATTTTCTAATTTTGGGGAAAAAAGGCAGAAATTTCCCATATTTTGGGGCAAAAATGCAGAAATTCCCCTTATTTTGAGGTAAAAAGGCTGAAATTCCCCTTATTTGGGTGAAAAAAGGCAGAAATTTCCCTTATTTTGGGGCAAAATTGCAGAAATTTCACTTATTTCAGGGAAAAAAGGCAGAAATTTTCCTTATTTTTGGGCAAAAAGACAGAAATTCCTAATATTTTGTATGAAAAATGCAGAAATTCCCCTCATTTTGAGGTAAAATGGTGAAATTCCCCATATTTCGGGGCAAAAAGGCAGAAATTTCCCTTATTTTGGGGCAAAATTGCAGAAATTTCACTTATTTCAGAGAAAAAAGGCAGAAATTTTCCTTATTTTGGGGCAAAAAGGCAGAAATTTCTAATATTTTGTGGCAAAAATGCAGAAGTTACCCTTATTTTGAGGTAAAAAGGCTGTAATTCCCCTTATTTGGGGGCAAAAAGGCAGAAATTCCCTATATGTTGGGGTAAAAAGACAGAAATTCTCCTTATTTTGGGGCAAAACTCAGAAATTCCACTTATTTTGGGGCTAAATTACAGAAATTTCCCTTATTTTGGGGCAAAATTGCAAAAATTTCACTTGTTTTGGGGAAAAATTACAGAAATTTTACTTATTTCAGTGTAATAAGTCAGAAATTTTCCTTATTTTGGGGCAAAAAAGACAGGAAATCCCTTTGTTTTGAGAGAATAAGACAGAAATTCCACTTATTTAGAGGCAAAAAAGCAGAAATTCCCCGTATTTTGGAGCAAAAATGTAGAAATTTCCCTTTTTTATGGCAAAAAGGTATGCATTCTTCTTATTTTCAGGCAAAAAAGCCAAAATTCCCCGTATTTTAAAGCAAAATTGCAGAAATTCCCCTAATTGTGGGGCAAAAAGACAGAAATTCTCCTTATTTTGGGGCAAAAGACAGAAATTCCACTTATTTTGGGGCAAAATTCGAGAAATTTCCCTTATTTTGGGCAAAATTGCAGATATTTCTATTATTTTGGGGCAAAATTGCAGAAATTTCACTTATTTCAGAAAAAAAGCAGAAATTTTCTTATTTTCGGGCAAAAAGGCAGAAATTTCTTTTATTTTGGTACAAAATTGCAGAAATTTTTCTTATTTTGGGGCAAAAAAGCAGAAATATCCCATATATTGCGGCAAAAATGCAGAAATTCCCCTTATTTTGCGGTAAAAAGTCTGAAATTCCCCTTATTTGAGGGCAAAAAGGCAGAATTTTCCCTTATTTTCAGGCAAAAATGCAGAAATTTCACTTATTTCATGGTAATAAGTCAGAATTTTTTTTTATTTTGGGGCAAAAAGAGACAGAAATTCTTTTGGTTTTTGTGGAAAAAGACAGAAATTCCACTTATTTAGTGGCAAAAAAGCAGAAATTCCCCTTATCTTGGAGCAAAATTGCAGAAATACCCCTAAATGTGGGGCAAAAAGGCAGAAATTTTCTATATGTTGGGGCAAAAAGACAGAAATAATCCTTATTTTGGGGCAAAACTCAGAAATTCCAAATATTTTTGGGCAAATATTCAGAAATTTCACTTATTTTGGTGCAAAATTGCAGAAATTTCACTTATTTCATGGTAATAAGTCAGAATTTTTTTTATTTTGGGGCAAAAAAGACAGAAATTCCTTTGGTTTTTGTGGAAAAAGACAGAAATTCCACTTATTTAGTGGCAAAAAAGCAGAAATTCCCCTTATCTTGGAGCAAAATTGCAGAAATACCCCTAAATGTGGGGCAAAAAGGCAGAAATTTTCTATATGTTGGGGCAAAAAGACAGAAATAATCCTTATTTTGGGGCAAAACTCAGAAATTCCACATATTTTTGGGCAAATATTCAGAAATTTCACTTATTTTGGGGCAAAATTGCAGAAATTTCACTTATTTGTGGCAAAATTGCAGAAATTTCACTTATTTCAGAAAAAAAAGGAGAAATTTTCTTATTTGGGGGCAAAAAGGCAGAAATACCTAATATTTTGTTGAAAAATGCAGAAATTCCACTTATTTTGAGGTAAAAAGCCTGAAATTCCCCTTATTTGGGGGCAAAAAGGCAGAAATTTCCCTTATTTTGAGGCAAAATTGCAGAAATTTTACTTATTTCAGGGTAATAAGTCAGAAATTTTTCTTATTTTGGGGCAAAAAAGACAGAAATTCTCTTTGTTTTGGGGGAAAAAGAAAGAAATTCCACTTATTTAGAGGCAAAGAAGCAGAAATTCCCCTTATTTTGGAGCAAAAATGAAGAAATTTCCCTTTTTTATGGCAAAAACGTATGCATTCTTCTTATTTTTGGGCAAAAAGGCAGAAATTCTTCGTATTTTGTAGCATAATTGCATAAATTCCCCCAATTGTGTGGCAAAAAGGCAGAAATTCCCTATATGTTGGGGTAAAAAGACAGAAATTCTCCTTATTTTGGGGCAAAACTCAGAAATTCCACTTATTTTGGGGCAAAATTTCAGAAATTTCCCTTTTTTTGGGGCAAAATTGCAGAAATTTCACTTATTTTGGGGCAAAATTGCGGAAATTTCACTTATTTCAGAAAAGAAAAAGCAGAAATTTTTTTATTTGGGGGCAAAAAGGCAAAAATTTCTATTATTTTGGTACAAAATTGCAGAAAATTTTCTAATTTTGGGGCAAAAAGGCAGAAATTTTTTAAATTTTGGGGCAAAAATGCAGAAATTCCCCTTATTTTGAGGTAAAAATGCTGAAATTCCCCTTATTTGGGGGCAAAAAGGCAGAAATTTCCCTTAATTTTGGGGCAAAATTGCAGAAATTTCACTTATTTCAGGGAAAATAGGCAGAAATTTTCTTTATTTTGGGGCAAAAATGCAGAAATTCCTAATATTTTGTGGCAAAAATGCAGAAATTCCCCTTATTTTGAGGTAAAAAGGCTGAAATTCCCTTTATTTGGGAGCAAAAATGCAGAAATTTTCCTTATTTTTGGGCAAAAAGGCAGAAATTCCTAATATTTTGTTGCAAAAATGCAGAAATTCCCCTTATTTTGAGGTAAAATGGTGGAATTCCTTTTATTTCGGGGCAAGAAGGCAGAAATTTTTATTATTTTGGGGCAAAATTGCAGAAATTTCACTTATTTCAGGGTAATAAGTCAGAAATTTTCCTTATTTTGGGGCACGAAAGACAGGAATTCTCTTTGTTTTGGGGGAAAAAGACAGAAATTCAACTTATTTAGAGGCAAAAAAGCAGAAATTCCTTTTATTTTGGAGCAAAAATGAAGAAATTTCCTATTTTTATGGCAAAAAGGTATGCATTCTTCTTATTTTCAGGCAAAAAAGCAGAAATTCCCCATATTTTAAAGCAAAATTAGAGAAATTCCCCTAATTGTGTGGCAAAAATACAGAAATTCTCCTTATTTTGGGGCAAAAGACAGAAATTCCACTTATTTTTGTGCAAAATTAGAGAAATTTGCCTTATTTTGAGGCAAAATTGAAGAAATTTCTATTATTTTGGGCAAAATTGCAGAAATTTCACTTATTTCAGAAAAAAGCAGAAATTTTCTTATTTTCGGGCAAAAAGGCAGAAATTTCTTTTATTTTGGTACAAAATTGCAGAAATTTTTCTTATTTTGGGGCAAAAAGGCAGAAATTTCTAATATTTTGCGGCAAAAAATGCAGAAATTCCCCTTATTTTGAGATAAAAAGCTGAAATTCCCCTTATTTGGGGGCAAAAAGGCAGAAATTTCTTTTATTTTGGGGCAAAATTGCAGAAATTTCACTTATTTCAGGGAAAAATAGCAGAAATTTTCCATATTTTTGGGCAAAAATGCAGAAATTCCTAATATTTTGTGGCAAAAATACAGAAATTCCCTTTATTTTGAGGTAAAATGGTAAAATTCCCCTTATTAAGGGGCAAAAAGGCAGAAATTTCCCTTATTTTGGGGCAAAATTGCAGAAATTTCACTTATTTCAGGGTAATAAGTCAGAAATTTTTCTTATTTTGTGGCAAAAAAGACAGAAATTCCCTTTGTTTTTGAGGAAAAAGACAGAAATTCCACTTATTTAGAGGCAAAAAAGCAGAAATTCTTTTTATTTTGGAGCAAAAATGAAGAAATTTCCCTTTTTTATGGAAAAAAGGTATGCATGCTTCTTATTTTTGGGCAAAAAGGCAGAAATTCCTCGTATTTTGTAGTATAATTGCAGAAATTCTCCCAATGGTGTGGCAAAAAGGCAGAAATTCCCTATATGTTAGGGTAAAAAGACAGAAATTCTCCTTATTTTGGGGCAAAACTCAGAAATTCCACTTATTTTGGGGCAAAATTCCAGAAATTTCATTAATTTTGAGGAAAAATTGGAGAAATTTCACTTGTTTTGGGGCAAAATTGCAGAAATTTCACTTGTTTTGGGGCAAAATTGCAGAAATTTTCCTTATTTTGGGGCAAAAAGGCAGAAATTTCTAATATTTTTTGGCAAAAATGCAGAAATTACCCTTATTTTGAGGTAAAAAGGCTGAAATTCCCCTTATTTGGGGGCAAAAAGGCAGAAATTTCCCTTATTTTGGGGCAAAATTGCAGAAATTTCACTTATTTCATGGTAATAAGTCTGAAATTTTCCTTATTTTGGGGCAAAAAAGACAGAAATTCCCTTTGTTTTGGGCAAAAAAGACAGAAATTCCACTTATTTAGAGGCAAAAAAGCAGAAATTCCCCTTATTTTGGAGCAAAATTGCAGAAATTCCCCTAAATGTGGGGCAAAAAGGCAGAAATTCCCTATATATTGGTGCAAAAAGACAGAAATAATCCTTATTTTGGGGCAAAACTCAGAAATTCCACTTATTTTTGGGCAAAAATCCAGAAATTTCACTTATTTTGGGGCAAAATTGCAGAAATTTAACTTATTTTTGGGCAAAATTGCAGAAATTTCACTTATTTCAGAATATAAATCAGAAATTTTCTTATTTGGGGGCACAAAGGCAGAAATTTCCCATATTTTGGGGCAAATATGCAGAAATTCCTCTTATTTTGAGGTAAAAATGCGCAAATTCCCCTTATTTGGGGGCAAAAAGGCAGAAATTTCACTTATTTTGGGCAAAATTGAAGAAATTTCACTTATTTCAGGAAAAAAAGGCAGAAATTTTTCTTATTTTTGGGCAAAATGGCAGAAATTCCTAATATTTTGTGGCAAAAATGCAGAAATTCCCCTTATTTTGAGGTAAAATGGTGAATTTCCCTTATTTCGGGGCAAAAAGGCAGAAATTTCCCTTATTTTGGGGAAAAATTGCAGAAATTCCACTTATTTCAGGGTAATAAGTCAGAAATTTTCCTTATTTTTGGGCAAAAAGACAGAAATTCCATTTGTTTTGGGGGAAAAAGACAGAAATTCCACTTATTTTGAAGCAAAAATGAAGAAATTTCCCTTTTTTATGGCAAAAAGTTAGGCATTTTTCTTATTTTTGGGCAAAATGGCAGAATTTCTCCGTATTTTTTAGCAAAATTGCAGAAATTCCCCTAATTGTGGGGCAAAAAGGCAGGAATTCACTATATGTTGGGGCAAAAAGACAGAAATTTTCCTTATTTTGGGGCAAAACTCAGAAATTCCACTTATTTTGGGGCAAAATTCCAGAAATTTCTCTTATTTTGGGGCAAAATTGCATAAATTTCACTTATTTCAGGAAAAAAAGGTAGAAATTTTCCTTATTTTGGGGCAAAAAGGCAGAAATTCCTAATATTTTGTGGCAAAAATGCAGAAATTACCCTTATTTTGAGGTAAAAAGGCTGAAATTCCCCTTATTTGGGAACAAAAAGGCAGAAATTTCCCTTACTCTGGGGCAAAATTGCAGAAATTTCACTTATTTCAGGGTAATAAGTCAGAAATTTTCCTTATTTTGGGGCAAAAAAAACCAGGAATTCCCTTTGTTTTGGGGAAAAAGACAGATATTCCACTTATTTAGAGGCAAAAAAGCAGAAATTCCCCTTATTTTGGACCAAAAATGAAGAAATTTCCCTTTTTTATGGCAAAAAGGTATGCATTCTTCTTATTTTCAGGCAAAAAGGCAGAAATTCCCCGTATTTTAAAGCAAAATTGCAGAAATTCCCCTAATTGTGGGGCAAAAATACAGAAATTCTCCTTATTTTGAGGCAAAAGACAGAAATTCCACTTATTTTGGGGCAAAATTCCAGAAATTTCTTTTATTTTGAGGCAAAATTTCAGAAATTTCAATTATTTTGGGGCAAAATTGCAGAAATTTCACTTATTTCAGAAAAAAGCAGAAATTTTATTATTTTGGGGCAAAAATGAAGAAATTGCCCATATTTTGTGGCAAAAATGCAGAAATTCCCCTTATTTTGAGGTAAAAAGGCTGAATTTCCCCCTATTTGGGGGCAAAAATGCAGAATTTTCCCTTATTTTGGGGCAAAATTGCAGAAATTTCACTTATTTCAGGGTAATAAGCCAGAAATTTTCCTTATTTTTTGCAAATAAGATACAAATTCCCTTTGTTTTGGGGGAAAAAGACAGAAATTCCACTTATTTAGTGGCAAAAAGGCAGAAATTCCCTTTATTTTGTAGCAAAATTGCAGAAATTCCCCTAAATGTGGGGCAAAAAGGCAGAAATTTTCTATATGTTAAGGCAAAAAGACAGAAATAATTCTTATTTTGGGGCAAAACTCATATATTCCACTTATTTTTGGGCAAATATTCAGAAATTTCACTTATTTTGGGGCAAAATTGCAGAAATTTCACTTATTTTGGGGCAAAATTGCAGAAATTTCACTTATTTCAGAAAAAAAGCAGAAATTTTCTTATTTGGGGGCCAAAAGGCAGAAATTTCTATTATTTTGGTACAAAATTACAGAAATTTTTCTTATTTTAGGGCAAAAAGGCAGAAATTTCCCATATTTTGGGGCAAAAATGCAGAAATTCCCCTTATTTTGAGTTAAAAAGGCTGAATTTCCTTATATTTGGGGGCAAAAAGGCAGAAATTTCACTTATTTTGAGGCAAAATTGCAGAAATTACACTTATTTCAGGGAAAAAAGGCAGAAATTGTCCTTATTTTTGGGCAAAAATGCAGAAATTCCTAATATTTTGTGGCAAAAATGCAGAAATTCCCCTTATTTTGAGGTAAAAAGGCTGAAATTCCCCTTATTTGGGGGCAAAAAGGCCGAAATTTCCTTTATTTTGAGGCAAAATTGCAGAAATTTCACTTATTTCAGGGTAATAAGAAAGAAATTTTCCTTATTTTGGGGCCAAAAAACAGGAATTCCCTTTGTTTTGGGGGAAAAAGACAGAAATTCCACTTATTTAGAGGCAAAAAAGCAGAAATTCTTTTTATTTTGGAGCAAAAATGAAGAAATTTCTTTTTTAAAGGCAAAAAGGTATGCATTCTTCTAATTTTCAGGCAAAAAGGCAGAAATTCCCCATATTTTAAAACAAAATTGTAGAAATTTCCCTAATTGTGGGGCAAAAAGACAGACATCTTCCTTATTTTGGGGCAAAAGGCAGAAATTCCACTTATTTTGGGGCAAAATTCAAGAAATTTCCCTTATTTTGAGGCAAAATTGCAGAAATTTCAATTATTTTGGGGCAAAATTGCAGAAATTTCACTTATTTCAGAAAAAAAGCAGAAATTTTCTTATTTTGGGGCAAAAATGCAGAAATTTCCCATATTTTGCGGCAAAAATGCAGAAATTCCCCTTATTTTGAGGTAAAAAGGCTGAATTTCCCCCAATTTGGATGCAAAAAGGCAGAATTTTCCTTTATTTTGGGGCACAATTGCAGAAATTTTGCTTATTTCAGGGATATAAGTCAGAAATTTTCCTTATTTTTGGGCAAAAAAGACACAAATTCTCTCTGTTTTGAGGAAAAAGACAAAAATTCCACCATTTTAGAGGCAAAAAAGCAGAAATTCTCCTTATTTTGGAGCAAAAATGAAGAAATTTTCCTTTTTTATGGCAAAAAGGTATGCATTCTTCTTATTTTCGGGCAAAAAGGCAGAAATTCCCCGTATTTTGGAGCAAAATTGCAGAAATTCCCCTAATTGTGGGGCAAAAAGGCAGAAATTCCCTATATGTTGGGGCATATGGACAGAAATTCTCCTTATTTTGGGGCAGAACTCAGAAATTCCACTTAATTTGGGGCAAAATTCCAGAAATTTCTCATATTTTGGGGCAAAATTGCAGAAATTTCACTTATTTTGGAGCATAAATTAAGAAATTTTCCTTTTTTATAGCAAAAACGTATGCATTCTTTTTATTTTCGGGCAAAAAGGCAGAAATTCCCCGAATTTTGGAGCAAAATTGCAGAAATTCCCCTAATTGTGGGGCAAAAAGGCAGAAATTCCCTATAAGTTGGGGCATAAAGACAGAAATTCTCCTTATTTTGGGGCAGAATTCAGAAATTAAACTTATTTTGGGGCAAAATTCCAGAAATTTCCCATATTTTGTGGCAAAATTGCAGAAATTTCACTTATTTTGGGGCAAAATTGCAGAAATTTCACTTATTTCAGGGAAAATAGGCAGAAATTTTCCTTATTTTGTGGCAAAAGGCAGAAATTGCTAATATTTTGTGGCAAAAATGCAGAAATTCCCCTTATTTTGAGGTAAAAAGGCTGAAATTTTCCTTATTTGGGGGCAAAAGTAGAAATTTTCCTTATTTTGGGGCAAAATTGCTGAAATTTCACTTATTTCACGGTAATAAGTCAGAAATTTTCCTTATTTTGGGGCAAAAAAGACAGAAATTCACTTTGTTTTGGGGGAAAAAGACAGAAATTCCACTTATTTAGAGGCAAAAAAACAGAAATTCCCCTTATTTTAAAGCAAAAATAAAGAAATTTCCCTTTTTTATGGCAAAAAGGTATGCATTCTTCTTATTTTTGTGCAAAAAGGCAGAAATTCCCCGTATTTTGGAGAAAAATAGCAGAGATTCCCCTAATTGTGGGGCAAAAAGTCAAAAATTCCCTATATGTTGGGGCATAATGACATAAATTCTCCTTATTTTGGGGTAAAACTCATAAATTCAACTTACTTTGGGTCAAAATTCCAGAAATTTCCCTTATTTTGGGGCAAAATTGCAGAAATATCACTTATTTGGGGGCAAAATTGCAGAAATTTTACTTATTTCAGGGAAAATAGGGAGAAATTTTCTTTATTTTAGGGCAAAAAGGGAGAAATTCCAAATATTTTGTGGCAAAAATGCAGAAATTTTTTTTATTTTGAGGTAAAAAGGCTGAAATTCCCCTTATTTGGAGGCAAAAAGGCAGAAATTTCCCTTATTTTGGAGCAAAATATCAGAAATTTCACTTATTTCAGGGTAATAAGTCAGAAATTTTCCTTATTTTAGGGCAAAAAACAGAAATTCCCTTTGTTTTGGGGGAAAAAGACAGAAATTCCACTTATTTAGAGGGAAAAAAGCAGAAATTCCCTTTATTTTGGAGCAAAAATGGAGAAATTTCCCATTTTTATGGCAAAAAGGTATTCATTCTTCATATTTTCGGGCAAAAAGGCAGAAATACCCCGTATTTTGTAGCAAAATTGCAGAAATTCCCCTAATTGTGGGGCAAAAAGGCAGAAATTCCCTATATGTTGGGGCAAAAAGACAGAAATTCTCATTATTTTGGCACAAAACTCATAAATTCCACTTATTTTGAGGCAAAATTCAAGAAATTTTCCTTATTTGGGGGCAAAATTGCAGAAATTTCACTTAATTTGGGTCAAAATTGCAGAAATTTCACTTATTTCAGAAAAAAAATGAGAAATTTTCTTTATTTTGGGGCAAAATTGCAGAAATTTCACTTATTTCACGGAAAAAGGGCAGAAATTTTCTTTATTTTTGGGCAAAAAGGCCGAAATTCTAAATATTTTGTGGCAAAAATGCAGAAATTTCCCATATTTTGGGGCAAAATTGCAGAAATTTCAGTTATTTTGGGGCAAAATTGCAGAAATTTCAGTTATTTTGGGGAAAATAGGCAAAAATTTTCTTTATTTTGGGGCAAAAAGGAAGATATTCCTAATTTTTTGTGGCAAAAATCCAGAAATTCCCCTTATTTTGAGGTAAAAAGGCTGAAATTCCCCTTATTTGGGGGCAAAAAGGCAGAAATTTCCCATATTTTGGGGCAAAAATGCAGAAATTTCACTTACTTCAGAGTAATAATCAAAAATTTTTCTTATTTTGGGGCAAAATGAGAGAAATTCCTTTTGTTTTGAAGGAAAAAGACAGAAATTCTACTTATTTAGAGGCAAAAAGCAGAAATTTCCCTTATTTTGGAGCAAAAATTAAGAAATTTCCGTTTTTTATGGCAAAAAGGTATGCATTTTTTTTATTTTCGGGCAAAAAGGCAGAAATTCCCCGTATTTTGGAGCAAAATTGCAGAAATTCCCCTAATTGTGGGGCAAAAAGGCAGAAATTCCCTATATGTTTGGGCATAAATACAGAAATTCTCATTTTGGGGCTGAACTCAGAAATTAAACTTAATTTGGGGCAAAATTCCAGAAATTTCCCTTATTTTGGGGCAAAATTGCAGAAATTTCACTTATTTTGGGGCAAAATTGCAGAAATTTCACTTATTTCAGGGAAAAAAGGCAGAAATTTTCCTTATTTTGAAGCAAAAAAGCAGAAATTCCAAATATTTTGTGGCAAAAATGCAGAAATTCCCCCTATTTTGTTGTAAAAAGGCTGAAATTCCCCTTATTTGGGGGCAAAAATGCAGAAATTTTCCTTATTTTGGGGAAGAACTCAGAAATTAAACTTATTTTGGGGCAAAATTCCAGAAATTTCCCCTATTTTGGGGCAAAATTCGAGAAATTTCCCCTATTTTGGGGCAAAATTCCAGAAATTTCCTTTTTTTGGGGGCAAAATTGCAGAAATTTCACTTATTTTGGGGCAAAATTGCAGAAATTTCACTTATTTCAGGGAAAAAAGCAAAAATTTTCTTATTTTCGGGCAAAAAGGAAGAAATTTCTTTTATTTTGGTACAAAATGGCAGAAATTTTTCTTATTTTGGGGCAAAAAGGCAGAAATTTCCCATATTTTGGGGCAAAAATGCAGAAATTCCCCTTATTTTGAGGTAAAATGGCTGAAATTCCCCTTATTTGTGGGCAAAAACACAGAAATTTCCCTTATTTTGAGGCAAAATTGCAGAAATATGATTTATTTCAGAAAAAAAGCAGAAATTTTCTTATATTGGGGCAAAAAGGCTGAAATTTCTTTTATTTTGGTACAGAATTGCAGAAATTTTTCTTATTTTGTGGCAAAATGGCAGAAATTTCCCATATTTTGGGTGAAAAATTCAGAAAGTCCCCTTATTTTGAGGTTAAAAGTCTGAAATTCCCCTTATTTCGTGGCAAAAAGGCAGAAATTTCTCTTATGTTGGGGCAAAATTGCAGAAATTTCATTTATTTCAGAAAAAAAGTAGAAATTTTCTTATTTTGGGGCAAAAAGTCAGAAATTTTTTTATTTTGGTACAAAATTGCAGAAATTTTTCTTAATTTGGGGCAAAAAGGCAGAAATTTCCCATATTTTTGGGCAAAAATTTAGAAATTCTCCATATTTTGAGGTAAAAAGGCTGAGATTTCCCTTATTTGAGGTCAAAAAGACAGAAATTTCTCTTAATTTGGGGCAAAATTTTAGAAATTTCCCTTATTTTGGGGAAAAATTGCAGAAATTTCACTTATTTTGGGGCAAAATTGCAGAAATTTCACTTATTTCAGGGAAAAAAGGCAGAAATTTTCCTTATTTTTGGGCAAAAAAACAGAAATTCCTAATATTCTATGGCAAAAATGCAGAATTTCTTCTTATTTTGAGGTAAAAAGTCTGAAATTCCCCTTATTTGGGGGCAAAAAGGCAGAAATTTCCCTTATTTTGGGGCAAAATTGCAAAAATTTCACTTATTTCAGGGTAATAAGTCAGAAATTTTTTTTATTTTGGTGCAAAAAACAGAAATTCCCTTTGTTTTGGGGGAAAAAGACAGAAATTCCACTTATTTAGAGGCAAAAAAGCAGAAATTCCCTTTATTTTAAAGCAAAAATGGAGAAATTTCCCATTTTTCTGGCAAAAAGGTAATCATTCTTCTTATATTCGGGCAAAAAGGCAGAAATACCCTGTATTTTGGAGCAAAATTGCAGAAATTCCCCTAATTGTGGGGCAAAAAGGCAGAAATTCCCTATATGTTGGGGCATAAAGAAAGAAATTCTCCTTATTTTTGTGCAAAACTCAGAAATTCCACTTATTTTCAGGCAAAATTCCAGAAATTTCCCTTATTTGGGGGCAAAATTGCAGAAATTTCACTTATTTTGGGGCAAAATTGCAGAAATTTCACTTATTTCAGAAAAAAAGCAGAAATTTTCTTATATTAGGGCAAAAAGGCTGAAATTTATTTTATTTTGGTCCAGAATTGCAGAAATTTTTCTTATTTCGGAGCAAAAAGGCAGAAATTTCCCATATTTTGGGTCAAAAATGCAGAAAGTCTTCATATTTTGAGGTAAAAAGGCTGAAATTCCCCTGATTTGGAGGCAAAAAGGCAGAAATTTCTCTTATTTTGAGGCAAAATTGCAGAAATTTCACTTATTTCAGAAAAAAAGCAGAAATTTTCTTATATTGGGGCAAAAAGGCTGAAATTTCTTTTATTTTGGTACAGAATTGCAGAAATTTTTCTTATTTTGGGGCAAAAAGGCAGAAATTTCCCATATTTTGGGTCAAAAATGCAGAAAGTCCCCTTATTTTGAGGTTAAAAGTCTGAAATTCCCCTTATTTCGTGGCAAAAAGGCAGAAATTTCTCTTATGTTTGGGGCAAAATTGCAGAAATTTCATTTATTTCAGAAAAAAAAGTAGAAATTTTCATATTTTGGAGCAAAAAGGCAGAAATTTTTTTATTTTGGTACAAAATTGCAGAAATTTTTCTTATTTTGGGGCCAAAAGGCAGAAATTTCCCATATTTTGGGGAAAAAAATGCAGAAATTACCCTTATTTTGAGGTAAAAAGGCTAAAATTCCCCTTATTTGGGGGCAAAAAGGCAGAAATTTTTTTTATATTAGGGCATAATTGCAGAAATTTCACATACTTCAGGGTAATAAGTCAGAAATTTTCCTTATTTTGGGGCAAAAAAGACAGAAATTCCCTTTGTTTTGGGGGAAAAAGACAGAAATTCCACTTATTTAGAGGCAAAAAAGCAGAAATTCCCCTTATTTTGGAGCAAAATTGCAGAAATTTTCCTTTTTTATGGCAAAAAGTTATGCATTCTTTTTATTTTCGGGCAAAAAAGCAGAAATTCCCTGTATTTTGAAGCAAAATTGCTGAAATTCCCCTAATTGTGGGGCAAAAAGGCTGAAATTCCCTATATGTTGGGGCATAAAGACAGAAATTCTCTTTATTTTTGCGCAAAACTCAGAAATTCAACTTATTTTCCAGAAAAATTCCAGAAATTTCTCTTATTTGGGGGCAAAATTGCAGAAATTTCACTTATTTTGGGGCAAAATTGCAGAAATTTCACTTATTTTAGAAAAAAAGCAGAAATTTTCTTATATTAGGGCAAAAAGGCTGAAATTTATTTTATTTTGGTACAGAATTGCAGAAATTTTTCTTATTTCGGAGCAAAAAGGCAAAAATTTCCCATATTTTGGGTCAAAAATGCAGAAAGTCTTCATATTTTGAGGTAAAAATGCTGAATTTCCCCTGATTTGGAGGCAAAAAGGCAGAAATTTCTCTTATTTGGGGCAAAATTGCAGAAATATCATTTATTTCAGAAAAAAAGGCAGAAATTTCCCATATTTTTGGGCAAAAATTCAGAAATTCTCCATATTTTGAGGTAAAAAGGCTGAAATTTCCTTATTTGAGGTCAAAAAGGCAGAAATTTCTCTTAATTTGGGGCAAAATTTTAGAATTATCTTTTATTTTGGGGCAAAATTGCAAAAATTTCACTTATTTTGGGGCAAAATTGCAGAAATTTCACTTATTTCAGGGAAAAAAGGCAGAAATTTTCCTTATTTTTGGGCAAAAAAACAGAAATTCCTAATATTCTATGGCAAAAATGCAGAATTTCTTCTTATTTTGAGGTAAAAAGGCTGAAATTCCCCTTATTTGGGGACAAAAAGGCAGAAATTTCCCTTATTTTGGGGCAAAATTGCAGAAATTTTACTTATTTCAGGGTAATAAGTCAGAAATTTTCCTCATTTTGGGGCAAAAAAGACAGAAATTCCCTTTGTTTTGGAGGAAAAAGACAGAAATTCCACATATTTAGAGGCAAAAAAGCAGAAATTCCCCTATTTGTAGGGCAAAAAGGCAGATATTCTCTATATGTTGGGGCAAAAAGACAGAAATTCTCCTCATTTTGGGGCAAAACTCAGAAATTCCATGTATTTTGTGCAAAATTTTAGAAATTTCACTTATTTCAGGGTTATAAGTCAGAAATTTTCCTTATTTTGGGGCAAAAAACAGAAATTCCCTTTGTTTTGGGTGGAAAAGACAGAAATTCCACTTATTTAGAGGCAAAAAAGCAGAAATTCCCTTTATTTTAAAGCAAAAATGGAGAAATTTCCCATTTTTGTGGCAAAAAGGTAATCATTCTTCTTATATTCGGGCAAAAAGGCAGAAATACCCCGTATTTTGAAGCAAAGTTGCAGAAATTCCACTATTTGTGGGGCAAAAAGGCAGAAATTCCCTATATGTTGGGGCATAAAGACAGAAATTCTCCTTATTTTGGCGCAAAACTCAGAAATTCCACTTATTTTCAGGCAAAATTCTAGAAATTTCCCGTATTTGGGGCCAAAATTGCAGAAATTTCATTTATTTTGGGCCAAAATTGCAGAAATTTCACTTATTTCAGAAAAAAAATGAGAAATTTTTTTTTATTTTGGGGCAAAAAGGCAGAAATTTCTCTTATTTTGGTACAAAATGGCAGAAATTTTTCTTATTTTGGGGCAAAAAGGCAGAAATTTCCCATATTTTGGGTCAAAAATGCAGAAAGTCTTTATATTTTGAGGTAAAAATGCTGATATTCCCCTGATTTGGGGGCAAAAACACAGAAATTTACCTTATTTTGAGGCAAAATTGCAGAAATATCATTTATTTAAAAAAAAAGCAGAAATTTTCTTATATTGGGGCAAAAAGGCTGAAATTTCTTTTATTTTGGTACAGAATTGCAGAAATTTTTCTAATTTTGGGGGCAAAAAGACAGAAATTTCCCATATTTTGGGTCAAAAATGCAGAAAGTCCCCTTATTTTGAGGTTAAAATTCTCAAATTCCCCTTATTTCGTGGCAAAAATGCAGAAATTTCTCTTATGTTGGGGCAAAATTGCAGAAATTTCATTTATTTCAGAAAAAAAAGTAGAAATTTTCTTATTTTGGGGCAAAAAGGCAGAATTTTTTTTATTTTGGTACAAAATTGCAGAAATTTTTCTTATTTTGGGGCCAAAAGGCAGAAATTTCCCATATTTTGGGGAAAAAATGCAGAAATTACCCTTATTTTGAGGTAAAAAGGCTGAAATTTCCCTTATTTGGGGGCAAAAAGGCAGAAATTTTTTTTATATTAGGGCATAATTGCAGAAATTTCACTTACTTCAGGGTAATAAGTCAGAAATTTTCCTTATTTTGGGGCAAAAAAGACAGAAATTCCCTTTGTTTTGGGGGAAAAAGACAGAAATTCCACTTATTTAGAGGCAAAAAAGCAGAAATTCCCCTTATTTTGGAGCAAAATTGCAGAAATTTTCCTTTTTTATGGCAAAAAGGTATGCATTCTTTTTATTTTCGGGCAAAAAAGCAGAAATTCCCTGTATTTTGAAGCAATATTGCTGAAATTCCCCTAATTGTGGGGCAAAAAGGCTGAAATTCCCTATATGTTGGGGCATAAAGACAGAAATTCTCTTTATTTTTGCGCAAAACTCAGAAATTCAACTTATTTTCCAGAAAAATTCCAGAAATTTCCCTTATTTGGGGGCAAAATTGCAGAAATTTCACTTATTTTGGGGCAAAATTGCAGAAATTTCACTTATTTTAGAAAAAAAGCAGAAATTTTCTTATATTAGGGCAAAAAGGCTGAAATTTATTTTATTTTGGTACAGAATTGCAGAAATTTTTCTTATTTCGGAGCAAAAAGGCAGAAATTTCCCATATTTTGGGTCAAAAATGCAGAAAGTCTTCATATTTTGAGGTAAAAATGCTGAAATTCCCCTGATTTGGAGGCAAAAAGGCAGAAATTTCTCTTATTTTGAGGCAAAATTGCAGAAATTTCATTTATTTCAGAAAAAAAGGCAGAAATTTCCCATATTTTTGGGCAAAAATTCAGAAATTCTCCATATTTTGAGGTAAAAAGGCTGAAATTTCCTTATTTGAGGTCAAAAAGGCAGAAATTTCTCTTAATTTGAGGCAAAATTTTAGAATTATCCCTTATTTTGGGGCAAAATTGCAGAAATTTCACTTATTTTGGGGCAAAATTGCAGAAATTTCACTTATTTCAGGGAAAAAAGGCAGAAATTTTCCTTATTTTTGAGCAAAAAAACAGAAATTCCTAATACTTTATGGCAAAAATGCAGAATTTCTTCTTATTTTGAGGTAAAAAGGCTGAAATTCCCCTTATTTGGGGACAAAAAGGCAGAAATTTCCCTTATTTTGGGGCAAAATTGCAGAAATTTTACTTATTTCAGGGTAATAAGTCAGAAATTTTCCTCATTTTGGGGCAAAAAAGACAGAAATTTCCTTTGTTTTGAAGGAAAAAGACAGAAATTCCACATATTTAGAGGCAAAAAAGCAGAAATTCCCCTATTTGTAGGGCAAAAAGGCAGATATTCTCTATATGTTGGGGCAAAAAGACAGAAATTCTCCTCATTTTGGGGCAAAACTCAGAAATTCCATGTATTTTGTGCAAAATTTTAGAAATTTCACTTATTTCAGGGTAATAAGTCAGAAATTTTCCTTATTTTGGGGCAAAAAACAGAAATTCCCTTTGTTTTGGGGGGAATGACAGAAATTCCACTTATTTAGAGGCAAAAATGCAGAAATTCCCTTTATTTTAAAGCAAAAATGGAGAAATTTCCCATTTTTGTGGCAAAAAGGTAATCATTCTTCTTATATTCGGGCAAAAAGGCAGAAATACCCCGTATTTTGGAGCAAAGTTGCAGAAATTCCACTATTTGTGGGGCAAAAAGGCAGAAATTCCCTATATGTTGGGGCATAAAGACAGAAATTCTCCTTATTTTTGCGCAAAACTCAGAAATTCCACTTATTTTCAGGCAAAATTCCAGAAATTTCCCTTATTTGAGGCCAAAATTGCAGAAATTTCACTTATTTTGGGCCAAAATTGCAGAAATTTCACTTATTTCAGAAAAAAAATGAGAAATTTTTTTTATTTTGGGGCAAAAAGGCAGAAATTTCTCTTATTTTGGTACAAAATGGCAGAAATTTTTCTTATTTTGGGGCAAAAAGGCAGAAATTTCCCATATTTTGGGTCAAAAATGCAGAAAGTCTTTATATTTTGAGGTAAAAATGCTGAAATTCCCCTGATTTGGGGGCAAAAACACAGAAATTTACCTTATTTTGAGGCAAAATTGCAGAAATATCATTTATTTAAAAAAAAAGCAGAAATTTTCTTATATTGGGGCAAAAAGGCTGAAATTTCTTTTATTTTGGTACAGAATTGCAGAAATTTTTCTAATTTTGGGGGCAAAAAGACAGAAATTTCCCATATTTTGGGTCAAAAATGCAGAAAGTCCCCTTATTTTGAGGTTAAAATTCTCAAATTCCCCTTATTTCGTGGCAAAAATGCAGAAATTTCTCTTATGTTGGGGCAAAATTGCAGAAATTTCATTTATTTCAGAAAAAAAAGTAGAAATTTTCTTATTTTGGGGCAAAAAGGCAGAATTTTTTTTTATTTTGGTACAAAATTGCAGAAATTTTTCTTATTTTGGGGCCAAAGGCAGAAATTTCCCATATTTTGGGGAAAAAATGCAGAAATTACCCTTATTTTGAGGTAAAAAGGCTGAAATTCCCCTTATTTGGGGGCAAAAAGGCAGAAATTTCTTTTATATTGGGGCATAATTGCAGAAATTTCACTTACTTCAGGGTAATAAGTTAGAAATTTTCCTTATTTTGGGGCAAAAAAGACAGAAATTCCCTTTGTTTTGGGGGAAAAAGACAGAAATTCCACTTATTTAGAGGCAAAAAAGCAGAAATTCCCCTTATTTTGAGGTAAAAAGGCTGAAATTGTCCTTTTTATGGCAAAAAGGTATGCATTCTTCTTATTTTCGGGCAAAAGGCAGAAATTCCCCGTATTTTGAAGCAAAATTGCAGAAATTCCCCTAATTGTGGGGCAAAAAGGAAGAAATTTCCTATATGTTGGGGCAAAAAGACAAAAATCCTCCTTATTTTGGGGCAAAACTCAGAAATTCCACTTATTTAGGGCAAAGTTCCAGAAATTACCTTTATTTTGAGGCAAAATTGCAGAAATTTCACTTATTTTGGGGCAAAATTGCAGAAATTTCACTTATTTCAGGGAAAAAAACCGAAATTTTCATATTTTGTGGCAATAAGGCAGAAATTTCTTTTATTTTGGTACAAAATTGCAGAAATTTTTCTTATTTTGGGCAAAAAGGCAGAAATTCCCCTTATTTTGAGGTAAAAAGGCTGAAATTCCCCTTATTTGGGGGCAAAAAGGCAGAAATTTCCCTTATTTTGGGGCAAAATTGCAGAAATTTCACTTATTTCAGGGTAATAAGTCAGAAATTTTCTTTATTTTGGGGCAAAAAATACAGAAATTCCCTTTGTTTTGGGGGAGAAAGACAGAAATTCCACTTATTTAGAGGCAAAAACCAGAAATTCCCCTTATTTTGGAGCAAAAATGAAGAAATTTCTTTTTTTTATGGCAAAAAGGTATGCATTCTTCTTATTTTCAGGCAAAAAGGCAGAAATTCCCCATATATTGGAGCAAAATTGGAGAAATTCCCCTAATTGCGGGGAAAAAAGGCAGAAATTCCCTATATGTTGGGGCAAAAAGAAAGAAATTCTTCTTATTTTAGGGAAAAATTCAGAAATTTAACTTATTTTGAGGCAAAATTGCAGAAATTTCATTTATTTCAGAAAAAAGATGAAATTTTCTTATTTTGGGGCAAAAAGGCAGAAATTTCTTTTATTTTGGTACAAAATTGCAGAAATTTTTTTTAATTTGGGGCAAAAAGGCAGAAATTTCCCATATTTTTGGGCAAAAATTCAGAAATTCTCCATATTTTGAGGTAAAAAGGCTGAAATTTCCCTTATTTGAGGTCAAAAAGGCAGAAATTTCTCTTAATTTGGGGCAAAATTTTAGAATTTTCCCTTATTTTGGGGCAAAATTGCAGAAATTTCACTTATTTTGGGTCAAAATTGCAGAAATTTCACTTATTTCAGGGAAAAAAGGCAGAAATTTTCCTTATTTTTGGGAAAAAAACAGAAATTCCTAATATTCTATGGCAAAAATGCAGAAATTTCCCTTATTTTGAGGTAAAAAGGCTGAAATTCCCCTTATTTGAAGGCAAAAATGCAGAAATTTCCCTTATTTTGGGGCAGAATTGCAGAAATTTCACTTATTTCAGGGTAATAAGTCAGAAATTTTCCTTATTTTGGGGCAAAAAAGACAGAAATTCCCTTTGTTTTGGGGGAAAAAGACAGAAATTCCACATATTTAGAGGCAAAAAAGCAGAAATTCCCCTATTTGTAGGGCAAAAAGGCAGAAATTCCCTATATGTTGGGGGAAAAAGACAGAAATTCTCCTCATTTTGGGGCAAAACTCAGAAATTCCATGTATTTTGTGCAAAATTTTAGAAATTTCACTTATTTCAGGGTAATAAGTCAGAAATTTTCCTTATTTTCGGGCAAAAAACAGAAATTCCCTTTGTTTTGGGGGAAAAAGACAGAAATTCCACTTATTTAGAGGCAAAAAAGCAGAAATTCCCTTTATTTTAAAGCAAAAATGGAGAAATTTCCCATTTTTGTGGCAAAAAGATAATCATTCTTCTTATATTCTGGCAAAAAGGCAGAAATACCCCGTATTTTGGAGCAAAATTGCAGAAATTCCCCTAATTGTGGGGCAAAAAGGCAGAAATTCCCTATATGTTGGGGCATAAAGACAGAAATTCTCTTTATTTTTGCGCAAAAATCAGAAATTCCACTTATTTTCAGGCAAAATTCCAGAAATTTCCCTTATTTGGGGGCAAAATTGCAGAAATTTCACTTATTTTGGGGCAAAATTGCAGAAATTTCACTTATTTCAGAAAAAATGAGAATTTTTTTTTATTTTGGGGCAAAAAGGCAGAAATTTCTCTTATTTTGGTACAAAATGGCAGAAATTTTTCTTATTTTGGGGCAAAAAGGCAGAAATTTCCCATATTTTGGGTCAAAAATGCAGAAAGTCTTCATATTTTGAGGCAAAAAGGCTGAAATTCCCCTTATTTGGGGGCAAAAACACAGAAATTTCCCTTATTTTGAGGCAAAATTGCAGAAATATCATTTATTTCAGAAAAAAAGCAGAAATTTTTTTATATTGGGGCAAAAAGGCTGAAATTTCTTTTATTTTGGTACAGAATTGCAGAAATTTTTTTTATTTTGGGGCAAAAAGGCAGAAATTTCCCATATTTTGGGTCAAAAATGCAGAAAGTCCCCTTATTTTGAGGTTAAAAGTCTGAAATTCCCCTTATTTCGTGGCAAAAAGGCAGAAATTTCTCTTATGTTTGGGGCAAAGTTGCAGAAATTTCATTTATTTCAGAAAAAAAAGTAGAAATTTTCTTATTTTGGGGCAAAAAGGCAGAAATTTTTTTATTTTGGTACAAAATTGCAGAAATTTTTCTTATTTTGGGGCCAAAAGGCAGACATTTCCCATATTTTGGGGAAAAAATGCAGAAATTACCCTTATTTTGAGGTAAAAAGGCTGAAATTCCCCTTATTTGGGGGCAAAAATGCAGAAATTTCTTTTATATTGGGGCATAATTGCAGAAATTTCACTTACTTCAGGTTAATAAGTCAGAAATTTTCCTTATTTTGGGGCAAAAAAGACAGAAATTCCCTTTGTTTTGGGGAAAAAAGACAGAAATTTCACTTATTTAGAGGCAAAAAAAGCAGAAATTCTCCTTATTTTGGAGCAAAATTGCAGAAATTTTCTTTTTTTATGGCAAAAAGGTATGCATTCTTCTTATTTTCGGGCAAAAAGGCAGAAATTCCCTGTATTTTGAAGCAAAATTGCTGAAATTCCCCTAATTGTGGGGCAAAAAGGAAGAAATTTCCTATATGTTGGGGCAAAAAGACAAAAATCCTCCTTATTTTGGGGCAAAACTAAGAAATTCCACTTATTTAGGGCAAAGTTCCAGAAATTACCCTTATTTTGAGGCAAAATTGCAGAAATTTCACTTATTTTGGGGCAAAATTGCATAAATTTCACTTATTTCAAGGAAAAAAACAGAAATTTTCATATTTTGTGGCAATAAGGCAGAAATTTCTTTTATTTTGGTACAAAATTGCAGAAATTTTTCTTATTTTGGGCAAAAAGGCAGAAATTCCCCTTATTTTGAGGTAAAAAAGCTGAAATTTTCCTTATTTGGGGCCAAAAAGGCAGAAATTTCCCTTATTTTGGGGCAAAATTGCAGAAATTTCACTTATTTCAGGGTAATAAGTCAGAAATTTTCCTTATTTTGGGGCAAAAAATACAGAAATTCCCTTTTTTTGGGGGGGAGAAAGACAGAAATTCCACTTATTTAGAGGCAAAAACCAGAAATTCCCCTTATTTTGGAGCAAAAATGAAGAAATTTCTTTTTTTTATGGCAAAAAGTATGCATTCTTCTTATTTTCGGACAAAAAGGCAGAAATTCCCCGTATTTTGAAGCAAAATTGCAGAAATTCCCCTAATTGTGGGGAAAAAAAGGCAGAAATTCCCTATATGTTGGGGCAAAAAGACAGAAATTCTTCTTATTTTAGGGAAAAATTCAGAAATTTAACTTATTTTGAGGCAAAATTGCAGAAATTTCATTTATTTCAGAAAAAAAGCAGAAATTTTCTTATTTTGGGGCAAAAAGGCAGAAATTTCTTTTATTTTGGTACAAAATTGCAGAAATTATTCTTAATTTGGGGCAAAAAGGCAGAAATTTCCCATATTTTTGGGCAAAAATTCAGAAATTCTCCATATTTTGAGGTAAAAAGCCTGAAATTTCCCTTATTTGAGGTCAAAAAGGCAGAAATTTCTCTTAATTTGGGGCAAAATTTTAGAATTTTCCCTTATTTTGGGGCAAAATTGCAGAAATTTCACTTATTTTGGGGCAAAATTGGAGAAATTTCACTTATTTCAGGGAAAAAAGGCAGAAATTTTCCTTATTTTGGGGCAAAAAACAGAAATTCCTAATATTCTATGGCAAAAATGCAGAAATTCCCCTTATTTTGAGGTAAAAAGGCTGAAATTCCCCTTATTTGGGGGCAAAAAGGCAGAAATTTCCCTTATTTTGGGGCAAAATTGCAGAAATTTCACTTATTTCAGGGTAATAAGTCAGAAATTCTCCTTATTTTGGGGCAAAAAAGACAGAAATTCCCTTTGTTTTGGGGGAAAAAGACAGAAATTCCATATATTTAGAGGCAAAAAAGAAGAAATTCCCCTATTTGTAGGGCAAAAAGGCAGAAATTCCCTATATGTTGGGGCAAAAAGACAGAAATTCTCCTCATTTTGGGGCAAAACTCAGAAATTCCATGTAAATTGTGCAAAATTTTTGAAATTTCACTTATTTCAGGGTAATAAGTCAGAAATTTTCCTTATTTTGGGGCAAAAAACAGAAATTCCCTTTGTTTTGGTGGAAAAAGTCAGAAATTCCACTTATTTAGAGGCAAAAAAGCAGAAATTCTCTTTATTTTAAAGCAAAAATGGAGAAATTTCCCATTTTTGTGGCAAAAAGGTAATCATTCTTCTTATATTCGGGCAAAAAGGCAGAAATACCCTGTATTTTGGAGCAAAATTGCAGAAATTCCCCTAATTGTGGGGCAAAAAGGCAGAAATTCCCTATATGTTGTGGCGTAAAGACAGAAATTCTCCTTATTTTTGTGCAAAACTCAGAAATTCCACTTATTTTCAGGCAAAATTCCAGAAATTTCCCTTATTTGGGGGCAAAATTGCAGAAATTTCACTTATTTTGGGGCAAAATTGCAGAAATTTCACTTATTTCAGAAAAAAAGCAGAAATTTTCTTATATTGGGGCAAAAAGGCTGAAATTTATTTTATTTTGGTACAGAATTGCAGAAATTTTTCTTATTACGGAGCAAAAAGGAAGAAATTTCCCCTATATTGGGTCAAAAATGCAGAAAGTCTTCATATTTTGAGGTAAAAAGGCTGAAATTCCCCTGATTTGGAGGCAAAAAGGCAGAAATTTCTCTTATTTTGAGGCAAAATTGCAGAAATTTCACTTATTTCAGAAATAAAGCAGAAATTTTCTTATATTGGGGCAAAAAGGCTGAAATTTCTTTTATTTTGGTACAGAATTGCAGAAATTTTTCTTATTTTGGGGCCAAAAGGCAGAAATTTCCCATATTTTAGGGAAAAAATGCAGAAATTACCCTTATTTTGATGTAAAAAGGCTGAAATTCCCCTTATTTGGGGGCAAAAAGGCAGAAATTTCTTTTATATTGGGGCATAATTGCAGAAATTTCACTTACTTCAGGGTAATAAGTCAGAAATTTTCCTTATTTTGGGGCAAAAAAGACAGAAATTCCCTTTGTTTTGGGGGAAAAAGACAGAAATTCCACTTATTTAGAGGCAAAAAAGCAGAAATTCCCCTTATTTTGGAGCAAAATTGCAGAAATTTTCCTTTTTTATGGCAAAAAGGTATGCATTCTTCTTATTTTCGGGCAAAAAGGCAGAAATTCCCCGTATTTTGAAGCAAAATTGCAGAAATTCCCCTAATTGTAGGGCAAAAAGGAAGAAATTTCCTATATGTTGGGGCAAAAAGACAAAAATCCTCCTTATTTTGGGGCAAAACTCAGAAATTCCACTTATTTAGGGCATAGTTCCAGAAATTACCTTTATTTTGAGGCAAAATTGCAAAAATTTCACTTATTTTGGGGCAAAATTGCAGAAATTTCACTTATTTCAGGGAAAAAAACAGAAATTTTCATATTTTGTGGCAATAAGGCAGAAATTTCTTTTATTTTGGTACAAAATTGCAGAAATTTTTCTTATTTTGGGCAAAAAGGCAGAAATAACCTTTATTTTGAGGTAAAAAGGCTGAAATTTTCCTTATTTGGGGGAAAAAAGGCAGAAATTTCCCTTATTTTGGGGCAAAATTGCAGAAATTTCACTTATTTCAGGGTAATAAGTCAGAAATTTTCCTTATTTTTGGGCAAAAAATACAGAAATTCCCTTTGTTTTGGGGGAGAAAGACAGAAATTCCACTTATTTAGAGGCAAAAACCAGAAATTCCCCTTATTTTGGAGCGAAAATGAAGAAATTTCTTTTTTTTATGGCAAAAAAGTATGCATTCTTCTTATTTTCGGACAAAAAGGCAGAAATTCCCCGTATTTTGGAGCAAAATTGCAGAAATTCCCCTAATTGTGGGGAAAAAAGGCAGAAATTCCCTATATGTTGGGGCAAAAAGACAGAAATTCTTCTTATTTTAGGGAAAAATTCAGAAATTTAACTTATTTTGAGGCAAAATTGCAGAAATTTCATTTATTTCAGAATAAAAGCAGAAATTTTCTTATTTTGGGGCAAAAAGGCAGAAATTTCTTTTATTTTGGTACAAAATTGCAGAAATTTTTCTTAATTTGGGGCAAAAAGGCAGAAATTTCCCATATTTTTGGGCAAAAATTCAGAAATTTACCATATTTTGAGGTAAAAAGGCTGAAATTTCCCTTATTTGAGGGCAAAAAGGCAGAAATTTCTCTTAATTTGGGGCAAAATTTTAGAAATTTCCCTTATTTTGGGGCAAAATTGCAGAAATTTCACTTATTTTGGGGCAAAATTGCAGAAATTTCACTTATTTCAGGGAAAAAAGGCAGAAATTTTCCTTATTTTTGGGCAAAAAACAGAAATTCCTAATATTCTATGGCAAAAATGCAGAAATTCCCCTTATTTTCAGGTAAAAAGGCTGAAATTCCCCTTATTTGGGGGCAAAAAGGCAGAAATTTCCCTTATTTTGGGGCAATATTGCAGAAATTTCACTTATTTCAGCCTAATAAGTCAGAAATTTTCCTTATTTTGGGGCAAAAAAGACAGAAATTCCCTTTGTTTTGGGGGAAAAAGACAGAAATTCTACATATTTAGAGGCAAAAAACCAGAAATTCCCCTATTTGTAGGGCAAAAATGCAGAAATTCCCTATATGTTGGGGCAAAAAGACAGAAATTCTCCTCATTTTGGGGCAAAACTCAGAAATTCCATGTATTTTGTGCAAAATTTTAGAAATTTCACTTATTTCAGGGAAAAAAAGCAGAAATTTTCTTATTTTGGGGCAAAAGGCAAAAATTTCTTTTATTTTTTTACAAAATTGCAGAAATTTTTCTTATTTTGGGGCAAAAAGGCAGAAATTTCCCATATTTTGGGGCAAAATTCAGAAATTTTCCTTATTTTGAGGTAAAAATCCTGAAATTCCCCATATTTGGGGGCAAAAAGGCAGAAATTTCTCTTATTTTGGGGCAAAATTGCAGAAATTTCACTTATTTCAGGGTAATAAGACAGAAATATTTCTTATTTTGGGGCAAAAAATACAGAAATTCCCTTTTTTGGGGGAAAAAAGACAGAATTCTATTTATTTAGAGGCAAAAAAGCAGAAATTCCCCTTATTTTGGAGCGAAAAAGAGGAAATTTCCTTTTTTTATGGCAAAAAGGTTTGCATTCTTCTTATTTTCAGGCAAAAAGGCAGGAATTCCTCGTAATTTGGAGTAAAATTGCAGAAATTCCCTTAATTGTGGGGCAAAAAGGCAAAAATTCCCTAAAAGTTGGGGCAAAAAGACAGAAATTCTCCTTATTTGGACAAAACTCAGAAATTCCACTTATTTTGGGGCAAAATTGCAAAAATTTCCCTTATTTTGGGGCAAAATTGCAGAAATTTCACTTATTTTGGGGCAAAATTTCAGAAATTTAACTTATTGCAGGGAAAAAAGCAGAAATTTTCTTATTTTGGGGGAAAAGGCAGAAATTTCTCATATTTTGGGGCAAAAATGCAGAAATTCTTCTTATTTTGAGGTAAAAAGGCTGAAATTCCCCTTACTTGGGGGCAAAAATGCAGAAATTTCCCTTATTTTGGGGCAAAATTGCAGAAATTTCACTTATTTCAGGGTAATAAGTCAGAAATTTTCCTTATTTTGGGGCAAAAAATACAGAAATTCCCTTTTTTGGGGGGGAAAAAGACAGAAATTCCACTTATTTAGAGGCAAAAATGGAGAAATTCCCTTTATTTTGGAGCAAAAATGAAGAAATTTTCCTTTTTTATGGCAAAAAGGTATGCATTCTTCTTATTTTTGGACAAAAAGGCAGAAATTCCCCGTATTTTGGAGCAAAAGTGAAGAAATTCCTCTAAATGTGGGGCAAAAAGGCAGAAATTCCCTATATGTTGGGGCAAAAAGACAGAAATTCTCGTTATTTTGGGGAAAAACTCAGAAATTTCACTTATTTTGGGGCAAAATAGCAGAAATTTCACTTATTTCAGAAAAAAAGCAGAAATTTTCTTATATTAGGGCAAAAAGGCTGAAATTTATTTTATTTTGGTACAGAATTGCAGAAATTTTTCTTATTTCGGAGCAAAAAGGCAGAAATTTCCCATATTTTGGGTCAAAAATGCAGAAAGTCTTCATATTTTGAGGTAAAAAGGCTGAAATTCCCCTGATTTGGAGGCAAAAAGGCAGAAATTTCACTTCTTTTGAGGCAAAATTGCAGAAATTTCACTTATTTCAGAAAAAAAGCAGAAATTTTCTCATATTGGGGCAAAAAGGCTGAAATTTCTTTTATTTTGGTACAGAATTGCAGAAATTTTTCTTATTTTGGGGCAAAAAGGCAGAAATTTCCCATATTTTGGGTCAAAAATGCAGAAAGTCCCCTTATTTTGAGGTTAAAAGGCTAAAATTCCCCTTATTTCGTGGCAAAAAGGCAGAAATTTCACTTATGTTGGTGCAAAATTGCAAAAATAACACTTATTTCAGGGTAATAAGTCAGAAATTTTTCTTATTTTGGGGCAAAAAGACAGAAATTCCCTTTGTTTTGGGGGAAAAAGACAGAAATTCCACATATTTAGAGGCAAAAAAGCAGAAATTCCTCTTATTTTGGACCAAAATTGCAGAAATTTTCCTTTTTTATGGCAAAAAGGTATGCATTCTTTTTATTTTCGGGCAAAAGGGCAGAAATTCCCCGTATTTTGGAGCAAAATTGCAGCAATTCCCCTAATTGTGGGGCAAAAAGGAAGAAATTTCCTATATGTTGGAGCAAAAAGACAAAAATCCTCCTTATTTTGGGGCAAAACTCAGAAATTCCACTTATTTAGGGCAAAGTTCCAGAAATTACCTTTATTTTGAGGCAAAATTGCAGAAATTTCACTTATTTTGGGGCAAAAGTGCAGAAATTTCACTTATTTCAGGGAAAAAAACAGAAATTTTCATATTTTGTGGCAATAAGGCAGAAATTTCTTTTATTTTGGTACAAAATTGCAGAAATTTTTCTTATTTTGGGCAAAAAGGCAGAAATTCCCCTTATTTTGAGGTAAAAAGGCTGAAATTCCCCTTATTTGGGGGCAAAAAGGCAGAAATTTCCCTTATTTTGTGGCAAAATTGCAGAAATTTCACTTATTTCAGGGTAATAAGTCAGAAATTTTCCTTATTTTGGGGCAAAAAATACAGAAATTCCATTTTTTTGGGGGGGAGAAAGACAGAAATTCCACTTATTTAGAGGCAAAAACCAGAAATTCCCCTTATTTTGGAGCAAAAATGAAGAAATTTCTTTTTTTTATGGCAAAAAGGTATGCATTCTTCTTATTTTCGGACAAAAAGGCAGAAATTCCCCATATATTGGAGCAAAATTGGAGAAATTCCCCTAATTGCAGGGAAAAAAGGCAGAAATTCCCTATATGTTGGGGCAAAAAGACAGAAATTCTTCTTATTTTAGGGAAAAATTCAGAAATTTAACTTATTTTGAGGCAAAATTGCAGAAATTTCATTTATTTAAGAAAAAAAGCAGAAATTTTCTTATTTTGGGGCAAAAAGGCAGAAATTTCTTTTATTTTGGTACAAAATTGCAGAAATTATTCTTAATTTGGGGCAAAAAGGCAGAAATTTCCCATATTTTTGGGCAAAAATTCAGAAATTCTCCATATTTTGAGGTAAAAAGCCTGAAATTTCCCTTATTTGAGGTCAAAAAGGCAGAAATTTCTCTTAATTTGGGGCAAAATTTTAGCATTTTCCCTTATTTTGGGGCAAAATTGCAGAAATTTCACTTATTTTGGGTCAAAATTGCAGAAATTTCACTTATTTCAGGGAAAAAAGGCAAAAATTTTCCTTATTTTTGGGAAAAAAACAGAAATTCCTAATATTCTATGGCAAAAATGCAGAAATTCCCCTTATTTTGAGGTAAAAAGGCTGAAATTCCCCTTATTTGAAGGCAAAAATGCAGAAATTTCCCTTATTTTGGGGCAGAATTGCAGAAATTTCACTTATTTCAGGGTAATAAGTCAGAAATTTTCCTTATTTTGGGGCAAAAAAGACAGAAATTCCCTTTGTTTTGGGGGAAAAAGACAGAAATTCCACATATTTAGAGGCAAAAAAGCAGAAATTCCCCTATTTGTAGGGCAAAAAGGCAGAAATTCCCTATATGTTGGGGGAAAAAGACAGAAATTCTCCTCATTTTGGGGCAAAACTCAGAAATTCCATGTATTTTGTGCA
Organism: Micromys minutus; assembly: GCF_963924665.1. Taxonomy (NCBI): domain Eukaryota; kingdom Metazoa; phylum Chordata; class Mammalia; order Rodentia; family Muridae; genus Micromys; species Micromys minutus. The sequence goes on from NW_027667778.1 coordinate 335,931, forward strand.
AAATTTTAGAAATTTCACTTATTTCAGGGTAATAAGTCAGAAATTTTCCTTATTTTCGGGCAAAAAACAGAAATTCCCTTTGTTTTGGGGGAAAAAGACAGAAATTCCACTTATTTAGAGGCAAAAAAGCAGAAATTCCCTTTATTTTAAAGCAAAAATGGAGAAATTTCCCATTTTTGTGGCAAAAAGTTAATCATTCTTCTTATATTCGGGCAAAAAGGCAGAAATACCCCGTATTTTGGAGCAAAATTGCAGAAATTCCCCTAATTGTGGGGCAAAAAGGCAGAAATTCCCTATATGTTGGGGCATAAAGACAGAAATTCTCTTTATTTTTGCGCAAAAATCAGAAATTCCACTTATTTTCAGGCAAAATTCCAGAAATTTCCCTTATTTGGGGGCAAAATTGCAGAAATTTCACTTATTTTGGGGCAAAATTGCAGAAATTTCACTTATTTCAGAAAAAATGAGAATTTTTTTTTATTTTGGGGCAAAAAGGCAGAAATTTCTCTTATTTTGGTACAAAATGGCAGAAATTTTTCTTATTTTGGGGCAAAAAGGCAGAAATTTCCCATATTTTGGGTCAAAAATGCAGAAAGTCTTCATATTTTGAGGCAAAAAGGCTGAAATTCCCCTTATTTGGGGGCAAAAACACAGAAATTTCCCTTATTTTGAGGCAAAATTGCAGAAATATCATTTATTTCAGAAAAAAAGCAGAAATTTTTTTATATTGGGGCAAAAAGGCTGAAATTTCTTTTATTTTGGTACAGAATTGCAGAAATTTTTTTTATTTTGGGGCAAAAAGGCAGAAATTTCCCATATTTTGGGTCAAAAATGCAGAAAGTCCCCTTATTTTGAGGTTAAAAGTCTGAAATTCCCCTTATTTCGTGGCAAAAAGGCAGAAATTTCTCTTATGTTTGGGGCAAAATTGCAGAAATTTCATTTATTTCAGAAAAAAAAGTAGAAATTTTCTTATTTTGGGGCAAAAAGGCAGAAATTTTTTTATTTTGGTACAAAATTGCAGAAATTTTTCTTATTTTGGGGCCAAAAGGCAGACATTTCCCATATTTTGGGGAAAAAATGCAGAAATTACCCTTATTTTGAGGTAAAAAGGCTGAAATTCCCCTTATTTGGGGGCAAAAATGCAGAAATTTCTTTTATATTGGGGCATAATTGCAGAAATTTCACTTACTTCAGGTTAATAAGTCAGAAATTTTCCTTATTTTGGGGCAAAAAAGACAGAAATTCCCTTTGTTTTGGGGAAAAAAGACAGAAATTCCACTTATTTAGAGGCAAAAAAAGCAGAAATTCTCCTTATTTTGGAGCAAAATTGCAGAAATTTTCTTTTTTTATGGCAAAAAGGTATGCATTCTTCTTATTTTCGGGCAAAAAGGCAGAAATTCCCTGTATTTTGAAGCAAAATTGCTGAAATTCCCCTAATTGTGGGGCAAAAAGGAAGAAATTTCCTATATGTTGGGGCAAAAAGACAAAAATCCTCCTTATTTTGGGGCAAAACTAAGAAATTCCACTTATTTAGGGCAAAGTTTTAGAAATTACCCTTATTTTGAGGCAAAATTGCAGAAATTTCACTTATTTTGGGGCAAAATTGCATAAATTTCACTTATTTCAAGGAAAAAAACAGAAATTTTCATATTTTGTGGCAATAAGGCAGAAATTTCTTTTATTTTGGTACAAAATTGCAGAAATTTTTCTTATTTTGGGCAAAAAGGCAGAAATTCCCCTTATTTTGAGGTAAAAAAGCTGAAATTTTCCTTATTTGGGGCCAAAAAGGCAGAAATTTCCCTTATTTTGGGGCAAAATTGCAGAAATTTCACTTATTTCAGGGTAATAAGTCAGAAATTTTCCTTATTTTGGGGCAAAAAATACAGAAATTCCCTTTTTTTGGGGGGGAGAAAGACAGATATTCCACTTATTTAGAGGCAAAAACCAGAAATTCCCCTTATTTTGGAGCAAAAATGAAGAAATTTCTTTTTTTTATGGCAAAAAGGTATGCATTCTTCTTATTTTCGGACAAAAAGGCAGAAATTCCCCGTATTTTGAAGCAAAATTGCAGAAATTCCCCTAATTGTGAGGAAAAAAAGGCAGAAATTCCCTATATGTTGGGGCAAAAAGACAGAAATTCTTCTTATTTTAGGGAAAAATTCAGAAATTTAACTTATTTTGAGGCAAAATTGCAGAAATTTCATTTATTTCAGAAAAAAAGCAGAAATTTTCTTATTTTGGGGCAAAAAGGCAGAAATTTCTTTTATTTTGGTACAAAATTGCAGAAATTATTCTTAATTTGGGGCAAAAAGGCAGAAATTTCCCATATTTTTGGGCAAAAATTCAGAAATTCTCCATATTTTGAGGTAAAAAGCCTGAAATTTCCCTTATTTGAGGTCAAAAAAAGCAGAAATTTCTCTTAATTTGGGGCAAAATTTTAGAATTTTCCCTTATTTTGTGGCAAAATTGCAGAAATTTCACTTATTTTGGGGCAAAATTGCAGAAATTTCACTTATTTCAGGGAAAAAAGGCAGAAATTTTCCTTATTTTTGGGCAAAAAAACAGAAATTCCTAATATTCTATGGCAAAAATGCAGAAATTCCCCTTATTTTGAGGTAAAAAGGCTGAAATTCCCCTTATTTGGGGGCAAAAAGGCAGAAATTTCCCTTATTTTGGGGCAAAATTGCAGAAATTTCACTTATTTCAGGGTAATAAGTCAGAAATTCTCCTTATTTTGGGGCAAAAAAGAAAGAAATTCCCTTTGTTTTGGGGGAAAAAGACAGAAATTCCACATATTTAGAGGCAAAAAAGAAGAAATTCCCCTATTTGTAGGGCAAAAAGGCAGAAATTCCCTATATGTTGGGGCAAAAAGACAGAAATTCTCCTCATTTTGGGGCAAAACTCAGAAATTCCATGTAAATTGTGCAAAATTTTTGAAATTTCACTTATTTCAGGGTAATAAGTCAGAAATTTTCCTTATTTTGGGGCAAAAAACAGAAATTCCCTTTGTTTTGGTGGAAAAAGACAGATATTCCACTTATTTAGAGGCAAAAAAGCAGAAATTCTCTATATTTTAAAGCAAAAATGGAGAAATTTCCCATTTTTGTGGCAAAAAGGTAATCATTCTTCTTATATTCGGGTAAAAAGGCAGAAATACCCTGTATTTTGGAGCAAAATTGCAGAAATTCCCCTAATTGTGGGGCAAAAAGGCAGAAATTCCCTATATGTTGTGGCGTAAAGACAGAAATTCTCCTTATTTTTGTGCAAAACTCAGAAATTCCACTTATTTTCAGGCAAAATTCCAGAAATTTCCCTTATTTGGGGGCAAAATTGCAGAAATTTCACTTATTTTGGGGCAAAATTGCAGAAATTTCACTTATTTCAGAAAAAAAGCAGAAATTTTCTTATATTGGGGCAAAAAGGCTGAAATTTATGTTATTTTGGTACAGAATTGCAGAAATTTTTCTTATTACGGAGCAAAAAGGAAGAAATTTCCCCTATATTGGGTCAAAAATGCAGAAAGTCTTCATATTTTGAGGTAAAAAGGCTGAAATTCCCCTGATTTGGAGGCAAAAAGGCAGAAATTTCTCTTATTTTGAGGCAAAATTCCAGAAATTTCACTTATTTCAGAAAAAAAGCAGAAATTTTCTTATATTGGGGCAAAAAGGCTGAAATTTCTTTTATTTTGGTACAGAATTGCAGAAATTTTTCTTATTTTGGGGCCAAAAGGCAGAAATTTCCCATATTTTAGGGAAAAAATGCAGAAATTACCCTTATTTTGATGTAAAAAGGCTGAAATTCCCCTTATTTGGGGGCAAAAAGGCAGAAATTTCTTTTATATTGGGGCATAATTGCAGAAATTTCACTTACTTCAGGGTAATAAGTCAGAAATTTTCCTTATTTTGGGGCAAAAAAGACAGAAATTCCCTTTGTTTTGGGGGAAAAAGACAGAAATTCCACTTATTTAGAGGCAAAAAAGCAGAAATTCCCCTTATTTTGGAGCAAAATTGCAGAAATTTTCCTTTTTTATGGCAAAAAGGTATGCATTCTTCTTATTTTCGGGCAAAAAGGCAGAAATTCCCCGTATTTTGAAGCAAAATTGCAGAAATTCCCCTAATTGTAGGGCAAAAAGGAAGAAATTTCCTATATGTTGGGGCAAAAAGACAAAAATCCTCCTTATTTTGGGGCAAAACTCAGAAATTCCACTTATTTAGGGCATAGTTCCAGAAATTACCTTTATTTTGAGGCAAAATTGCAAAAATTTCACTTATTTTGGGGCAAAATTGCAGAAATTTCACTTATTTCAGGGAAAAAAAACAGAAATTTTCATATTTTGTGGCAATAAGGCAGAAATTTCTTTTATTTTGGTACAAAATTGCAGAAATTTTTCTTATTTTGGGCAAAAATGCAGAAATTCCCCTTATTTTGAGGTAAAAAGGTTGAAATTTTCCTTATTTGGGGGAAAAAAGGCAGAAATTTCCCTTATTTTGGGGCAAAATTGCAGAAATTTCACTTATTTCAGGGTAATAAGTCAGAAATTTTCCTTATTTTTGGGCAAAAAATACAGAAATTTCCTTTGTTTTGGGGGAGAAAGACAGAAATTCCACTTATTTAGAGGCAAAAACCAGAAATTCCCCTTATTTTGGAGCAAAAATGAAGAAATTTCTTTTTTTTATGGCAAAAAGGTATGCATTCTTCTTATTTTCGGACAAAAAGGCAGAAATTCCCCGTATTTTGGAGCAAAATTGCAGAAATTCCCCTAATTGTGGGGAAAAAAGGCAGAAATTCCCTATATGTTGGGGCAAAAAGACAGAAATTCTTCTTATTTTAGGGAATAATTCAGAAATTTAACTTATTTTGAGGCAAAATTGCAGAAATTTCATTTATTTCAGAATAAAAGCAGAAATTTTCTTATTTTGGGGCAAAAAGGCAGAAATTTCTTTTATTTTGGTACAAAATTGCAGAAATTGTTCTTAATTTGGGGCAAAAAGGCAGAAATTTCCCATATTTTTGGGCAAAAATTCAGAAATTCTCCATATTTTGAGGTAAAAATGCTGAAATTTCCCTTATTTGAGGGCAAAAAGGCAGAAATTTCTCTTAATTTGGGGCAAAATTTTAGAAATTTCCCTTATTTTGGGGCAAAATTGCAGAAATTTCACTTATTTTGGGGCAAAATTGCAGAAATTTCACTTATTTCAGGGAAAAAAGGCAGAAATTTTCCTTATTTTTGGGCAAAAAACAGAAATTCCTAATATTCTATGGCAAAAATGCAGAAATTCCCCTTATTTTCAGGTAAAAAGGCTGAAATTCCCCTTATTTGGGGGCAAAAAGGCAGAAATTTCCCTTATTTTGGGGCAATATTGCAGAAATTTCACTTATTTCAGCGTAATAAGTCAGAAATTTTTTTTATTTTGGGGCAAAAAAGACAGAAATTCCCTTTGTTTTGGGGGAAAAAGAAAGAAATTCTACATATTTAGAGGCAAAAAACCAGAAATTCCCCTATTTGTAGGGCAAAAAGGCAGAAATTCCCTATATGTTGGGGCAAAAAGACAGAAATTCTCCTCATTTTGGGGCAAAACTCAGAAATTCCATGTATTTTGTGCAAAATTTTAGAAATTTCACTTATTTCAGGGAAAAAAAGCAGAAATTTTCTTATTTTGGGGCAAAAAGGCAAAAATTTCTTTTATTTTTTTACAAAATTGCAGAAATTTTTCTTATTTTGGGGCAAAATGCAGAAATTTCCCATATTTTGGGGCAAAATTCAGAAATTTTCCTTATTTTGAGGTAAAAATCTTGAAATTCCCCATATTTGGGGGCAAAAAGGCAGAAATTTCTCTTATTTTGGGGCAAAATTGCAGAAATTTCACTTATTTCAGGGTAATAAGACAGAAATATTTCTTATTTTGGGGCAAAAAATACAGAAATTCCCTTTTTTGGGGGGAAAAAGACAGAAATACTATTTATTTAGAGGCAAAAAAGCAGAAATTCCCCTTATTTTGGAGCGAAAAAGAGGAAATTTCCTTTTTTTATGGCAAAAAGGTGTGCATTCTTCTTATTTTCAGGCAAAAAGGCAGGAATTCCTCGTAATTTGGAGTAAAATTGCAGAAATTCCCTTAATTGTGGGGCAAAAAGGCAAAAATTCCCTAAAAGTTGGGGCAAAAAGACAGAAATTCTCCTTATTTGGACAAAACTCAGAAATTCCACTTATTTTGGGGCAAAATTCCAAAAATTTCCCTTATTTTGGGGCAAAATTGCAGAAATTTCACTTATTTTGGGGCAAAATTTCAGAAATTTAACTTATTGCAGGGAAAAAAGCAGAAATTTTCTTATTTTGGGGGAAAAGGCAGAAATTTCTCATATTTTGGGGCAAAAATGCAGAAATTCTCCTTATTTTGAGGTAAAAAGGCTGAAATTCCCCTTACTTGGGGGCAAAAATGCAGAAATTTCCCTTATTTTGGGGCAAAATTGCAGAAATTTCACTTATTTCAGGGTAATAAGTCAGAAATTTTCCTTATTTTGGGGCAAAAAATACAGAAATTCCCTTTTTTGGGGGGGAAAAAGACAGAAATTCCACTTATTTAGAGGCAAAAATGGAGAAATTCCCTTTATTTTGGAGCAAAAATGAAGAAATTTTCCTTTTTTATGGCAAAAAGGTATGCATTCTTCTTATTTTTGGACAAAAAGGCAGAAATTCCCCGTATTTTGGAGCAAAAGTGAAGAAATTCCTCTAAATGTGGGGCAAAAAGGCAGAAATTCCCTATATGTTGGGGCAAAAAGACAGAAATTCTCGTTATTTTGGGGAAAAACTCAGAAATTTCACTTATTTTGGGGCAAAATTGCAGAAATTTCACTTATTTCAGAAAAAAAGCAGAAATTTTCTTATATTAGGGCAAAAAGGCTGAAATTTATTTTATTTTGGTACAGAATTGCAGAAATTTTTCTTATTTCGGAGCAAAAAGGCAGAAATTTCCCATATTTTGGGTCAAAAATGCAGAAAGTCTTCATATTTTGAGGTAAAAAGGCTGAAATTCCCCTGATTTGGAGGCAAAAAGGCAGAAATTTCACTTCTTTTGAGGCAAAATTGCAGAAATTTCACTTATTTCAGAAAAAAAGCAGAAATTTTCTCATATTGGGGCAAAAAGGCTGAAATTTCTTTTATTTTGGTACAGAATTGCAGAAATTTTTCTTATTTTGGGGCAAAAAGGCAGAAATTTCCCATATTTTGGGTCAAAAATGCAGAAAGTCCCCTTATTTTGAGGTTAAAAGGCTAAAATTCCCCTTATTTCGTGGCAAAAAGGCAGAAATTTCACTTATGTTGGTGCAAAATTGCAAAAATAACACTTATTTCAGGGTAATAAGTCAGAAATTTTTCTTATTTTGGGGCAAAAAGACAGAAATTCCCTTTGTTTTGGGGGAAAAAGACAGAAATTCCACATATTTAGAGGCAAAAAAGCAGAAATTCCTCTTATTTTGGACCAAAATTGCAGAAATTTTCCTTTTTTATGGCAAAAAGGTATGCATTCTTTTTATTTTCGGGCAAAAAGGCAGAAATTCCCCGTATTTTGGAGCAAAATTGCAGCAATTCCCCTAATTGTGGGGCAAAAAGGAAGAAATTTCCTATATGTTGGGGAAAAAAGACAAAAATCCTCCTTATTTTGGGGCAAAACTCAGAAATTTCACTTATTTTGGGGCAAAATTCTAGAAATTTTCTTTATTTTGAGGCAAAATTGCAGAAATTTCACTTATTTTGAGGCAAAATTTCAGAAATTTCACTTATTTCAGGGAAAAAAGGCAGAAATTTTCCTTATTTTTGGGCAAAAAAACAGAAATTCCTAATATTCTATGGCAAAATGCAGAAATTCCCCTTATTTTGAGGTAAACAAGCTGAAATTCCCCTTATTTTGGTCAAAAAGGCAGAAATTTCCCTTATTTTGGGGCAAAATTTTAGAAATTTCACTTATTTCAGGGTAATAAGTCAGAAATTTTCCTTATTTTGGGTCAAAAAAGACAGAAATTCCCTTTGTTTTGGGGGAAAAAGACAGAAATTCCACATATTTAGAGGCAAAAAAGCAGAAATTCCCCTATTTGTAGGGCAAAAAGGCAGAAATTCCCTATATGTTGGGGCAAAAAGACAGAAATTCTCCTCATTTTGGGGCAAAACTCAGAAATTCCATGTATTTTGTGCAAAATTTTAGAAATTTCACTTATTTCAGGGTAATAAGTCAGAAATTTTCCTTATTTTGGGGCAAAAAACAGAAATTCCCTTTGTTTTGGGGGAAAAAGACAGAAATTCCACTTATTTAGAGGCAAAAAAGCAGAAATTCCCTTTATTTTAAAGCAAAAATGGAGAAATTTCCCATTTTTCTGGCAAAAAGGTAATCATTCTTCTTATATTCGGGCAAAAAGGCAGAAATACCCCGTATTTTGGAGCAAAATTGCAGAAATTCCCCTAATTGTGGGGCAAAAAGGCAGAAATTCCCTATATGTTGGGGCGTAAAGACAGAAATTCTCCTTATTTTTGCGCAAAACTCAGAAATTCCACTTATTTTCAGGCAAAATTCCAGAAATTTCCCTTATTTGGGGGCAAAATTGCAGAAATTTCACTTATTTAGGGGCAAAATTGCAGAAATTTCACTTATTTCAAGGAAAAAAGCAGAAATTTTCATATTTTGTGGCAATAAGGCAGAAATTTCTTTTATTTTGGTACAGAATTGCAGAAATTTTTCTTATTCCGGAGCAAAAAGGCAGAAATTTCCCATATTTTGGGTCAAAAATGCAGAAAGTCTTCAAATTTTGAGGTAAAAAGGCTGAAATTCCCCTGATTTGGGGGCAAAAAGGCAGAAATTTCTCTTATTTTGAGGCAAAATTGCAGAAATTTCACTTATTTCATAAAAAAAGCAGAAATTTTCTTATATTGGGGCAAAAAGGCTGAAATTTCTTTTATTTTGGTACAGAATTGCAGAAATTTTTCTTATTTTGGGGCAAAAAGGCAGAAATTTCCCATATTTTGGGTCAACAATGCAGAAAGTCTCCTTATTTTGAGGTTAAAAGTCTGAAATTCCCCTTATTTCGTGGCAAAAAGGCAGAAATTTCTCTTATGTTAAGGCAAAATTGCAGAAATTTCATTTATTTCAGAAAAAAAAGTAAAAATTTTCTTATTTTGGGGCAAAAAGGCAGAAATTTTTTTATTTTGGTACAAAATTGCAGAAATTATTCTTTTTTGGGGGCCAAAAGGCAGAAATTTCCCATATTTTGGGGAAAAATGCAGAAATTACCCTTATTTTGAGGTAAAAAGGCTGAAATTCCCCTTATTTGGGGGCAAAAAGGCAGAAATTTCTTTTATATTGGGGCATAATTGCAGAAATTTCACTTACTTCAGGGTAATAAGTCAGAAATTTTCCTTATTTTGGGGCAAAAAAGACAGAAATTCCCTTTGTTTTGGGGGAAAAAGACAGAAATTCCACTTATTTAGAGGCAAAAAAGCAGAAATTCCCCTTATTTTGGAGCAAAATTGCAAAAATTTTCCTTTTTTATGGCAAAAAGGTATGCATTCTTCTTATTTTCGGGCAAAAAGGCAGAAATTCCCCGTATTTTGAAGCAAAATTGCAGAAATTCCCCTAATTGTGGGGCAAAAAGGAAGAAATTTCCTATATGTTGGGGCAAAAAGACAAAAATCCTCCTTATTTTGGGGCAAAACTGAGAAATTCCACTTATTTAGGGCAAAGTTCCAGAAATTACCTTTATTTTGAGGCAAAATTGCAGAAATTTCACTTATTTTGGGGCAAATTTGCAGAAATTTCACTTATTTCAGGGAAAAAAACAGAAATTTTCATATTTTGTGGCAATAAGGCAGAAATTTCTTTTATTTTGGTACAAAATTGCAGAAATTTTTCTTATTTTGGGCAAAAAGGCAGAAATTCCCCTTATTTTGAGGTAAAAAGGCTGAAATTCCCCTTATTTAAGGCCAAAAAGGCAGAAATTTCCCTTATTTTGGGGCAAAATTGCAGAAATTTCACTTATTTCAGGGTAATAAGTCAGAAATTTTCCTTATTTTGAGGCAAAAAATACAGAAATTCCCTTTGTTTTGGGGGAGAAAGACAGAAATTCCACATATTTAGAGGCAAAAACCAGAAATTCCCCTTATTTTGGAGCAAAAATGAAGAAATTTCATTTTTATGGTAAAAAGGTATGCATTCTTGCTATTTTCAGACAAAAAGGCAGAAATTCCCCGTATTTTGGAGCAAAATTACAGAAATACACCTAATTGTGGGGAAAAAAGGCAGAAATTCCCTATATGTTGGGGCAAAAAGACAGAAATTCTTCTTATTTTAGGGAAAAATTCAGAAATTTAACTTAATTTGAGGCAAAATTGCAGAAATTTCATTTATTTCAGAAAAAAAGCAGAAATTTTCTTATTTTGGGGCAAAAAGGCAGAAATTTATTTTGGTACAAAATTGCAGAAATTTTTCTTAATTTGGGGCAAAAAGCCAGAAATTTCCCATATTTTTGAGCAAAAATTCAGAAATTCTCCATATTTTGAGGTAAAAAGGCTGAAATTTCCCTTATTTGAGGTCAAAAAGGCAGAAATTTCTCTTAATTTGGGGCAAAATTTTAGAAATTTCCCTTATTTTGGGGCAAAATTTCAGAAATTTCACTTATTTCAGGGAAAAAAAGCAGAAATTTTCTTATTTTGTGGCAAAAAGGCAGAAATTTTTTTTATTTTGGTACAAAATTGCAGAAATTTTTCTTATTTTGGGCAAAAAGGCAGAAATTTTCCATATTTAGGGGCAAAAATGCAAAAATTCCCCTTATTTTGAGGTAAAAAGCCTGAAATTACCCTTATTTGGGGGCAAATAGGCAGAAATTTCTCTTATGTTGGGGCAAAACTGCAGAAATTTCACTTACTTCAGGGTAATAAGTCAGAAATTTTCTTTATTTTGTTGCAAAAAGACAGAAATTCCCTTTGTTTTGGGGGAAAAAACAGAAATTCCACTTATTTAGAGGCAAAAAACAGAAATTTCCCTTATTTTGGAGCAAAACATAAAGAAATTTCCCTTTTTTATGGCAAAAAGGTATGCATTCTTCTTATTTTCGGGCAAAAAGGCAGAAATTCCCCGTATTTTGGACCAAAATTGCAGAAATTCCCCTAATTGTGGGGCAAAAAGGCAGAAATTTCCCATATGTTGGGGCAAAAAGACAGAAATTCTCCTTATTGTGGGTCAAAGCTCAGAAATTCCACTTAATTTGGAGCAAAATTCCAGAAATTTCACTTATTTTGGGGCAAAATTGTAGAAATTTTACTTATTTTGGGGCAAAATTTCAGAAATTTCACTTATTTCAGGGAAAAAAAGCAGAAATTTTCCTATTTTGTGGCAAATAAGCAGAAATTCCTTTTATTTTTGTAGAAAATTACAGAAATTTTTTTTATTTTGGGCAAAATGGCAGAAATTTTTCATATTTTGCGGCAAAAATGCAGAAATTCCCCTTATTTTGAGGTAAAAAGGCTGAAATTCCCCTTATTTGGGGGCAAAAAGGCAGAAATTTCCCTTATTTTGGGGCAAAATTGCAGAAATTTCACTTATTTCAGTGTAATAAGTCAGAAATTTTTTTTATTTTTGGGCAAAAAAGACAGAAATTCTCTTTTTTGGGGGGAAAAAGACAGAAATTTCAATTATTTAGAGGCAAAAATGCAGAAATTCCCATTATTTTGGAGCAAAAATGAAGAAATTTTTTTTTATGGAAAAAAGGTATGCATTCTTCTTATTTTTGGACAAAAAAGCAGAAATTCCCCGTATTTTGGAGCAAAATTGCAAAAATTCCCCTAAATTAGGGGCAAAAAGGCAGAAATTCCCTATATGTTGGGGCAAAAAGACAGAAATTCTTCTTATTTAGGGGCAAAACTCAGAAATTTCACTTATTTTGGGGCAAAATTGCAGAAATTTCACTTATTTCAGAAAAAAAGCAGAAATTTTCTTATTTTGGTGCAAAAAGGCTGATTTTTCTTATATTTTGGTACAAAATTGCTGAAATTTTTCTTATTTTGTGGCAAAAAGTCAGAAATTTCCCATATTTTGGGGCAAAAATGCATAAATTTCATTTATTTCAGGGAAAAATGCAGAAATTTTCCTTATTTTGGGGCAAAAGCAGAAATTCCAAATATTTTGTGGCAAAAATGCAGAAATTCCCATTATTTTGAGGTAAAAAGGCTGAAATTCCCCTTATTTGGGGGCAAAAAGGCAGAAATTTCCCTTATTTTGGGTCAAAATTGCAGAAATTTCACTTATTTCAGGGTAATAAGTCAGAAATTTTTTTTATTTTGGGGCAAAAAAGACAGAAATTCCCTTTGTTTGGGGGAAAAAAGACAGAAATTCAACTTATTTAGAGGCAAAAAAGCAGAAATTCCTCTTATTTTGGAGCAAAAATGAAGAAATTTCCCTTTTTTATGGCAAAAAGGTATGCATTCTTCTTATTTTTGTGCAAAAAGGCAGAAATTCCCCGTATTTTATAGCAAAATTGCAGAAATTCCTCTAATTGTGGGACAAAAATGCAGAAATTCCCTATATGTTGGGGCAAAAAGACAGAAATTCTTCTTATTGTGGGTCAAAACTCAGAAATTCCACTTAATTTGGGGCAAAATTCCAGAAATTTCACTTATTTTGGGGCAAAATTGTAGAAATTTCACTTATTTTGTGGCAAATTTTCAGAAATTTCACTTATTTCAGAAAAAAAAAGCAGAAATTTTTTTATTTGGAAGCAAAAAGGCGTTAATATCTATTATTTTGGTACAAAATTGCAGAAATTTCCCTTATTTGGGGCAAAATTGCAGAAATTTCAGTTATTTTAGGGCTAAATTGCAAAAATTTCATTTATTTCAGGGAAAAAGGCAGAAATTTTCCTTATTTTGGGGCAAAAAGGCAGAAATTCCTAATATTTTGTGGCAAAAATGCAGAATTTACTCTTATTTTGAGGTAAAAAGGCTGAAATTCCCCTTATTTGGTGGCAAAAAGGCAGAAATTTCACTTACTTCAGGGTAATAATTCAGAAATTTTCCTTATTTTGAAACAAAAAAGACAGAAATTCCTTTTGTTTTGGGGAAAAAAGACAGAAATTCAATTATTTAGAGTCAAAAAGGCAGAAATTCCCCTTATTTTGGAGCAAAAATGAAGAAATTTCCATTTTTTATGGCAAAAAGGTATGCATTCTTATTACTTTCGGGCTAAAAGGCAGAAATTCCCCGTATTTTGGAGCAAAATTGCAGAAATTCCCCTAATTGTGGGGCAAAAAGGCAGAAATTCCATATATGTTGAGGCAAAAAGACAGAAATTCTCCTTATTTTGGGTCAAAACTCAAAAATTCCACTTATTTTGGGGCAAAATTCAAGAAATTTCACTTATTTTATGTCAAAATTGTAAAATTTCACTTATTTTGAGGCAAAATTTCAGAAATTTCACTTATTTCAGAAAAAAAAAGCAGAAATTTTCTTATTTGGAAGCAAAAAGGCAGAAATTTCTTTTATTTTGGTACAAAATTGCAGAAATTTTCCTTATTTTGGGGCAAAATTGCAGAAATTTCACTTATTTTGGGGCAAAATTGCAGAAATTTCACTTATTTCAGGGAAAAAAGGCAGAAATTTTCCTTATTTTGGGGCAAAAAGGCAGAAATTCCTAATATTTTGTGGCAAAAATGCAGAAATTCCCCTTATTTTGAGGTAAAAAGGTTGAAATTCCCCTTATTTGGGGGCAAAAAGGCAGAAATTTCCCTTATTTTGGGTCAAAATTGCAGAAATTTCACTTATTTCAGGGTAATAAGTCAGAAATTTCCCTTATTTTGGGGCAAAAAGGACAGAAATTCCCTTTGTTTTGGGGGACAAGACAGAAATTCAACATATTTAGAGGCATAAAAGCTGAAATTCCACTTATTTTGGAGCAAAAATGAAGAAATTTTCCTTTTTTATGGCAAAAAGGTATGCATTCTTCTTATTTTTGAGCAAAAAGGCAGAAATACCCCGTATTTTGGAGCAAAATTGCAGAAATTCCCCTAATTGTGGGGCAAAAAGGCAGAAATTTCCTATATGTTGGGGCAAAAAGACAGAAATCCTCCTTATTTTGTGGCAAAACTCAGAATTTCCACTTATTTTGGGGCAAAATTCCAGAAATTTCCCTTATTTTGGGGCAAAATTGCAGAAATTTCACTTATTTTGGGGCAAAATTGCAGAAATTTCACTTATTTCAGGGAAAAAAAGCAGAAATTTTCTTATTTTGTGGCAAAAAGGCAGAAATTTTTTTTTTATTTTTGTACAAAATTGCAGAAATTTTTCTTATTTTGGCCAAAAAGGCAGAAATTTTCCATATTTTGGGGCAAAAATGTGAAAATTCCTTTTATTTTGAGGTAAAAAGGCTGAAATTACCCTTATTTTGGGGCAAATAGGCAGAAATTTCTCTTCTGTTGGGGCAAAATTGCAGAAATTTCACTTATTTCAGGGTAATAAGTCAGAAATTTTCTTATTTAGGGGCAAAAAGACAGAAATTCCCTTTGTTTTGGGGGAAAAGACAGAAATTCCACTTATTTAGAGGCAAAAAAGCAGAAATTTCCCTTATTTTGGAGCAAAATTGCAGAAATTTTTCTTTCTTATGTAAAAAAGGTATGCATTCTTCTTATTTTCGGGCAAAAAGGCAGAAATTTCCCGTATTTTGGACCAAAATTGCAAAAATTCCCCTAATTGTGGGGCAAAAAGGCAGAAATTTCCTATATGTTGGGGCAAAAAGACAGAAATTCTCCTTATTGTGGGTCAAAACTCAGAAATTCCACTTAATTTGGGGCAAAATTCAAGAAATTTCACTTATTTTGGGGCAAAATTGTAGAAATTTTACTTATTTTGGGGCAAAATTTCAGAAATTTCACTTATTTCAGGGAAAAAAAGCAGAAATTTTCTTATTTTGTGGAAAAAAGGCAGAAATTATCCATATTATGCGGCAAAAATGCAAAAATTCCCCTTATTTTGAGGTAAAAAGGCTGAAATTTCCCTTATTTGGGGGCAAAAAAGCAGAAATTTCCCTTATTTTGGAGCAAAATTGCAGAAATTTCACTTATTTCAGTGTAATAAGTCAGAAATTTTCCTTATTTTGGAGCAAAAAGACAGAAATTCCATTTTTTGGGGGGGAAAAAGACATAAATTTCACTTATTTAGAGGCAAAAATGCAGAAATTCCCCTTGTTTTGGAGCAAAAATGAAGAAATTTCCCTTTTTTATGGAAAAAGGGTATGCATTATTCTTATTTTCGGACAAAAAGACAGAAATTCCCCGTATTTTGGAGCAAAATTGCAGAAATTCCCCTAAATGAGGGGTAAAAAGGCAGAAATTCCCTATATGTTGGGGCAAAAAGACAGAAATTCTTCTTATTTAAAGGCAAAACTCAGAAATTTCACTTATTTTGGGGCAAAATTGCAGAAATTTCACTTATTTTGTGGCAAAATTTCAGAAATTTCACTTATTTCAGAAAAAAAGCAGAAATTTTCTTATTTGGAAGCAAAAAGGCGGAAATATCTTTTATTTTGGTACAAAATTGCAGAAATTTCTTTTATTTGGGGCAAAATTGCAGAAATTTTAGTTATTTTGGGGCAAAATTGCAAAAGTTTCATTTATATCAGGGAAAAAGGCAGAAATTTTCTATATTATGGGGCAAAAAGGCAGAAATTCCTAATATTTTGTGGCAAAAATGCAGAAATTCCCCTTATTTTGAGGTAAAAAGGCTGAAATTCCCCTTATTTGGGGGCAAAAAGGCAGAAATTTCACTTACTTCAGGGTAATAATTCAGAAATTTTCCTTATTTTGAAACAAAAAAGACAGAAATTCCCTTTGTTTTGGGGGAAAAAGACAGAAATTCCACTTATTTAGAGTCAAAAATGCAGAAATTCCCCTTATTTTGGAGCAAAAATGAAGAAATTTCCCTTTTTTATGGCAAAAAGGTATGCATTCTTATTATTTTCGGGCAAAAAGGCAGAAATTCCCCTATTTTGGAGCAAAATTGCAGAAATTCCCCTAATTGTGGGGCAAAAAGTCAGAAATTCCCTATATGTTGAGGCAAAAAGACAGAAATTCTCCTTATTTTGGGTCAAAACTCAGAAATTCCACTTATTTTGGGGCTAAATTCAAGAAATTTCACTTATTTTAAGTCAAAATTGTAGAAATTTCACTTATTTTGAGGCAAAATTTCAGAAATTTCACTAATTTCAGAAAAAAAGCAGAAATTTTCTTATTTGGAAGCAAAAAGGCAGAAATTTCTTTTATTTTGGTACAAAGTTGCAGAAATTTTTTTTATTTTGGGGCAAAATTGCAGAAATTTCACTTATTTTGGGGCAAAATTGCAGAAATTTCACTTATTTCAGGGAAAAAAGGCAGAAATTTTCCTTATTTTGGGGCAAAAAGGCAGAAATTCCTAATATTTTGTGGCAAAAATGCAGAATTTCCCCTTATTTTGAGGTAAAAAGGCTGAAATTCCCTTTATTTGGGGGCAAAAAGGCAGAAATTTCCCTTATTTTGGGTCAAAATTGCAGAAATTTCACTTATTTCAGGGTAATAAGTCACAAATTTCCCTTATTTTGGGGCAAAAAGGACAGAAATTCCCTTTGTTTTGGGGGACAAAGACATAAATTTCACTTATTTAGAGGCAAAAATGCAGAAATTCCCTTTGTTTTGGAGCAAAAATGAAGAAATTTTCCTTTTTTATGGAAAAAGGGTATGCATTATTCTTATTTTCGGACAAAAAGACAGAAATTCCCCGTATTTTGGAGGAAAATTGCAGAAATTCCCCTAAATGAGGGGTAAAAAGGCAGAAATTCCCTATATGTTGGGGCAAAAAGACAGAAATTCTTCTTATTTAAAGGCAAAACTCAGAAATTTCACTTATTTTGGGGCAAAATTGCAGAAATTTCACTTATTTCAGAAAAAAAGCAGAAATTTTTTATATTGGGGCAAAAGTCTGATTTTTCTTATATTTTGGTACAAAATTGCTGAAATATTTCCTATTTTGGGGCAAAATTGCAGAAATTTCCCATATTTTGGGGCAAAAATGGAGAACTTTCATTTATTTCAGGGAAAAATGCAGAAATTTTCTTTATTTTGGGGCAAAAAGGCAGAAATTCCTAATATTTTGTGGCAAAAATGCAGAAATTCCCCTTATTGTGAGGTAAAAAGGCTGAAATTCCCATTATTTGGGGACAAAAAGACAGAAATTTCCCTTATTTTGGGTCAAAATTGCAGAAATTTCACTTATTTCAGGGTAATAAGTCAGATTTTTTTTTATTTTGGGGCAAAAAAGACAGAAATTCCCTTTGTATTGGGGAAAAATAACAGAAATTCAACTTATTTAGAGGCAAAAAAGCAGATATTCCCCTTATTTTGGAGCAAAAATGAAGAAATTTACCTTTTTTATGGCAAAAAGGTATGCATTCTTTTTATTTTCGGGCAAAAAGGCAGAAATTCCCTCTATTTTGGAGCAAAATTGCAGAAATTCCCCTAATTGTGGGGCAAAAAGGCAGAAATTTTCTATATGTTGGGGCAAAAAGACAGAAATTTTTCTTATTGTGGGTCAAAACTCAGAAATTCCACTTAATTTGGGGCAAAATTCCAGAAATTTCAATTATTTTGGGGCAAAATTGTAGAAATTTCACTTATTTTGTGGCAAAATTTCAGAAATTTCACTTATTTCAGAAAAAAAAGCAGAAATTTTCTTATTTGGAAGCAAAAAGGCGGAAATATCTTTTATTTTGGTACAAAATTGCAGAAATTTCTTTTATTTGGGGCAACATTGCAGAAATTTTAGTTATTTTGGGGCAAAATTGCAAAAGTTTCATTTATATCAGGGAAAAAGGCAGAAATTTTCTATATTATGGGGCAAAAAGGCAGAAATTCCTAATATTTTGTGGCAAAAATGCAGAAATTCCCCTTATTTTGAGGTAAAAAGGCTGAAATTCCCCTTATTTGGGGGCAAAAAGGCACAAATTTCACTTACTTCAGGGTAATAATTCAGAAATTTTCCTTATTTTGAAACAAAAAAGACAGAAATTCCCTTTGTTTTGGGGGAAAAAGACAGAAATTCCACTTATTTAGAGTCAAAAATGCAGAAATTCCCCTTATTTTGGAGCAAAAATGAAGAAATTTCCCTTTTTTATGGCAAAAAGGTATGCATTCTTATTTTCGGGCAAAAAGGCAGAAATTCCCCTATTTTGGAGCAAAATTGCAGAAATTCCCCTAATTGTGGGGCAAAAAGGCAGAAATTCCCTATATGTTGAGGCAAAAAGACAGAAATTCTCCTTATTTTGGGTCAAAACTCAGAAATTCCACTTATTTTGGGGCTAAATTCAAGAAATTTCACTTATTTTAAGTCAAAATTGTAGAAATTTCACTTATTTTGAGGCAAAATTTCAGAAATTTCACTAATTTCAGAAAAAAGCAGAAATTTTCTTATTTGGAAGCAAAAAGGCAGAAATTTCTTTTATTTTGGTACAAAATTGCAGAAATTTTCTTTATTTTGGGGCAAAATTGCAGAAATTTCACTTATTTTGGGGCAAAATTGCAGAAATTTCACTTATTTCAGGGAAAAAAGGCAGAAATTTTCCTTATTTTGGGGCAAAAAGGCAGAAATTCCTAATATTTTGTGGCAAAAATGCAGAATTTCCCCTTATTTTGAGGTAAAAAGGCTGAAATTCCCTTTATTTGTGGGCAAAAAGGCAGAAATTTCCCTTATTTTGGGTCAAAATTGCAGAAATTTCACTTATTTCAGGGTAATAAGTCACAAATTTCTCTTATTTTGGGGCAAAAAGGACAGAAATTCCCTTTGTTTTGGGGGACAAAGACAGAAATTCCACATATTTAGAGGCATAAAAGCAGAAATTCCCCTTATTTTGGAGCAAAAATGAAGAAATTTTCCTTTTTTATGGCAAAAAGTTATGCATTCTTCTTATTTTTGAGCAAAAAGGCAGAAATTCCCCGTATTTTGGAGCAAAATTGCAGAAATTCCCCTAATTGTGGGGCAAAAAGGCAGAAATTTCCTATATGTTGGGGCAAAAAGACAGAAATCCTCCTTATTTTGTGGCACAACTCAGAATTTCCACTTATTTTGGGGCAAAATTCCAGAAATTTCCCTTATTTTGGGGCAAAATTGCAGAAATTTCACTTATTTTGTGGCAAAATTGCAGAAATTTCACTTATTTCAGGGAAAAAAAGCAGAAATTTTCTTATTTTGTGGCAAAAAGGCAGAAATTTTTTTTCATTTTGGTACAAAATTGCAGAAATTTTTCTTATTTTGGGCAAAAAGGCAGAAATTTCCCATATTTTGGGGCAAAAATGCAGAACTTTCATTTATTTCAGGGAAAAATGCAGAAATTTTCTTTATTTTGGGGCAAAAAGGCAGAAATTCCTAATATTTTGTGGCAAAAATGCAGAAATTCCCCTTATTTTGAGGTAAAAAGGCTGAAATTCCCCTTATTTGGGGACAAAAAGACAGAAATTTCCCTTATTTTGTGTCAAAATTGCAGAAATTTCACTTATTTCAGGGTAATAAGTCAGAATTTTTTTATTTTGGGGCAAAAAAGACAGAAATTCCCTTTGTTTTGGGGAAAAAAGACAGAAATTCAACTTATTTAGAGGCAACAAAGCAGAAATTCCCCTTATTTTGGAGCAAAAATGAAGAAATTTCCCTTTTTTATGGCAAAAATGTATGCATTCTTTTTATTTTCGGGCAAAAAGGCAGAAATTCCCTGTATTTTGGAGCAAAATTGCAGAAATTCCCCTAATTGTGGGGCAAAAAGGCAGAAATTCTCTATATGTTGGGGCAAAAAGACAGAAATTTTTCTTATTGTGGGTCAAAACTCAGAAATTCCACTTAATTTGGGGCAAAATTCCAGAAATTTCACTTATTTTGGGGCAAAATTGTAGAAATTTCAATTATTTTGTGGCAAAATTTCAGAAATTTCACTTATTTCAGAAAAAAAAGCAGAAATTTTTTTTATTTGGAAGCAAAAAGGCAGAAATATCTTTTATTTTGGTACAAAATTGCAGAAATTTCTTTTATTTTGGGGCAAAATTGCAGAAATTTCAGTTATTTTGGGGCAAAATTGCAAAAATTTCATTTATATCAGGGAAAAAGGCAGAAATTTTCTTTATTATGGGGCAAAAAGGCAGAAATTCCTAATATTTTGTGGCAAAAATGCAGAAATTCCCCTTATTTTGAGGTAAAAAGGTTGAAATTCCCCTTATTTGAGGGCAAAAAGGCAGAAATTTCACTTACTTCAGGGTAATAATTCAGAAATTTTCCTTATTTTGAAACAAAAAAGACAGAAATTCCCTTTGTTTTGGGGGAAAAGACAGAAATTCCACTTATTTAGAGTCAAAAAGGCAGAAATTCCCCTTATTCTAGAGCAAAAATGAAGAAATTTCCCTTTTTTATGGCAAAAAGGTATGCATTCTTATTATTTTCGGGCAAAAAGGCAGAAATTCCCCGTATTTTGGAGCAAAATTGCAGAAATTCCCCTAATTGTGGGGCAAAAAGGCAGAAATTCCCTATATGTTGAGGCAAAAAGACAGAAATTCTCCTTATTTTGGGTCAAAACTCAGAAATTCCACTTATTTTGGGGCTAAATTCAAGAAATTTCACTTATTTTAAGTCAAAATTGTAGAAATTTTACTTATTTTGAGGCAAAATTTCAGAAATTTCACTTATTTCAGAAAAAAAGCAGAAATTTTCTTATTTGGAAGCAAAAAGGCGGAAATTTCTTTTATTTTGGTACAAAATTGCAGAAATTTTCCTTATTTTGAGGCAAAATTGCAGAAATTTCACTTATTTTGGGGCAAAATTGCAGAAATTTCACTTATTTCAGGGAAAAAAGGCAGAAATTTTCCTTATTTTGGAGCAAAAAGGCAGAAATTCCTAATATTTTGTGGCAAAAATGCAGAAATTCCCCTTATTTTGAGGTAAAAAGGCTGAAATTCCCTTTATTTGGGGGCAAAAAGGCAGAAATTTCCCTTATTTTGGGTCAAAATTGCAGAAATTTCACTTATTTTAGGGTAATAAGTCACAAATTTCCCTTATTTTGGGGCAAAAAGGACAGAAATTCCCTTCGTTTTGGGAGACAAAGACAGAAATTCCACATATTTACAGTCATAAAAGCAGAAATTCCCCTTATTTTGGAGCAAAAATGAAGAAATTTTCCATTTTTATGGCAAAAAGGTATGCATTCTACTTATTTTTGAGCAAAAAGGCAGAAATTCCCCGTATTTTGGAGCAAAATTGCAGAAATTCCCCTAATTGTGGGGCAAAAAGGCAGAAATTTCCTATATGTTGGGGCAAAAAGACAGAAATCCTCCTTATTTTGTGGCAAAACTCAGAATTTCCACTTATTTTTGGGCAAAATTCCAGAAATTTCCTTTATTTTGGGGCAAAATTGCAGAAATTTCACTTATTTCATGGAAAAAAAGCAGAAATTTTCTTATTTTGTGGCAAAAAGGCAGAAATTTTTTTTATTTTGGTACAAAATTTCAGAAATTTTTCTTATTTTGGGCAAAAAGGCAGAAATTTTCCATATTTTGGGGCAAAAATGCAAAAATTCCTCTTATTTTGAAATAAAAAGGCTGAAATTACCCTTATTTGGGGGCGAATAGGCAGAAATTTCTCTTATGTTGGGGCAAAATTGCAGAAATTTCACTTATTTCAGGGTAATAAGTCAGAAATTTTTTTTTATTTAGGGGCAAAAAGACAGAAATTCCCTTTGTTTTGGGGGAAAAGACAGAAATTCCACTTATTTAGAGGCAAAAGCAGAAATTTCTCTTAATTTGGAGCAAAATTGCAGAAATTTTTCTTTTTATGTAAAAAAGGTATGCATTCTTCTTATTATCGGGCAAAAAGGCAGAACTTCCCCGTATTTTGGACCAAAATTGCAGAAATTCCCCTAATTGTGGGGCAAAAAGGCAGAAATTTCGTATATGTTGGGGCAAAAAGACAGAAATTTTCCTTATTGTGGGTCAAAACTCAGAAATTCCACTTAATTTGGGGCAAAATTCAAGAAATTTCACTTATTTTGGGGCAAAATTGTAGAAATTTTACTTATTTTGGGGCAAAATTTCAGAAATTTCACTTATTTCAGGGAAAAAAAGAAGAAATTTTCTTATTTTGTGGCAAAAAGGCAGAAATTTTCCATATTATGCGGCAAAAATGCAAAAATTCCACTTATTTTGAGGTAAAAAGGCTGAAATTTCCCTTATTTGGGGGCAAAAAGGCAGAAATTCCCCGTATTTTGCAGCAAAATTGCAGAAATTCCCCTAAATGAGGGGCAAAAAGGCAGAAATTCCCTATATGTTGGGGCAAAAAGACAGAAATTCTTCTTATTTAGGGGCAAAACTCAGAAATTTCACTTATTTTGGGGCAAAATTGCAGAAATTTCACTTATTTCAGAAAAAAAGCAGAAATTTTTTATTTTGGGGCAAAAAGTCTGATTTTTCTTATATTTTGGTACAAAATTGCTGAAATTTCTTTTATTTTGGGGCAAAAGTGCAGAAATTTCAGTTATTTTGGGGCAAAATTGCAAAAATTTCATTTATATCAGGGAAAAAGGCAGAAATTTTCTTTATTATGGGGCAAAAAGGCAGAAATTCCTAATATTTTGTGGCAAAAATGCAGAAATTCCCCTTATTTTGAGGTAAAAAGGCTGAAATTCCCCTTATTTGGGGACAAAAAGACAGAAATTTCCCTTATTTTGTGTCAAAATTGCAGAAATTTCACTTATTTCAGGGTAATAAGTCAGAATTTTTTTATTTTGGGGCAAAAAAGACAGAAATTCCCTTTGTTTTGGGGAAAAAAGACAGAAATTCAACTTATTTAGAGGCAAAAAAGCAGAAATTCCCCTTATTTTGGAGCAAAAATGAAGAAATTTCCCTTTTTTATGGCAAAAAGGTATGCATTCTTTTTATTTTCGGGCAAAAAGGCAGAAATTCCCTGTATTTTGGAGCAAAATTGCAGAAATTCCCCTAATTGTGGGGCAAAAAGGCAGAAATTCTCTATATGTTGGGGCAAAAAGACAGAAATTTTTCTTATTGTGGGTCAAAACTCAGAAATTCCACTTAATTTGGGGCAAAATTCCAGAAATTTCACTTATTTTGGGGCAAAATTGTAGAAATTTCAATTATTTTGTGGCAAAATTTCAGAAATTTCACTTATTTCAGAAAAAAAAGCAGAAATTTTTTTTATTTGGAAGCAAAAAGGCGGAAATATCTTTTATTTTGGTACAAAATTGCAGAAATTTCTTTTATTTTGGGGCAAAATTGCAGAAATTTCAGTTATTTTGGGGCAAAATTGCAAAAATTTCATTTATTTCAGGGAAAAAGGCAGAAATTTTCCTTATTTTGGGGCAAAAAACAGAAATTACTAATATTTTGTTGCAAAAATGCAGAAATTCCCCTTATTTTGGGGTAAAAAGGCTGAAATTCCCCCTTTTTTGGGGGCAAAAAGGCCGAAATTTCACTTACTTCAGGGTAATAATTCAGAAATTTTCCTTATTTTGAAACAATAAAGACAGAAATTCCCTTTGTTTTGGGGGAAAAGACAGAAATTCCACTTATTTAGAGTCAAAAAGGCAGAAATTCCCCTTATTCTAGAGCAAAAATGAAGAAATTTCCCTTTTTTATGGCAAAAAGGTATGCATTCTTATTATTTTCGGGCAAAAAGGCAGAAATTCCCCGTATTTTGGAGCAAAATTGCAGAAATTCCCCTAATTGTGGGGTAAAAAGGCAGAAATTCCCTATATGTTGAGGAAAAAAGACACAAATTCTCCTTATTTTGGGTCAAAACTCAGAAATTCCACTTATTTTGGGGCAAAATTCAAGAAATTTCACTTATTTTAAGTCAAAATAGTAGAAATTTCACTTATTTTGAGGCAAAATTTCAGAAATTTCACTTATTTCAGAAAAAAACCAGAAATTTTTTTATTTGGAAGCAAAAAGGCAGAAATTTCTTTTATTTTGGTACAAAATTGCAGAAATTTTCCTTATTTTGGGGCAAAATTGCAGAAATTTCACTTATTTTGGGGAAAAATTGCAGAAATTTCACTTATTTCAGAAAAAAAAGGCAGAAATTTTCCTTATTTTGGGGCAAAAAAGCAGAAATTCCTAATATTTTGTGGCAAAAATGCAGAAATTCCCCTTATTTTGAGGTAAAAAGGCTGAAATTCCCCTTATTTGGGGACAAAAAGGCAGAAATTTCCCTTATTTTGGGGCAAAAAGGACAGAAATTCCCTTTGTTTTGGGGGACAAAGACAGAAATTCCACATATTTAGAGGCATAAAAGCAGAAATTCCCCATATTTTGGAGCCAAAATGAAGTAATTTTCCTTTTTTATGGCAAAAAGGTATGCATTCTTCTTATTTTTGAGCAAAAAGGCAGAAATTCCCCGTATTTTGGAGCAAAATTGCAGAAATTCCCCTAATTGTGGGGCAAAAAGGCAGAAATTTCCTATATGTTGGGGCAAAAAAACAGAAATCCTCCTTATTTTGGGGCAAAACTCAGAATTTCCACTTATTTTGGGGCAAAATTACAGAAATTTTCCTTATTTTGGGGCAAAATTGCAGAAATTTCACATATTTTGGGGCAAAATTGCAGAAATTTCACTTATTTCAGGGAAAAAAAGCAGAAATTTTCTTATTTTGTGGCAAAAAGGCAGAATTTTTTTTTATTTTGGTACAAAATTGCAAAAATTTTTCTTATTTTGGGCAAAAATGCAGAAATTTTCCATATTTTGGGGCAAAAATGCAGAAATTCTTTTTATTTTGAGGTAACAAGGCTGAAATTCCCCTTATTTGGGGGCAAAAAGGCAGAAATTTCTCTTATGTTGGGGCAAAATTGCAGAAATTTCACTTATTTCAGGGTAATAAGTCAGAAATTTTTTTATTTTCGGGCAAAAAGACAGAAATTCCCTTTGTTTTGGGGAAAAAAGACAGAAATTCCACTTATTTAGATGCAAAAAAGCAGAAATTTCCCTTATTTTGGAGCAAAATTGCAGAAATTTCAGTTATTTCAGGTTAATAAGTCAGAAATTTCCCTTATTTTGGTGCAAAAATGACACAAATTCCCTTTGTTTTGGGGGACAAAGACAGAAATTCCACATATTTAGAGGCATAAAAGCAGAAATTCCCCTTATTTTGGAGCAAAAATGAAGAAATTTTCTTTTTTTATGGCAAAAAGGTATGCATTCTTCTTATTTTTGAGCAAAAAGGCAGAAATTCCCCGTATTTTGGAGCAAAATTGCAGAAATTACCCTAATTGTGGGGCAAAAAGGCAGATATTCCCTATATGTTGGGGCAAAAAGACAGAAATTCTCCTTATTTTGTGTCAAAACTCAGAAATTCCACTAATTTTGGGGCAAAATTCCAGAAATTTCACTTATTTTTGGGCAAAATAGTAGAAATTTCACTTATTTTGGAGAAAAATTTCAGAAATTTCACTTATTTCAGAAAAAAAAGCAGAAATTTTCTTATTTGGAAGCAAAAATGCAGAAATTTTTTTTATTTTGGTACAAAATTGCAGAAATTTCCCTTAATTTGGGGCATAATTGCAGAAATTTCACTTATTTTGGGGCAAAATTGCAGAAATTTCACTTATTTCAGGGAAAAAAGGCAGAAATTTTCCTTATTTTGGGGCAAAAAGGCAGAAATTCCTTATATTTTGTGGCAAAAATGCAGAAATTCCCCTTATTTTGAGGTAAGATGGCTGAAATTCCCCTTATTTGGGGGCAAAAAAGCAGAAATTTCCCTTATTTTGTTGCACAATTGCAGAAATTTCACTTACTTCAGGGTAATAAGTAAGAAATTTTTCTTATTTTGGAACAAAAAAGACAGAAATTCTCTTTGTTTTGGGGAAGAAAGACAGAAACTCCACTTATTTAGAGTCAAAAAGGCAGAAATTCCCATTATTTTGGAGCAAAAATGAAGAAATTTCCCTTTTTTATGGCAAAAAGTTATGCATTCTTCTTATTTTCGGGCAAAAAGGCAGAAATTCCCCGTATTTTGGAGCAAAATTGCAGACATTCCCCTAATTGTGGGGCAAAAAGGCAGAAATTGGCTATATGTTGGGGCAAAAAGACAGAAATTCTCCTTATTTTAGGGCAAAATTCAGAAATTTAACTTATTTTGAGGCAAAATTGCAGAAATTTCATTTATTTCAGAAAAAAAGCAAAATTTTCTTATTTTGGGGCAAAAAGGCAGAAATTTCTTTTATTTTCGTACAAAATTGCAGAAATATTTCTTAATTTGGGGCAAAAAGGCAGATATTTCCCATATTTTGGGGCAAAAATGCAGAAATTCCTCTTATATTGAGGTAAAAGGCTGAAGTTCCCCTTATTTGGGGTCAAAAAGCAGAAATTTCTCTTATTTGGTGCAAAATTCCAGAAATTTCCCTTATTTTGGGGCAAAATTGCAGTAATTTCACTTATTTTGGAGCAAAATTGCAGAAAATTCACTTATTTCAGGGAAAATAGGCAGAAATTTTCCTTATTTTTGGGCAAAAAAACAGAAATTCCTAATATTTTGTGGAAAAAAATGCGGAAATTCCCCTTATTTTGAGGTAAAAAGGCTGATATTCCCCTTCTTTGGGGGCAAAAAGGCAGAAATTTT
The DNA here is from genome assembly GCF_963924665.1 of Micromys minutus. Classification (NCBI taxonomy): domain Eukaryota; kingdom Metazoa; phylum Chordata; class Mammalia; order Rodentia; family Muridae; genus Micromys; species Micromys minutus. Next base: position 362,585 of record NW_027667778.1, read on the forward strand.
CCTTATTTTGAGGCAAAAAAGAGAGAAATTCCCTTTGTTTTCGGGGAAAAAGACAGAAATTCCACATATTTAGAGGCAAAAAAGCAGAAATTTCCCTTACCTTGGAGCAAAATTGCAAAAATTTACCTTTTTTATGGCAAAAAGGTATGCATTCTTCTTATTATCGGGCAAAAAGGCAGAAATTCCCCGTATTTTGGAGCAAAATTGCAGAAATTCCCCTAATTGTGGGGCAAAAAGGCAGAAATTCCCTATATGTTAGGGCAAAAAGACAGAAATTCTCCTTATTGTGGGTCAAAACTCAGAAATTCCACTTAATTTGGGGCATAATTCCAGAAATTTCACTTATTTTGGGCCAAAATTTCAGAAATTTCACTTATTTCAGAAATAAAAGCAGAAATTTTCTTATTTGGAATAAAAAAGGCAGAAATATCTTTTATTATGGTACAAAATTGCAGAAATTTTCCTTATTTTGAGGCAAAATTGCAGAAATTTCACTTATTTTGGGGCAAAATTGCAGAAATTTCATTTATTTCAGGGAAAAAAGGCAGAAATTTTCCTTATTTTGGGGCAAAAAGGCAGAAATTCCTAATATTTTGTGGCAAAAATGCAGAAATTCCTCTTATTTTGAGGTAAAAAGGCTGAAATTCCCCTTATTTGGGGGCAAAAAGGCATAAATTTCACTTACTTCAGGGTAATAATTCAGAAATTTTCCTTATTTTGAAACAAAAAAGACAGAAATTCCCTTTGTTTTGGGGGAAAAAGACAGAAATTCTACTTATTTAGAGTCAAAAAGGCAGAAATTCCCCGTATTTTGGAGCAAAATTGCAGACATTCCCCTAATTGTGGGGCAAAAAGTCAGAAATTCCCTATATGTTGGGGCAAAAAGACAGAAATTCTCCTTATTTTAGGGCAAAATTCAGAAATTTAACTTATTTTGAGGCAAAATTGCAGAAATTTCATTTATTTCAGAAAAAAAGCAAAATTTTCTTATTTTTGGGCAAAAAGGCAGAAATTTCTTTTATTTTCGTACAAAATTGCAGAAATTTTTCTTAATTTGGGGCAAAAAGGCAGAAATTTCCCATATTTTGGCGCAAAAATGCAGAAATTCCTCTTATTTTGAGGTAAAAAGGCTGAAATTCCCCTTATTTGGGGTCAAAAAGCAGAAATTTCTCTTATTTGGTGCAAAATTCCAGAAATTTCCCTTATTTTGGGGCAAAATTGCAGTAATTTCACTTATTTTGGGGCAAAATTGCAGAAAATTCACTTATTTCAGGGAAAAAAGGCAGAAATTTTCCTTATTTTTGGGCTAAAAAACAGAAATTCCTAATATTTTGTGGCAAAAATTCAGAAATTCCCCTTATTTTGAGGTAAAAAGGCTGATATTCCCCTTCTTTGGGGGCAAAAAGGCTGAAATTTTCCTTATTTTGGGGCAAAAAAGACAGAAATTCCCTTTGTTTTCGGGGAAAAAGACAGAAATTCCACATATTTAGAGGCAAAAAAGCAGAAATTTCCCTTACTTTGGAGCAAAATTGCAAAAATTTACCTTTTTTATGGCAAAAAGGTGTGCATTTTTTTTATTATCGGGCAAAAAGGCAGAAATTCCCCGTATTTTGGAGCAAAATTGCAGAAATTCCCCTAATTGTGGGGCAAAAAGGCAGAAATTCCCTATATGTTAGGGCAAAAAGACAGAAATTCTCCTTATTGTGGGTCAAAACTCAGAAATTCCACTTAATTTGGGGCATAATTCCAGAAATTTCACTTATTTTGGAACAAAATTTCAGAAATTTCACTTATTTCAGAAAAAAAAGCAGAAATTTCCTTATTTGGAATAAAAAAGGCAGAAATATCTTTTATTATGGTACAAAATTGCAGAAATATCCCTTATTATGGGGCAAAATTGCAGAAATTTCACATATTTTGGGGCAAAATTGCAGAAATTTCATTTATTTCAGGGAAAAAAGGCAGAAATTTTCCTTATTTTGGGGCAAAAAGGCAGAAATTCCTAATATTTTGTGGCAAAAATGCAGAAATTCCTCTTATTTTGAGGTAAAAAGGCTGAAATTCCCCTTATTTGGGGGCAAAAAGGCATAAATTTCACTTACTTCAGGGTAATAATTCAGAAATTTCCCTTATTTTGAAACAAAAAAGACAGAAATTCCCTTTGTTTTGGGGGAAAAAGACAGAAATTCCACTTATTTAGAGTCAAAAAGGAAGAAATTCCCCTTATTTTGGAGCAAAAATGAAGAAATTTCCCTTTTTTATGGCAAAAAGGTATGCATTCTTATTATTTTCGGGCAAAAAGGCAGAAATTCCCCGTATTTTGGAACAAAATTGCAGAAATTCCCCTAATTGTGGGGCAAAAAGGCAGAAATTCCCTATATGTTGGGGCAAAAAGACAGAAATTCTCCTTATTTTAGGGCAAAATTCAGAAATTTAACTTATTTTGAGGCAAAATTGCAGAAATTTCATTTATTTCAGAAAAAAAGCAAAATTTTCTTATTTTGGGGCAAAAAGGCAGAAAATTCTTTTATTTTGGTACAAAATTGCAGAAATTTTTCTTAATTTGGGGCAAAAAGGCAGAAATTTCCCATATTTTGGGGCAAAAATGCAGAAATTCCCCTTATTTTGAGGTAAAAAGGCTGAAATTCTCCTTATTTGGGGTCAAAAAGCAGAAATTTCTATTATTTTGAGGGAAAATTCCAGAAATTTCCCTTATTTTGGGGCAAAATTGCAGAAATTTCACTTATTTTGGGGCAAAATTGCAAAAAATTCACAAATTTCAGGGAAAAAAAGGCAGAAATTTTCTTTATTTTTGGGCAAAAAAACAGAAGTTTCTAATATTTTGTGGCAAAAATGCAAAAATTCCCCTTATTTTGAGGTAAAAAGGCTGATATTCCCCTTATTTGGGGGCAAAAAGGAAGAAATTTTCTTTATTTTGGGGCAAAAAAGACAGAAATTCGCTTTGTTTTCGGGGAAAAAGACAGAAATTCCACATATTTAGAGGCAAAAAAGCAGAAATTTCCCTTATTTTGTAGCAAAATTGCAAAAATTTCCCTTTTTTATGGCAAAAAGGTATGCATTCTTATTATTATCGGGCAAAAAGGCAGAAATTCCCCGTATTTTGGAGCAAAATTGCAGAAATTTTCCTAATTGTGGGGCAAAAAGGCAGAAATTCTCTATATGTTAGGGCAAAAAGACAGAAATTCTTATTATTTTGTGGCAAAACTCAGAAATTCCACTTATTTTGGGGCAAAATTCAAGAAATTTCCATTATTTTGGGGCAAAATTGCAGAAATTTCACTTATTTTGGGGCAAAATTGCAGAAATTTCACTTATTTCAGGAAAAAAAGGCAGAAATTTTCCTTATTTTGGGGCAAAAAGGCAGAAATTCCTAATATTTTGTGGCAAAAATCCAGAAATTCCCCTTATTTTGAGGTAAAAAGTCTGAAATTCCCCTTATTTGGGGGCAAATACGCAGAAATTACCCTTATTTTGGGGCAAAATTGCAGAAATTTCACTTATTTCAGGGTAATAAGTCAGAAATTTTCTTTATTTTGGGGCTAAAAGGACAGAAATTTCCTTTGTTTTGGGGGAAAAAAACAGAAATTCTACTTTTTTAGAGTTAAAAATGCAGAAATTCCTCTTATTTGGGGAAAAAATGAAGAAATTTCCCTTTTTTATGGCAAAAAGATATGCATTCTTCTTATTTTTGGGCAAAAAGGCAGAAATTCCCCGTATTTTGGAGCAAAATTGCAGAAATTCCCCTAATTGTGGGGCAAAAAGGCAGAAATTCCCTATATGTTGGGGCAAAAAGACAGAAATTCTCCTTATTTTGGGTCAAAACTCAGAAATTCCACTTATTTTGGGGCAAAATTCCAGAAATTTCACTTATTTTGGGGCAAAATTGTAGAAATTTCACTTATTTTGGGGCAAAATTTCAGAAATTTCATTTATTTCAGAAAAAAAAATAAGCAGAAATTTTCTTATTTGGAAGCAAAAAGGCAGAAATTTCTTTTATTTTGGTACAAAATTGCAGACATTTTCCTTAATTTGGGGCAAAATTGCAGAAATTTCACTTATTTTGGGGCAAAATTGCAGAAAGTTCACTTATTTCAGGGAAAAAAGGCAGAAATTTTCCTTATTTTTGGGCAAAAAAACAGAAATTCCTAATATTTTGTGGCAAAAATGCAGAAATTCCCCTTATTTTAAGGTAAAAAGGCTGATATTCCCCTTATTTGGGGGCAAAAAGGCAGAAATTTTCCTTATTTTGGGGCAAAAACGACAGAAATTCCCTTTGTTTTCGGGGAAAAAGACAGAAATTCCACATATTTAGAGGCAAAAAGCAGAAATTTCCTTATTTTGGAGCAAAATTGCAAAAATTTCCCTTTTTTATGGAAAAAAGGTATGCATTCTTCTTATTATCGGGCAAAAATCCAGAAATTCCCCTTATTTTGAGGTAAAAAGGCTGAAATTCCCCTTATTTGGGGGCAAATACGCAGAAATTCCCCGTATTTTGGAGCAAAATTGCAGAAATTCCCCTAATTGTGGGGCAAAAAGGCAGAAATTCCCTATATGTTAGGGCAAAAAGACAGAAATTCTTATTTTGGGGCAAAACTCAGAAATTCCACTTATTTTGGGGCAAAATTCCAGAAATTTCCATTATTTTGGGGTAAAATTGCAGAAATTTCACTTATTTTGGGGCAAAATTGCAGAAATTTCACTTATTTCAGGGAAAAAAAGCAGAAATTTTCCTTATTTTGGGGCAAAAAGGCAGAAATTCCTAATATTATGTGGCAAAAATCCAGAAATTCCCCTTATTTTAAGGTAAAAAGGCTGAAATTCCCCTTATTTGGGGGCAAATACGCAGAAATTTCCCTTATTTTGGGGCAAAATTGCAGAAATTTCACTTATTTCAGGGTAATAAGTCAGAAATTTTCTTTATTTTGGGGCTAAAAGGACAGAAATTTTCTTTGTTTTGAAAGAAAAAGACAGAAATTCTACTTATTTAGAGTAAAATGCAGAAATTCCTCTTATTTGGGGAAAAAATGAAGAAATTTCCCTTTTTTATGGCAAAAAGGTATGCATTCTTCTTATTTTTGGGCAAAAAGGCAGAAATTCCCTATATGTTGGGGCAAAAAGACAGGAATTCTTTTTATTTTGGGTCAAAACTCAGAAATTCCACTTATTTTGGGGCAAAATTCCAGAAATTTCACTTATTTTGGGGCAAAATTGTAGAAATTTCACTTATTTTGGGGCAAAATTTCAGAAATTTCATTTATTTCAGAAAAAAAATAAGCAGAAATTTTCTTATTTGGAAGCAAAAAGGCAGAAATTTCTTTTATTTTGGTACAAAATGGCAGAAATTTTCCTTAATTTGGGGCAAAATTGCAGAAATTTCACTTATTTTGGGGCAAAATTGCAGAAATTTCACTTATTTCAGGGAAAAAAGGCAGAAATTTTCCTTATTTTGGGGCAAAAGCAGAAATTCCTTATATTTTGTGGCAAAAATGCAGAAGTTCCCTTTATTTTGAGGAAAAATGGCTGAAATTCCCCTTTTTTGGGGGCCTAAAGGCAGAAATTTCCCTTATTTTGTTGCAAAATTGCAGAAATTTCACTTACTTCAGGGTAATAAGTAAAAATTTTTTCTTATTTTGGAACAAAAAAGACAGAAATTCCCTTTGTTTTGGGGGAGAAAGACAGAAATTCCACTTATTTAGAGTCAAAAAGGCAGAAATTCCCCTTATTTTGGAGCAAAAATGAAGAAATTTTCCTTTTTTATGGCAAAAAGGTATGCATTCTTATTTTCGGGCAAAAAAGCAGAAATTCCCCGTATTTTGGAGCAAAATTGCAGAAATTCCCCTAATTGTGGTGCAAAAAGGCATAAATTCACTATATGTTGGGTCAAAAAGACAGAAATTCTCCTTATTTTAGGGCAAAATTCAGAAATTTAACTTATTTTGAGGCAAAATTGCAGAAATTTCATTTATTTCAGAAAAAAAGCAAATTTTTTTTATTTTGGGGCAAAAAGTCAGAAATTTCTTTTATTTTGGTACAAAATTGCAGAAATTTTTCTTAATTTGGGGCAAAAAGGCAGAAATTTCCCATATTTTGGGGCAAAAATGCAGAAATTCCCCTTATTTTGAGGTAAAAAGTCTGAAATTCCCCTTATTTGGGGTCAAAAAGCAGAAATTTCTCTTATTTTGGGGCAAAATTCCAGAAATTTCCCTTATTTTGGGGCAAAATTGCAGAAATTTCACTTATTTTGGGGCAAAATTGCAGAAAATTCAATTATTTCAGGGAAAAAATGCAGAAATTTTCCTTATTTTTGGGCAAAAATCAGAAATTCCTAATATTTTGTGGCAAAAATGCAGAAATTTCCCTTATTTTGAGGTAAAAAGGCTGATATTCCCCTTATTTGGGGGCAAAAAGGCAGAAATTTTCCTTATTTTGGGGCAAAAACGACAGAAATTCCCTTTGTTTTCGGGGAAAAAGACAGAAATTCCACATATTTAGAGGCAAAAAAGCAGAAATTTCCCTTATTTTGGAGCAAAATTGCAAAAATTTCCCTTTTATATGGCAAAAAGGTATGCATTCTTATTATCGGGCAAAAAGGCAGAAATTCCCCGTATTTTGGAGCAAAATTGCAGAAATTCCCCTAATTGTGGGGCAAAAAGGCAGAAATTCCCTATATGTTAGAGCAAAAAGACAGAAATTCTTCTTATTTTGGGGCAAAACTCAAAAATTCCACTTATTTTGGGGCAAAATTCCAGAAATTTCCATTATTTTGGGGCAAAATTGCAGAAATTTCACTTATTTTGTGGCAAAATTGCAGAAATTTCACTTATTTCAGGGAAAAAAGGCAGAAATTTTCCTTATTTTGGGGCAAAAAGGCAGAAATTCCTAATATTTTGTGGCAAAAATCCAGAAATTCCCCTTATTTTGAGGTAAAAAGGCTGAAATTCCCCTTATTTGGGGGCAAATACGCAAAAATTTCCCTTATTTTGGGGCAAAATTGCAGAAATTTCACTTATTTCAGGGTAATAAGTCAGAAATTTTCTTTATTTTGGGGCTAAAAGGACAGAAATTTCCTTTGTTTTGGGAGAAAAAGACAGAAATTCTACTTATTTAGAGTCAAAAATGCAGAAATTCCTCTTATTTGGGGAAAAAATGAAGAAATTTCCCTTTTTTATGGCAAAAAGGTATGCATTCTTCTTATTTTTGGGCAAAAAGGCAGAAATTCCCCGTATTTTGGAGCAAAATTGCAGAAATTCCCCTAATTGTGGGGCAAAAAGGCAGAAATTCCCTATATGTTGGGGCAAAAAGACAGAAATTCTCCTTATTTTGGGTAAAAACTCAGAAATTCCACTTATTTTGGTGCAAAATTCCAGAAATTTCACTTATTTTGGGGCAAAATTGTAGAAATTTCACTTATTTTGGGGCAAAATTTCAGAAATTTCATTTATTTCAGAAAAAAAATAAGCAGAAATTTTCTTATTTGGAAGCAAAAAGGCAGAAATTTCTTTTATTTTGGTACAAAATGGCAGAAATTTCCCTTAATTTGGGGCAAAATTGCAGAAATTTCACTTATTTTGGGGCAAAATTGCAGGTATTTCACTTGTTTCAGGGAATAAAGGCAGAAATTTTCCTTATTTTGGGGCAAAAAGGCAGAAATTCCTTATATTTTGTGGCAAAAATGCAGAAGTTCCCATTATTTTGAGGTAAAATGGCTGAAATTCCCCTTATTTGGGGGCAAAAAGGCAGAAATTTCTCTTATTTTGTTGCAAAATTGCAGAAATTTCACTTACTTCAGGGTAATAAGTTAGAATTTTTTCTTTTTTTGGAACAAAAAAGACAGAAATTCCCTTTGTTTTGGGAGAGAAAGACAGAAATTCCACTTATTTAGAGTCAAAAATGCAGAAATTCCTCTTATTTGGGGAAAAAATGAAGAAATTTCCCTTTTTCATGGCAAAAAGGTATGCATTCTTCTTATTTTTGGGCAAAAAGGCAGAAATTTCCCGTATTTTGGAGCAAAATTGCAGAAATTCCCCTAATTGTGGGGCAAAAAGGCAGAAATTCCCTATATGTTGGGGCAAAAAGACAGGAATTCTTTTTATTTTGGGTCAAAACTCAGAAATTCCACTTATTTTGGGGCAAAATTCCAGAAATTTCACTTATTTTGGGGCAAAATTTTAGAAATTTCACTTATTTTGGGGCAAAATTTCAGAAATTTCATTTATTTCAGAAAAAAAATAAGCAGAAATTTTCTTATTTGGAAGCAAAAAGGCAAAAATTTCTTTTATTTTGGTACAAAATGGCAGAAATTTCCCTTAATTTGGGGCAAAATTGCAGAAATTTCACTTATTTTGGGGCAAAATTGCAGAAATTTCACTTATTTCAGGGAAAAAAGGCAGAAATTTTCCTTATTTTGGGGCAAAAAAGCAGAAATTCCTTATATTTTGTGGCAAAAATGCAGAAGTTCCCTTTATTTTGACGAAAAATGGCTGAAATTCTCCTTTTTTGGGGGGCATAAAGGAAGAAATTTCCCTTATTTTGTTGCAAAATTGCAGAAATTTCACTTACTTCAGGGTAATAAGTAAAAATTTTTTCTTATTTTGGAACAAAAAAGACAGAAATTCCCTTTGTTTTGGGGGAGAAAGACAGAAATTCCACTTATTTAGAGTCAAAAAGGCAGAAATTCCCCTTATTTTGGAGCAAAAATGAAGAAATTTTCCTTTTTTATGGCAAAAAGGTATGCATTCTTATTTTCGGGCAAAAAGGCAGAAATTCCCCGTATTTTGGAGCAAAATTGCAGACATTCCCCTAATTGTGGTGCAAAAAGGCATAAATTCACCATATGTTGGGTCAAAAAGACAGAAATTCTCCTTATTTTAGGGCAAAATTCAGAAATTTAACTTATTTTGAGGCAAAATTGCAGAAATTTCATTTATTTCAGAAAAAAAGCAAAATTTTCTTATTTTGGGGCAAAAAGGCAGAAATTTCTTTTATTTTGGTACAAAATTGCAGAAATTTTTCTTAATTTGGGGCAAAAAGGCAGAAATTTCCCATATTTTGGGGCAAAAATGCAGAAATTCCCCTTATTTTGAGGTAAAAAGGCTGAAATTCCCCTTATTTGGGGTCAAAAAGCAGAAATTTCTCTTTTTTTGGGGCAAAATTCCAGAAATTTCCCTTATTTTGGGGCAAAATTGCAGAAATTTCACTTATTTTGGGGCAAAATTGCAGAAAATTCAATTATTTCAGGGAAAAAAGGCAGAAATTTTCCTTATTTTTGGGCAAAAATCAGAAATTCCTACTATTTTGTGGCAAAAATGCAGAAATTCCCCTTATTTTGAGGTAAAAAGGCTGATATTCCCCTTATTTGGGGGCAAAAAGGCAGAAATTTTCCTTATTTTGGGGCAAAAACGACAGAAATTCCCTTTGTTTTCGGTGAAAAAGACAGAAATTCCACATATTTAGAGGCAAAAAAGCAGAAATTTCTCTTATTTTTGAGCAAAATTGCAAAAATTTCCCTTTTTTATGGCAAAAAGGTATGCATTCTTCTTATTATCGGGCAAAAGGCAGAAATTCCCCATATTTTGGAGCAAAATTGCAGAAATTCCCCTAATTGTGGGGCAAAAAGGCAGAAATTCCCTATATGTTAGGGCAAAAAGACAGAAATTCTTCTTATTTTGGGGCAAAACTCAGAAATTCCACTTATTTTGGGGCAATATTCCAGAAATTTCCATTATTTTGGGGCAAAATTGCAGAAATTTCACTTATTTTGTGGCAAAATTGCAGAAATTTCACTTATTTCAGGGAAAAAAGGCAGAAATTTTCCTTATTTTGGGGCAAAAAGGCAGAAATTCCTAATATTTTGTGGCAAAAATCCAGAAATTCCCCTTATTTTGAGGTAAAAAGGCTGAAATTCCCCTTATTTGGGGGCAAATACGCAGAAATTTCCCTTATTTTGGGGCAAAATTGCAGAAATTTCACTTATTTCAGGGTAATAAGTCAGAAATTTTCTTTATTTTGGGGCTAAAAGGACAGAAATTTCCTATGTTTTGGGAGAAAAAGACAGAAATTCTACTTATTTAGAGTCAAAAATGCAGAAATTCCTCTTATTTGGGGAAAAAATGAAGAAATTTCCCTTTTTATGGCAAAAAGGTATGCATTCTTCTTATTTCTGGGCAAAAAGGCAGAAATTCCCCGTATTTTGGAGCAAAATTGCAGAAATTCCCCTAATTGTGGGGCAAAAAGGCAGAAATTCCCTATATGTTGGGGCAAAAAGACAGAAATTCTCCTTATTTTGGGGCAAAACTCAGAAATTCCACTTATTTTGGGGCAAAATTCCAGAAATTTCACTTATTTTGGGGCAAAATTGTAGAAATTTCACTTATTTTGGGGCAAAATTTCAGAAATTTCATTTATTTCAGAAAAAAAATAAGCAGAAATTTTCTTATTTGGAAGCAAAAAGGCAGAAATTTCTTTTATTTTGGTACAAAATGGCAGAAATTTCCCTTAATTTGGGGCAAAATTGCAGAAATTTCACTTATTTTGGGGCAAAATTGCAGGTATTTCACTTGTTTCAGGGAATAAAGGCAGAAATTTTCCTTATTTTGGGGCAAAAAGGCAGAAATTCCTTATATTTTGTGGCAAAAATGCAGAAGTTCCCTTTATTTTGAGGTAAAATGGCTGAAATTCCCCTTATTTGGGGGCAAAAAGGCAGAAATTTCTCTTATTTTGTTGCAAAATTGCAGAAATTTCACTTACTTCAGGGTAATAAGTAAGAATTTTTTCTTTTTTTGGAACAAAAAAGACAGAAATTCCCTTTGTTTTGGGAGAGAAAGACAGAAATTCCACTTATTTAGAGTCAAAAATGCAGAAATTCCTCTTATTTGGGGAAAAAATGAAGAAATTTCCCTTTTTTATGGAAAAAAGGTATGCATTCTACTTATTTTTGGGCAAAAAGGCAGAAATTTCCCGTATTTTGGAGCAAAATTGCAGAAATTCCCCTAATTGTGGGGCAAAAAGTCAGAAATTCCCTATATGTTGGGGCAAAAAGACAGGAATTCTTTTTATTTTGGGTCAAAACTCAGAAATTCCACTTATTTTGGGGCAAAATTCCAGAAATTTCACTTATTTTGGGGCAAAATTGTAGAAATTTCACTTATTTTGGGGCAAAATTTCAGAAATTTAATTTATTTCAGAAAAAAAATAAGCAGAAATTTTCTTATTTGGAAGCAAAAAGGCAGAAATTTATTTTATTTTGGTACAAAATGGCAAAAATTTCCCTTAATTTGGGGCAAAATTGCAGAAATTTCACTTATTTTGGGGCAAAATTGCAGAAATTTCACTTATTTCAGGTTAAAAAGGCAGAAATTTTCCTTATTTTGGGGCAAAAAAGCAGAAATTCCTTATATTTTGTGGCAAAAATGCAGAAGTTCCCTTTATTTTGAGGAAAAATGGCTGAAATTCCCCTTTTTTGGGGGCATAAAGGAAGAAATTTCCCTTATTTTGTTGGAAAATTGCAGAAATTTCACTTACTTCAGGGTAATAAGTAAAAATTTTTTCTTATTTTGGAACAAAAAAGACAGAAATTCCCTTTGTTTTGGGGGAGAAAGACAGAAATTCCACTTATTTAGAGTCAAAAAGGCAGAAATTCCCCTTATTTTGGAGCAAAAATGAAGAAATTTTCCTTTTTTATGGCAAAAAGGTATGCATTCTTATTTTCGGGCAAAAAGGCAGAAATTCCCCGTATTTTGGAGCAAAATTGCAGACATTCCCCTAATTGTGGTGCAAAAAGGCATAAATTCACCATATGTTGGGTCAAAAAGACAAAAATTCTCCTTATTTTAGGGCAAAATTCAGAAATTTAACTTATTTTGAAGCAAAATTGCAGAAATTTCATTTATTTCAGAAAAAAAGCAAAATTTTCTTATTTTGGGGCAAAAAGGCAGAAATTTCTTTTATTTTGGTACAAAATTGCAGAAATTTTTCTTAATTTGGGGCAAAAAGGCAGAAATTTCCCATATTTTGGGGCAAAAATGCAGAAATTCCCATATTTTGAGGTAAAAAGGCTGAAATTCCCCTTATTTGGGGTCAAAAAGCAGAAATTTCTCTTATTTTGGGGCAAAATTCCAGAAATTTCCCTTATTTTGGGGCAAAATTGCAGAAATTTCACTTATTTTGGGGCAAAATTGCAGAAAATTCAATTATTTCAGGAAAAAAAGGCAGAAATTTTCCTTATTTTTGGGCAAAAATCAGAAATTCCTACTATTTTGTGGCAAAAATGCAGAAATTCCCCTTATTTTGAGGTAAAAAGGCTGATATTCCACTTATTTGGGGGCAAAAAGGCAGAAATTTTCCTTATTTTGGGGCAAAAACGACAGAAATTCCCTTTGTTTTCGGTGAAAAAGACAGAAATTCCACATATTTAGAGGCAAAAAAGCAGAAATTTCCCTTATTTTGGAGCAAAATTGCAAAATTTTCCCTTTTTATGGCAAAAAGGTATGCATTCTTCTTATTATCGGGCAAAAGGCAGAAATTCCCCATATTTTGGAGCAAAATTGCAGAAATTCCCCTAATTGTGGGGCAAAAAGGCAGAAATTCCCTATATGTTCTGGCAAAAAGACAGAAATTCTTCTTATTTTGGGGCAAAACTCAGAAATTCCACTTATTTTGGGGCAATATTCCAGAAATTTCCATTATTTTGGGGCAAAATTGCAGAAATTTCACTTATTTTGGGGCAAAATTGCAGAAATTTCACTTATTTCAGGGAAAAAAGGCAGAAATTTTCCTTATTTTGGGGCAAAAAGGCAGAAATTCCTAATATTTTGTGGCAAAAATCCAGAAATTCCCCTTAATTTGAGGTAAAAAGGCTGAAATTCCCCTTTTTTGGGGGCAAATACGCAGAAATTTCCCTTATTTTGGGGAAAAATTGCAGAAATTTCACTTATTTCAGGGTAATAAGTCAGAAATTTTCTTTATTTTGGGGCTAAAAGGACAGAAATTTCCTTTGTTTTGGGAGAAAAAGACAGAAATTCTACTTATTTAGATTCAAAAATGCAGAAATTCCTCTTATTTGGGGAAAAAATGAAGAAATTTCCCTTTTTATGGCAAAAAGGTATGCATTCTTCTTATTTTTGGGCAAAAAGGCAGAAATTCCCCGTATTTTGGAGCAAAATTGCAGAAATTCCCCTAATTGTGGGGCAAAAAGGCAGAAATTCCCTATATGTTGGGGCAAAAAGACAGAAATTCTCCTTATTTTGGGTCAAAACTCAGAAATTCCACTTATTTTGGGGCAAAATTCCAGAAATTTCACTTATTTTGGGGCAAAATTGTAGAAATTTCACTTATTTTGGGGCAAAATTTCAGAAATTTCATTTATTTCAGAAAAAAAATAAGCAGAAATTTTCTTATTTGGAAGCAAAAAGGCAGAAATTTCTTTTATTTTGGTACAAAATGGCAGAAATTTCCTTTAATTTGGGGCAAAATTGCAGAAATTTCACTTATTTTGGGGCTAAATTGCAGATATTTCACTTGTTTCAGGGAATAAAGGCAGAAATTTTCCTTATTTTGGGGCAAAAAGGCAGAAATTCCTTATATTTTGTGGCAAAAATGCAGAAGTTCCCTTTATTTTGAGGTAAAATGGCTGAAATTCCCCTTATTTGGGGGCAAAAAGGCAGAAATTTCTCTTCTTTTGTTGCAAAATTGCAGAAATTTCACTTACTTCAGGGTAATAAGTAAGAATTTTTTCTTATTTTGGAACAAAAAAGACAGAAATTCCCTTTGTTTTGGGAGAGAAAGTCAGAAATTCCACTTATTTAGAGTCAAAAACGCAGAAATTCCCCTTATTTTGGAGCAAAAATGAAGAAATTTCCCTTTTTAATGGCAAAAAGTTATGCATTCTTCTTATTTTCGGGCAAAAAGGCAGAAATTCCCCGTATTTTGGAGCAAAATTGCAGAAATTCCGCTAGTTGTGGGGCAAAAAGGCAGAAATCCCTATATGTTAGGGCAAAAATACAGAAATTCTCCTTATTTTGGTGCAAAACTCAGAAATTCCACATATTTTTGGGCAAATTTCAAGAAATTTCCATTATTTTGGTTCAAAATTGCAGAAATTTCACTTATATTGGGGCAAAATTGCAGAAATTTCACTTATTTCAGGGAAAAAAGGCAGAAATTTTCCTTATTTTGGGGCAAAAAGGCAGAAATTCCTAATATTTTGTGGCAAAAATTCAGAAATTCCCTTTATTTTGAGGTAAAAAGGATGAAATTCCCCTTATTTGGGGGCAAAATCGCAGAAATTTCCCTTATTTTGGGGCAAAAATGCAGAAATTTCCCATATTTTGGGGCAAAAATGCAGAAATTCTTTTTATTTTGAGGAAAAATGCTGAAATTCCCCTTATTTGGGGGCAAAAAGGCAGAAATTTCCTTTATTTTGGGGCAAAATTACAGAAATTTCACTTATTTCAGGGTAATAAGTCAGAAATTTTCTTTATTTTGGGCAAAAAAACAGAGAAATTCCTTTTGTTTTGTGGGGAAAACACAGAAATTCCACTTTTTTAGAGGCAAAAAAGGAGAAATTCCTTTTATTTTTTAGCAAAAATGAAGAAATTTCCCTTTTTTGTGGCAAAAGGTATACATTCCCCTTATTTTCAGGCTAAAAAGCAGAAATTTCCCGTATTTTGGAGCAAAATTGCAGAAATTCCCCTAATTGTGGGGCAAAAAGGCAGAAATTTCCTATATGTTAGTGCAAAAAGACAGAAATTCTCCTTATTTTGGGGCAAAACTCAGAAATTCCACTTATTTTGGGGCAAAATTCCAGAAATTTCCCTTATTTTGGGGCAACATTGCAGAAATTTCACTTATTTTGGGGCAAAATTCCAGAAATTTCACTTATTTATGGGAAAAAATCAGGAAATATTTTATTTTGGGGCAAAAAGGCAGAAATTTCTTATATTTTGGTAAAAAATTTCAGAAATTTTTCTTATTTTGGGGCAAAAAGGCAGAAATTTCCCATATTTTAGGGCAAAAATGCAGAAATGCCCCTTTTTTTGAGGTAAAAAGGATGAAATTCCCCTATTTGGGGGCAAAAAGGCAGACATTTCCCTTATTTTGGGGCAAAATTGCAGAAATTTCACATATTTCAGGGAAAAAAGGCAGAAATTTTCCTTATTTTGAGGCAAAATTGCAGAAATTTCACTTATTTTGGGGCAAAATTGGAGAAATTTCACTTATGTCAGGGTAATAAGTCAGAAATTTTTTTTACTTTGGGGCAAAAAAGACAGAAATTCCCATTGTTTTGAGGGAAAAAGACAGAAATTCCACTTATTTAGAGGCAAAAAAGCAGAAATTCCCCTTATTTGGGAGCAAAAATGAAGAAATTTCCCTTTTTTATGGCAAAAAGGTATGCATTCTTTTAATTTTTGGGCAAAAACCAGAAATTTCCTGTATTTTGGAGCAAAATTGCAGAAATTCCTCTAATTGTGGGGCAAAAAGGCAGAAATTCCCTATATTTTGGGGCATAAAGACAGAAATTCTCCTTATTTTGGGGCAAAACTCAGAAATTCCACTTATTTTGGGGCAAAATTCCAGAAATTTCCCTTATTTTGGGGCAAAATTGCAGAAATTTCACTTGTTTTGGGGCAAAATTGCAGAAATGTCACTTATTTAAGGGAAAAAAAGCAGAAATTTTCCTTATTTTGGGGCAAAAATGCAGAAATTCCTAATATTTTGTGGTAAAAATGCAGAAATTCCCCTTATTTTGAGGTAAAAAGGCTGAAATCCCCCTTATTTGGGGGCAAAAAGGCAGAAATTTCCCTTATTTGGGTCAAAATTCCAGAAATTTCTCTTATTTCATGGTAATAAGTCAGAAATTTTCCTTATTTTGGGCAAAAAAGACAGAAATTATCTTTGTTTTGGGGGAAAAATACATAAATTCCACTTATTTAGAGACAAAAAAGCAGAAATTCCCCTTATTTTGGCGCAAAATAGCATAAATTTCACTTACTTCAGGGTAATAAGTCAGAAATTTTCCTTATTTTTGGGCAAAAAAGACAGAAATTACCTTTGTTTTGGGGGAAAAAGTCAGAAATTCCACTTATTTAGAGGCAGAAAAGCAAAAATTTCCCTTATTTTGGAGCATAAATTAAGAAATTTCCCTTTTTTATGGCAAAAAGTTATGCATTCTACTTATTTTCACGCAAAAAGGAAGAAATTACCCGTATTTTGGAGCAAAATTGCAGAAATTCCTCTAATTGTGGAGCAAAACGGCAGAAATTCCCTATATGTTGGGGCAAAAAGACAGAAATTCTCCTTATTTTTGGTCAAAACTCAGAAATTCCACTTATTTTGGGGCAAAATTTCAGATATTTCACTTATTTTGGGGCAAAATTGCAGAAATTTCACTTATTTTGGGGCAAAATTGCAGATATTTAACTTATTTCAGGGTAATAAGTCAGAAATTTTCCTTATTTTGGGGCAAAAAGACAGAAATTCTATTTGTATTGGGGGACAAAGACAGAAATTCCACATATTTTGAGGCATAAAAGCAGAAATTCCCCTTATTTTGGAGCAAAAATGTAGAAATTTTCCTTTTTTATGGCAAAAAGGTATGCATTCTTCTTATTTTCGGGCAAAAAGTCAGAAATTCCCTGTATTTTGGAGCAAAATTGCAGAAATTGCCCTAATTGTGGAGCAAAAAGTCAGAAATTCCCTATATGTTGAGGAAAAAGACAGAAATTCTCCTTATTTTGGGTCAAAACTCAGAAATTCCAATTATTTTGAGGCAAAATTCCAGAAATTTCACTTATTTTGGGGCAAAATGGTAGAAATTTCACTTATTTTGGGGAAAAATTTCAGAAATTTCACTTATTTCAGAAAAAAAGCAGAAATTTTCTAATTTTAAGCAAAAAGGCAGAAATTTCTTTTATTTTGGTACAAAATTGCAGAAATTTCCTTTATTTTGGGGAAAAATTGCAGAAATTTCACTTATTTTGGGGCAAAATTTCAGAAATTTCACTTATTTCAGTAAATAAAGGCAGAAATTTTCCTTATTTTGGGGCAAAAAGGCAGAAATTCCTAATATTTTGTGGCAAAAATGCAGAAATGCCCCTTATTTTGAGGTAAAAAGGCTGAAATTCCCCTTATTTGGGGGCAAAAAGGCAGAAATTTCCCTTATTTGGGGCAAAATTACAGAAATTTCCCTTATTTCATAGTAATAAGTCTGAAATTTTCCTTATTTTGCGCAAAAAAGACAGAAATTCCCTTTGTTTTGGGGGAAAAAATGCATAAATTCCACTTATTTAGAGACAAAAAAGCAGAAATTCCCCTTATTTTGGGGCAAAATTGCATAAATTTCACTTACTTCAGGGTAATAAGTCAGAAATTTTCCTTATTTTTGGGCAAAAAAGACAGAAATTACCTTTGTTTTGGGGGAAAAAGACAGAAATTCCAGTTATTTAGAGGCAGAAAAGCAAAAATTCCCCTTATTTTGGAGCAAAATTGCAAAAATTTCCCTTTTTTATGGCAAAAAGTTATGCATTCTACTTATTTTCGCGCAAAAAGGAAGAAATTACCCGTATTTTGGAGCAAAATTGCAGAAATTCCCCTAATTGTGGGGCAAAAAGGCAGAAATTCCCTATATTTTGGGGCAAAAAGACAGAAATTCTCCATATTTTTGGTCAAAACTCAGAAATTCCACTTATTTTGGGGCAAAATTTCAGATATTTCACTTATTTTGGGGCAAAATTGCAGAAATTTCACTTATTTTGGGGCAAAATTGCAGAAATTTAACTTATTTCAGGGTAATAAGTCAGAAATTTTCCTTATTTTGGGGCAAAAAGACAGAAATTCTATTTGTATTAGGGGACAAAGACAGAAATTCTACATATTTAGAGGCATAAAAGCAGAAAATCCCCTTATTTTAGAGCAAAAACGAAGAAATTTTCCTTTTTTATGACAAAAAGGTATGCATTCTTCTTATTTTCGGGCAAAAAGGCAGAAATTCCCCGTATTTTGGAGCAAAATTGCAGAAATTGCCCTAATTGTGGGGCAAAAAGGCAGAAATTCCCTATATGTTGAGGCAAAAAGACAGAAATTCTCCTTATTTTGGGTCAAAACTCAGAAATTCCAATTATTTTGAGGCAAAATTCCAGAAATTTCACTTATTTTGGGGCAAAATTGTAGAAATTTCACTTATTTTGGGGAAAAATTTCAGAAATTTCACTTATTTCAGAAAAAAAGCAGAAATTTTCTAATTTTGAAGCAAAAAGGCAGAAATTTCTTTTATTTTGGTACAAAATTCCAGAAATTTCCTTTATTTTGGGGCAAAATTGCAGAAATTTCACTTATTTTGGGGCAAAATTTCAGAAATTTCACTTATTTCTGAAAAAGAAGGCAGAAATTTTCCTTATTTTGGGGCAAAAAGGCAGAAATTCCTAATATTTTGTGGCAAAAATGCAGAAATTCCCCTTATTTTGAGGTAAAAAGGCTGAAATTCCCCTTATTTGGGGGCAAAAAGGCAGAAATTTCCCTTTTTTTGGGGCAAAATTGTAGAAATTTCACTTACTTCAGGGTAATAAGTCAGAAATTTTCCTTATTTTGGAACAAAAAAGACAGAAATTCCCTTTGTTTTGGGGGAAAAGACAGAAATTCCACTTATTTAGAGTCAAAAAGGCAGAAATTCCCCTTATTTTGGAGCAAAAATGAAGAAATTTTCCTTTTTTATGGCAAAAAGGTATGCATTCTTATTTTCGGGCAAAAAGGCAGAAATTCCCCGTATTTTGGAGCAAAATTGCAGACATTCCCCTAATTGTGGTGCAAAAAGGCAGAAATTCCCTATATGTTGGGGCAAATAGACAGAAATTCTCCTTATTTTAGGGCAAAATTCAGAAATTTAAAATATTTTGAGGCAAAATTGCAGAAATTTCATTTATTTCAGAAAAAAAGCAAAATTTTCTTATTTTGGGGCAAAAAGGCAGAAATTTCTTTTATTTTGGTACAAAATTGCAGAAATTTTTCTTAATTTGGTGCAAAAAGGCAGAAATTTCCCATATTTTGGGGCAAAAATGCAGAAATTCCCCTTATTTTGAGGTAAAAAGGCTGAAATTCTCCTCATTTGAGGTCAAAAAGCAGAAATTTCTCTTATTTTGGGGCAAAATTCCAGAAATTTCCCTTATTTTGGGGCAAAATTGCAGAAATTTCACTTATTTTGGGGCAAAATTGCAGAAAATTCACTTATTTCAGGGAAAAAAGGCAGAAATTTTCCTTATTTTGGGCAAAAAAACAGAAATTCCTAATATTTTGTGGCAAAAATGCAGAAATTCCCCTTATTTTGAGGTAAAAAGGCTAATATTCCCCTTCTTTGGGGGCAAAAAGGCAGACATTTTCCTTATTTTGGGGCAAAAAAGACAGAAATTCCCTTTGTTTTTGGGGAAAAAGACAGAAATTCCACATATTTAGAGGCAAAAAAGCAGAAATTTCCCTTATTTTGGAGCAAAATTGCAAAAATTTCCCTTTTTTATGGCAAAAAGGTATGCATTCTTCTTATTATCGAGCAAAAAGGCAGAAATTCCCCGTATTTTGGAGCAAAATTGCAGAAATTCCCCTAATTGTGGGGCAAAAAGGCAGAAATTTCCTATATGTTAGGGCAAAAAGACAGAAATTCTCCTTATTTTGGGGCAAAACTCAGAAATTCCACTTATTTTGGGGCAAAATTCAAGAAATTTCCATTATTTTGGGGGCAAAATTGAAGAAATTTCACTTATTTTGGGGCAAAATTGCAGAAATTTCACTTATTTCAGGAAAAAAAGGCAGAAATTTTCTTATTTTGGGGCAAAAAAACAGAAATTCCTAATATTTTGTGGCAAAAATGCAGAAATTCCCCTTATTTTGAGGTAAAAAGGCTGATATTCCCCTTCTTTGGGGGCAAAAAGGCAGAAATTTTCCTTATTTTGGGGCAAAAAAGACAGAAATTCCCTTTGTTTTCGGGGAAAAAGACAGAAATTCCACATATTTAGAGGCAAAAAAGCAGAAATTTCCCTTCTTTTGGAGCAAAATTTCAAAAATTTCACTTTTTTATGGCAAAAAGGTATGCATTCTTCTTATTATCGAGCAAAAAGGAAGAAATTCCCCGTATTTTGGAGCAAAATTGCAGAAATTCTCCTAATTGTGGGGCAAAAAGGCAGAAATTTCCAATATGTTAGGGCAAAAAGACAGAAATTCTCCTTATTTTGGGGCAAAACTCAGAAATTCCACTTATTTTGGGGCAAAATTCAAGAAATTTCCATTATTTTAGGGGCAAAACTAAAGAAATTTCACTTATTTTGGGGCAAAATTGCAGAAATTTTTCTTATTTCAGGAAAAAAAGGCAGAAATTTTCCTTATTTTGGGGCAAAAAGGCAGAAATTCCTAATATTTTGTGGAAAAATCTAGAAATTCCCCTTATTTTGAGGTAAAAAGGCTGAAATTCCCCTTATTTGAGGGCAAAAAGGCAGTAATTTCCCTTATTTTGGGGCAAAATTGCAGAAATTTCACTTATTTCAGGGTAATAAGTCAGAAATTTTTTTTATTTTGAAGCTAAAAGGACAGAAATTTCCTTTGTTTTGGGGGAAAAAGACAGAAATTCAACTTATTTAGAGTCAAAAATGCAGAAATTCCTCTTATTTGGGGAACAAATGAAGAAATTTCCCTTTTTTATGGCAAAAAGGTATGCATTCTTTTTATTTTTGGACAAAAAGGCAGAAATTCCCCATATTTTGAAGGAAAATTGCAGAAATTCCCCTAATTGTGGAACAAAAAGGCAGAAATTCCCTATATGTTGGTGAAAAAAGACAGAAATTCTCCTTATTTTTGGGCAAAACTCAGAAATTTACTTATTTTAGGGCAAAATTCCAGAAATTTCCCTTATTTTGGGGGAAAATTGCTGAAATTTCACCTATTTTGGGGCAAAATTGCAGAAATTTCACTGATTTCAGAAAAAAAATCAGAAATTTTCTTATTTTGGGGCAAAAAGGCAGAAATTTCATTTATTTTGGTACAAAATTGCAGAAATTTTTCTTATTTTGGAGCAAAAATGCAGAAATTTCCCATATTTTGGGGCAAAAATGCAGAAATTCTTATTTTGAGGAAAAAGGCTGAAATTCCCCTTATTTGGGGGCAAAAAGGCAGAAATTTCCCTTATTTTGGGGCAA
Organism: Micromys minutus; assembly: GCF_963924665.1. NCBI lineage: Eukaryota > Metazoa > Chordata > Mammalia > Rodentia > Muridae > Micromys > Micromys minutus. The sequence goes on from NW_027667778.1 coordinate 383,776, forward strand.
AATTGCAGAAATTTCACTTATTTCAGGGTAATAAGTCATAAATTTTCCTTATTTTGGGCAAAAAACACAGAAATTCCCTTTGTTTTGTGGGGAAAACACAGAAATTCCACTTTTTTAGAGGCAAAAAAGCAGAAATTCCTTTTATTTTTTAGCAAAAATGAAGAAATTTCCCTTTTTTGTAGCAAAAGGTATACATTCCCCTTATTTTAGGCTAAAAAGCAGAAATTCCCTGTATTTTGGAGCAAAATTGTAGAAATTCCCCTAATTGTGGGGCAAAAAGGCAGAAATTCCTTATATGTTAGTGCAAAAAGACAGAAATCCTCCTTATTTTGGGGCAAAACTCAGAAATTCCACTTATTTTGGGGCAAAATTGCTGAAATTTCACCTATTTTGGGGCAAAATTGCAAAAATTTCACTTATTTCAGAAAAAAAAGCAGAAATTTTCTTATTTTGGGGCAAAAAGGCAGACATTTCATTTATTTTGGTACAAAATTGCAGAAATTTTTCTTATTTTGGAGCAAAAATGCAGAAATTTCCCATATTTTGGGGCAAAAATGCAGAAATTCTTATTTTGAGGAAAAAGGCTGAAATTCCCCTTATTTGGGGGCAAAAAGGCAGAAATTTCATTTATTTTGGTACAAAATTGCAAAAATTTTTCTTATTTTGGAGCAAAAATGCAGAAATTTCCCATATTTTGGGGCAAAAATGCAGAAATTCTTATTTTGAGGAAAAAGGCTGAAATTCCCCTTATTTGGGGGCAAAAAGGCAGAAATTTCCCTTATTTTGGGGCAAAATTGCAGAAATTTCACTTATTTCAGGGTAATAAGTCATAAATTTACCTTATTTTGGGCAAAAAACACAGAAATTCCCTTTGTTTTGTGGGGAAAACACAGAAATTCCACTTTTTTAGAGGCAAAAAAGCAGAAATTCCTTTTATTTTTTAGCAAAAATGAAGAAATTTCCCTTTTTTGTAGCAAAAGGTATACATTCCCCTTATTTTAGGCTAAAAAGCAGAAATTCCCCGTATTTTGGAGCAAAATTGTAGAAATTCCACTAATTGTGGGGCAAAAAGGCAGAAATTCCTTATATGTTAGTGCAAAAAGACAGAAATCCTCCTTATTTTCGGGCAAAACTCAGAAATTCCACTTATTTTGGGGCAAAATTGCTGAAATTTCACCTATTTTGGGGCAAAATTGCAAAAATTTCACTTATTTCAGAAAAAAAAAGCAGAAATTTTCTTATTTTGGGGCAAAAAGGCAGACATTTCATTTATTTTGGTACAAAATTGCAGAAATTTTTCTTATTTTGGAGCAAAAATGCAGAAATTTACCATATTTTGGGGCAAAAATGCAGAAATTCTTATTTTGAGGAAAAAGGCTGAAATTCCCCTTATTTGGGGGCAAAAAGGCAGAAATTTCCCTTATTTTGGGGCAAAATTGCAGAAATTTCACTTATTTCAGGGTAATAAGTCAGAAATTTTCCTTATTTTGGGGCAAAATTGCAGAAATTTCACTTATTTTGGGGCAAAATTGGAGAAATTTCACTTATGTCAGGGTAATAAGTCAGAAATTTTTTTTAATTTGGGGCAAAAAAGACAGGAATTCCCTTTGTTTTGGGGGAAAAAGACAGAAATTCCACATATTTAGAGGCAAAAAAGCAGAAATTCCCCTTATTTTGGAGCAAAAATGAAGAAATTTTTCTTTTTTATGGCAAAAAGGTATGCATTCTTCTTATTTTCGGGCAAAAACCAGAAATTTCCCGTATTTTGGAGCAAAATTGCAGAAATTCCTCTAATTGTGGGGTAAAAAGGCAGAAATTCCCTATATTTTATGGCATAAAGACAGAAATTCTTCTTATTTTGAAGCAAAACTCAGAAATTCCACATATTTTAAGGCAAAATTCCAGAAATTTCTCTTATTTTGGGGCAAAATTGCCGAAATTTCACTTATTTTGGGGCAAAATAGCAGAAATTTCAGTTATTTAAGGGAAAAAAAGCAGAAATTTTCTTCTTCTGGGGCAAAAAGGCAAAATTTTCTTTTATTTTGGTACAAAATTGCAGAAAATTTTTTTATTTTTGGCAAAAAGGCAGAAATTTCCCATATTTTGGGGCAAAATGCAGAAATTCTTCTTATTTTGAGGTAAAAAGGCTGAAATTTCCGTTATTTGAGGGCAAAAAGGGAGAAATTTCCCTTATTTTGGGGAAAAATTGCAGAAATTTCACTTATTTCAGGGTAATAAGTAAAAAATTTTCTTTATTTTGAGGCAAAAATACAGAAATTCCCTTTGTTTTGGGGGACAAAGACAGAAATTCCACATATTTAGAGGCATAAAAGCAAAAATTCTCTTTATTTTGGAGCAAAAATGAAGAAATTTTCCTTTTTTATGGCAAATAGTTATGCATTCTTCTTATTTTCGGGCAAAAAGGCAGAAATTTCTCTTATTTGGGGCAAAATTCCAGAAATTTCCCTTATTTCATGGTAATAAGTCAGAAATTTTCCTTATTTTGCGCAAAAAAGACAGAAATTCCCTTTGTTTTGGGGGAAAAATACATAAATTCCACTTATTTAGAGACAAAAAAGCAGAAAGTCCCCTTATTTTGGGGCAAAATTGCATAAATTTCACTTACTTCAGGGTAATAAGTCAGAAATTTTCCTTATTTTTGGGCAAAAGAGACAGAAATTACCTTTGTTTTGGGGGAAAAAGACAGAAATTCCACTTATTTAGAGGCAAAAAAGCAAAAATTCCCTTTATTTTGGAGCAAAAATGAAGAAATTTTCCTTTTTTATGGCAAAAAGTTATGCATTCTTATTTTCGGGCAAAAAGGCAGAAATTCCCAGTATTTTGGAGCAAAATTGCAGAAATTCCCCTAATTGTGGGGCAAAAAGGCAGAAATTCCCTATATGTTGCGGCAAAAAGACAGAGATTCTCCTTATTTTGGGGCAAAACTCAGAAATTCCACTTATTTTGAAGCAAAATTCCAGAAATTTCACTTATTTTGGGGCAAAATTGCAGAAATTTCACTTATTTTGGGGCAAAATTGCAGAAATTTAACTTATTTGGGTAATAAGTCACAAATTTTCCTTATTTTGGAGCAAAAAGACCGAAATTGTATTTGTATTGGGGGACAAAGACAGAAATTCCACATATTTAGAGGCATAAAAGCAGAAATTCCCCTTATTTTGGAGCAAAAATGAAGAAATTTTCCTTTTTTATGGCAAAAAGGTATGCATTCTTCTTATTTTCGGGCAAAAAGGCAGAAATTCCCTGTATTTTGGAGCAAAATTGCAGAAATTGCCATAATTGTGGGGCAAAAAGGCAGAAATTCCCTATATGTTGAGGCAAAAAGACAGAAATTCTCCTTATTTTGGGTCAAAACTATGAAATTCCAATTATTTTGAGGCAAAATTCCAGAAATTTCACTTATTTTGGGGCAAAATTGTAGAAATTTCACTTATTTTGGGGAAAAATTTCAGAAATTTCACTTATTTCAGAAAAAAAGCAGAAATTTTCTTATTTGGAAGCAAAAGGGCAGAAATTTCTTTTATTTTGGTACAAAATTGCAGAAATTTCCCTTATTTTGGGACAAAATTGCAGAAATTTCACTTATTTTGGGGCAAAATTTCAGAAATTTCACTTATTTCAGGAAAAAAAGGCAGAAATTTTCCTTATTTTGGGGCAAAAAGGCAGAAATTCCTAATATTTTGTGGCAAAAATGCAGAAATTCCCCTTATTTTGAGGTAAAAAGGCTGAAATTCCCTATATTTGGGGGCAAAAAAGGCAGAAATTTCCCTTTTTTGGGGGCAAAATTGTAGAAATTCCACTTACTTCAGGGTAATAAGTCAGAAATTTTCCTTATTTTGGAACAAAAAAGACAGAAATTCCCTTTGTTTTTGGGGAAAAAGACAGAAATTCCACTTATTTAGAGTCAAAAAGGCAGAAATTCCTTTTATTTTGGAGCAAAAATGAAGAAATTTTCCTTTTTTATGGCAAAAAGGTATGCATTCTTATTTTCGGGCAAAAAGGCAGAAATTCCCCGTCTTTTGGAGCAAAATTGCAGAAATTCCCCTAATTATGGGGCAAAAAGGGAGAAATTCCCTATATATTGGGGCAAAAAGACAGAAATTCTCCTTATTTTGGGGTAAAACTCAGAAATTCCACTTATTTTGGGGCAAAATTCCAGAAATTTCACTTATTTTGGGGCAAAATTCTAGAAATTTCACTTATTTTGGGCCAAAATTTCAGAAATTTCACTTATTTTCAGAAAAAAAATAGAAGTTTTTCTATTTCGAAGCAAAAATGCAGAAATTTCTTTTATTTTGGTACAAAATTTCAGAAATTTTTCTTATTTTGGGGCAAAAAGGCAGAAATTTCCCATATTTTGGGGCAAAAATTTAGAAATTCCCCTTATTTTGAGGTAAAAAGGCTAAAATTCCCCTTATTTGGGGGCAAAAAGGCAGAAATTCCACTTATTTTGGGCCAAAATTGCAGAAATTTCACTTATTTCAGGGAAAAAAGGCAGAAATTTTCCTTATTTTGGGGCAAAAATGCAGAAATTCCTAATATTTTGTGGCAAAAATAAAGAAATTCCCTTTATTTTGAGGTAAAAAGGGTGAAATTCCCCTTATTTTGGGGTAAAAAGGCCGAAATTTCCATTATTTTTGGGGCAAAATTGCAGAAATTTAACTTATTTCAGGTTAATAAGTCAGAAATTTTTTTTATTTTGGGGCAAAAAAGACAGAAATTCCCTTCGTTTTGGAGGAAAAAGACCAAAATACCACTTATTTAGAGGCAAAAAAGCAGAAATTTTCCTTATTTTGGAGCAAAAATTAAGAAATTTCCCTTTTTTATGGCAAAAAGGCAAAAATTCCTTGTATTTTGGAGCAAAATTGCAGAAATTCCCCTAATTGTCAGGCAAAAAGGTAGAAATTCCATATATGTTGGGGCAAAAAGACAGAAATTCTCTTTATTTTGGGGCGAAACTCAGAAATTCCACTTATTTGGGGCAAAATTCCAGAAATTTACCTTATTTTAGGGCAAAATTGCAGAAATTTCACTTATTTTGGGGCAAAATTGCAGAAATTTCACTTATTTCAGGGAAAAAAAGCAGAAATTTTCCTTATTTTGGCGCAAAAAACAGAAATTCCTAATATTTTGTAGTAAAAATGCAGAAATTCCCCTTATTTTGAGGTAAAAAGGCTGAAATTCCCCTTATTTGGGGGCAAAAAGGCGGTAATTTCCCTTATTTTGGGACAAAATTGCAGAAATTTCAATTACTTCAGGGTAATAAGTAAGAAATTTTCCTTATTTTGGAACAAAAAAGACAGAAATTCCCTTTGTTTTAGGGGAAAATGACAGATATACCACTTATTTAGAGTCAAAAAGGCAGAAATACCCCTTATTTTGGAGCAAAAATGAAGATATTTCCCTTTTTTTATGGCAAAAAGGTATGCATTCTTCTTATTTTCATTCAAAAAGGCAGAAATTCCCTGTATTTTGAGCAACATTGCAGAAATTCCCCTAATTGTGGGGCAAAAAGGCAGAAATTCCCTATATGTTGGGGCAAAAAGACAGACATTCTTCTTATTTTGGGGCAAAACTCAGAAATTCCACTTATTTTGGGGCAAAATTCCAGAAATTTCCCATATTTTGGGGCCAAATTGCAGAAATTTCACTTATTTTGGGACAAAATTTCAGAAATTTCACTTATTTCAGGGAAAAAAAGCAGAAATTTTTTTATTTTGGGGCAAAAAGGCAGAAATTTCCCATATTTTGAAGAAAAATGCAGAAATTCCCCTTATTTTGAGGTAAAAATGCTGAAATTCCCCTTATTTGGGTGCAAAAACGCAGAAATTTCTCTTATTTTGAGGCAAAATTGCAGAAATTTCACTTATTTCAGGATAATAAATCAGAAATTTTCTTTATTTTGGGGCAAGAAAGACAGAAATTCTATTTGTTTTCGGGGAAAAAACAGAAATTCGAATTACTTAGAGGAAAAAAGCAGAAATTCTTCTTATTTTGGAGCAAAAATGAAAAAATTTTACTTTTTTATGGCAAAAAGGTATGCATTCTTCTTATTTTCAGACAAAAAGGCAGAAATTCCCTGTATTTTGGAGCAAAATTGCAGAAATTACTCTAATTGTGGGGCAAAAAGGCAGAAATTCCTTATATGTTGGGGCAAAAAGACAGAAATTCTCCTTATTTTGTGGCAAAACTCAGAAATTTCACTTATTTTGGGACAAAATTGCAGAAATTTCAGTTATTTCAGAAAAAAAAGCAGAAATTTTCTTATTTTGGGGCAAAAAGGCAGAAAATTCCCATATTTTGGGGCAAAAATGCAGAAATTCCCCTTATTTTGGGGTAAAAATATGAAATTCCCTTATTTGGGGGCAAAAAAGCAGAAATTTCACTTATTTAAGCAAAAAAAGTCAGAAATTTTCCTTATTTTGGGGCAAAAAGACAGAAATTCCTTTTGTTTTAGAGAAAAAAGACAGAAATTCCACTTATTTAGAGGTAAAAAAGCAGAAATTCCCTTTATTTTGAGGTAAAAAGGCTGAAATTCCCCTTATTTTGGGGCAAAAAGGCAGAAATTTTCTTTATTTTGAGGCAAAATTGCAGAAATTTCACTTATTTCAGGGTAATAAGTCAGAAATTTTCCTTATTTTGGGGCAAAAAAGACAGAAATTCCCTTTGTTTTGGGGGAAAAAGACAGAAATTCCACTTATTTAGAGGCAAATGCAGAAATTCCCCTTATTTTGGAGCAAAAATGAAGAAATTTCCCTTTTTTATGGCAAAAAGGTATGCATTCTTCTTATTTTCGGACAAAAAGGCAGAAATTCTCCGTATTTTGGAGCAAAATTGCAGAAATTCCCCTAATTGTGGGGCAAAAAGGCAGAAATTCCCTATATGTTGGGGCAAAAGGACAGAAATTCTCCTTATTTTGTGGCAAAACTCAGAAATACCACTTATTTTGAGGCAAAATTCCAGAAATTTCCCTTATTTTGTGGAAAAATTGCAGAAATTTCACTTATTTTGGGCAAAATTGCAGAAATTTCACTTATTTCAGAAAAAAAGCAGATTTCTTTTAATTTTGGGGCAAAAAGGCAGAAATTTCTTTTATTTTGGTACAAAATTGAAGAAATTTTTCTTATTTTGGGGCAAAAACGCAGAAATTTCCCATATTTTGGGGCAAAACTGCAGAAATTTCCCTTTTTTTCACGTAAAAAGACTGAAATTCCCATTATTTGGGGGCAAAAAGGGAGAAATTTTTCTTATTTTGAGGGAAAATTGCAGCAATTTCACTTATTTCAGAAAAAAAGCAGATTTCTTTTTATTTTGGGGCAAAAAGGCAGAAATTTCTTTTATTTTGGTACAAAATTGAAGAAATTTTTCTTATTTTGGGGCAAAAACGCAGAAAGTTCCCATATTTTGGGGCAAAAAGGCAGTAATTTCCCTTATTTTGGGGCAAAATTGAAGAAATTTCAGTTATTTCAGGGTAATAAGTAAGAAATTTTTTTTATTTTGGAAGAAAAAAGACAGAAATTCCCTTTGTTTTGGGGGAAAAAGACAGAAATTCCACTTATTTAGAGTCAAAAAGGCAGAAATTCCCCTTATTTTGAAGCAAAAATGAAGAAATTTCCCTTTTTTATGGCAAAAAGGTATGCATTCTTCTTATTTTCAGGCAAAAAGGCAGAAATTCCCTGTATTTTGAGCAACATTTCAGAAATTCCCCTAATTGTGGGGCAAAAAGGCAGAAATTCCCTATATGTTGGGGCAAAAAGACAGACATTCTTCTTATATTGGGGCAAAACTCAGAAATTCCACTTATTTTGGGGCAAAATTCCAGAAATTTCCCATATTCTGGGGCCAAATTGCAGAAATTTCACTTATTTTGGGGCAAAATTTCAGAAATTTCACTTATTTCAGGAAAAAAAGGCAGAAATTTTCCTTATTTTGGGGCAAAAAGGCAGAAGTTCCTAATATTTTGTGGCAAAAATGCAGAAATTCCCCTTATTTTGACGTAAAAAGGCTGAAATTCCCTATATTTGGGGGCAAAAAAGGCAGAAATTTCCCTTTTTTGGGGGCAAAATTGTAGAAATTTCACTTACTTCAGGGTAATAAGTCAGAAATTTTCCTTATTTTGGAACAAAAAAGACAGAAATTCCCTTTGTTTTGGGGGAAAAAGACAGAAATTCCACTTATTTAGAGTCAAAAAAGCAGAAATTCCTTTTATTTTGGAGCAAAAATGAAGAAATTTTCCTTTTTTATGGCAAAAAGGTATGCATTCTTATTTTCGGGCAAAAAGGCAGAAATTCCCCGTCTTTTGGAGCAAAATTGCAGAAATTCCCCTAATTATGGGGCAAAAAGGGAGAAATTCCCTATATATTGGGGAAAAAGACAGAAATTCTCCTTATTTTGGGGTAAAACTCAGAAATTCCACTTATTTTGGGGCAAAATTCCAGAAATTTCACTTATTTTGAGGCAAAATTCTAGAAATTTCACTTATTTTGGGCCAAAATTTCAGAAATTTCACTTATTTTCAGAAAAAAAAATAGAAGTTTTTCTATTTCGAAGCAAAAATGCAGAAATTTCTTTTATTTTGGTACAAAATTGCAGAAATTTTTCTTATTTTGGGGCAAAAAGGCAGAAATTTCCCATATTTTGGGGCAAAAATTTAGAAATTCCCCTTATTTTGAGGTAAAAAGGCTAAAATTCCCCTTATTTGGGGGCAAAAAGGCAGAAATTCCACTTATTTTGGGCCAAAATTGCAGAAATTTCACTTATTTCAGGGAAAAAAGGCAGAAATTTTCCTTATTTTGGGGCAAAAAGGCAGAAATTCCTAATATTTTGTGGCAAAAATAAAGAAATTCCCTTTATTTTGAGGTAAAAAGGGTGAAATTCCCCTTATTTGGGGGTAAAAAGGCCGAAATTTCCATTATTTTGGGGCAAAATTGCAGAAATTTAACTTATTTCAGGTTAATAAGTCAGAAATTTTTTTTATTTTGGGGCAAAAAAGACAGAAATTCCCTTTGTTTTGGAGGAAAAAGACCAAAATACCACTTATTTAGAGGCAAAAAAGCAGAAATTTTCCTTATTTTGGAGCAAAAATTAAGAAATTTCCCTTTTTTATGGCAAAAAGGCAAAATTCCTTGTATTTTGGAGCAAAATTGCAGAAATTCCCCTAATTGTCAGGCAAAAAGGTAGAAATTCCATATATGTTGGGGCAAAAAGACAGAAATTCTCTTTATTTTGGGGCGAAACTCAGAAATTCCACTTATTTGGGGCAAAATTCCAGAAATTTACCTTATTTTAGGGCAAAATTGCAGAAATTTCACTTATTTTGGGGCAAAATTGCAGAAATTTCACTTATTTCAGGGAAAAAAAGCAGAAATTTTCCTTATTTTGGGGCAAAAAAAAAAAGAAATTCCTAATATTTTGTAGTAAAAATGCAGAAATTCCCCTTATTTTGAGGTAAAAAGGCTGAAATTCCCCTTATTTGGGGGCAAAAAGGCAGTAATTTCCCTTATTTTGGGGCAAAATTGCAGAAATTTCACTTATTTCAGGCTAATAAGCAAGAAATTTTCCTTATTTTGGAACAAAAAAGACAGAAATTCCCTTTGTTTTAGGGGAAAAAGACAGATATTCCACTTATTTAGAGTCAAAAGGCATAAATACCCCTTATTTTGGAGCAAAAATGAAGATATTTCCCTTTTTTTATGGCAAAAAGTTATGCATTCTTCTTATTTTCAGGCAAAAAGGCAGAAATTCCCTGTATTTTGAGCAACATTGCAGAAATTCCCCTAATTGTGGGGCAAAAAGGCAGAAATTCCCTATATGTTGGGGCAAAAAGACAGACATTCTTCTTATTTTGGGGAAAAACTCAGAAATTCCACTTATTTTGGGGCAAAATTCCAGAAATTTCCCATATTTTGGGGCCAAATTGCAGAAATTTCACTTATTTTGGGACAAAATTTCAGAAATTTCACTTATTTCAGGGAAAAAAAGCAGAAATTTTTTTATTTTGGGGCAAAAAGGCAGAAATTTCCCATATTTTGAAGAAAAATGCAGAAATTCCCCTTATTTTGAGGTAAAAATGCTGAAATTCCCCTTATTTGGGTGCAAAAACGCAGAAATTTCTCTTATTTTGAGGCAAAATTGCAGAAATTTCACTTATTTCAGGATAATAAATCAGAAATTTTCTTTATTTTGGGGCAAGAAAGACAGAAATTCTATTTGTTTTCGGGGAAAAAACAGAAATTCGAATTATTTAGAGGAAAAAAGCAGAAATTCTTATTTTGGAGCAAAAATGAAAAAATTTTACTTTTTTATGGCAAAAAGGTATGCATTCTTCTTATTTTCAGACAAAAAGGCAGAAATTCCCCGTATTTTGGAGCAAAATGGCAGAAATTACTCTAATTGTGGGGCAAAAAGGCAGAAATTCCTTATATGTTGGGGCAAAAAGACAGAAATTCTCCTTATTTTGTGGCAAAACTCAGAAATTTCACTTATTTTGGGACAAAATTGCAGAAATTTCAGTTATTTCAGAAAAAAAAGCAGAAATTTTCTTATTTTGGGGCAAAAAGGCAGAAAATTCCCATATTTTGGGGCAAAAATGCAGAAATTCCCCTTATTTTGGGGTAAAAATCTGAAATTCCCTTATTTGGGGGCAAAAAAGCAGAAATTTCACTTATTTAAGCAAAAAAAGTCAGAAATTTTCCTTATTTTGGGGCAAAAAGACAGAAATTCCTTTTGTTTTAGAGAAAAAAGACAGAAATTCCACTTATTTAGAGGCAAAAAAGCAGAAATTCCCCTTATTTTGAGGTAAAAAGGCTGAAATTCCCCTTATTTTGGGGCAAAAAGCAGAAATTTCCTTTATTTTGAGGCAAAATTGCAGAAATTTCACTTATTTCAGGGTAATAAGTCAGAAATTTTCCTTATTTTGGGGCAAAAAAGACAGAAATTCCCTTTGTTTTGGGGGAAAAAGACAGAAATTCCACTTATTTAGAGGCAAATGCAGAAATTCCCCTTATTTTGGAGCAAAAATGAAGAAATTTCCCTTTTTTATGGCAAAAAGGTATGCATTCTTCTTATTTTCGGACAAAAAGGCAGAAATTCCCCGTATTTTGGAGCAAAATTGCAGAAATTCCCCTAATTGTGGGGCAAAAAGGCAGAAATTCCCTATATGTTGGGGCAAAAGGACAGAAATTCTCCTTATTTTGTGGCAAAACTCAGAAATACCACTTATTTTGAGGCAAAATTCCAGAAATTTTCCTTATTTTGTGGAAAAATTGCAGAAATTTCACTTATTTTGGGCAAAATTGCAGAAATTTCACTTATTTCAGAAAAAAAGCAGAATTTTTTTTATTTTGGGGCAAAAAGGCAGAAATTTCTTTTATTTTGGTACAAAATTGAAGAAATTTTTCTTATTTTGGGGCAAAAACGCAGAAATTTCCCATATTTTGGGGCAAAACTGCAGAAATTTCCCTTTTTTTGACGTAAAAAGGCTGAAATTCCCCTTTTTTGGGGGCAAAAAGGGAGAAATTTTTCTTATTTTGAGGCAAAATTGCAGCAATTTCACTTATTTCAGGGTAATAAGTCAGAAATTTTCCTTATCTTGGGGCAAAAAATACAGAAATTCCCTTTGTTTTGGGGGAAAAAGACAGAAATTCCACTTATTTTGGGGCAAAATTCCTGAAATTTCACTTATTTTGGGGCAAAATTGTAGAAATTTCACTTATTTTGGGGCAAAATTTCAGAAATTTCACTTTTTTCAGAAAAAAAGTAGAAATTTTTCTATTTGGAAGCAAAAAGGCAGAAATTTCTTTTATTTTGTTACAAAATTGCAGAAATTTTTCTTATTTTGGGGCAAAAAGGCAGAAATTATTCATATTTTGGGGCAAAAATGCAGAAATTCCCCTTCTTTTGAGGTAAAAAGGCTAAAATTCCCCTTATTTGGGGGCAAAAGGCAGAAATTTCACTTATTTTGGGCCAAACTTGCGGAAATTTCACTTATTTCAGGAAAAAAAGGCAGAAATTTTCCTTATTTTGGGGCAAAAAGGCAGAAATTCCTAATATATTGTGGCAAAAATGAAGAAATTCCCTTTATTTTGAGGTAAAAAGGGTGAAATTCCCCTTATTTGGGGGTAAAACTGCCGAAATTTTGCTTATTTTGGGGCAAAATTGCAGAAATTTCACTTATTTCAGGGTAATAAGTAAGAAATTTTCCATATTTTGGGGCAAAAAAGACAGAAATTCCCTTTGTTTTGAGGGAAAAAGACAGAAATACCACTTATTTAGAGGCAAAAAAGCAGAAATTTTCCTTATTTTGGAGCAAAAATGAAGAAATTTCCCTTTTTTATGGCAAAAAGGTATGCATTCTTCTTATTTTCGGGCAAAAAGGCAGAAATTCCCCGTATTTTGGAGCAAAATTGCAGAAATTCCCCTAATTGTCGGGCAAAAAGGCAGAAATTCCCTATATGTTGGGGCAAAAAGACAGACATTCTTCTTATTTTGGGGCAAAACTCAGAAATTCCACTTATTTTGGGGCAAAATTCCAGAAATTTCCCATATTTTGGGGCCAAATTGCAGAAATTTCACTTATTTTGGGACAAAATTTCAGAAATTTCACTTATTTCAGGGAAAAAAAGCAGAAATTTTTTTATTTTGGGGCAAAAAGGCAGAAATTTCCCATATTTTGAAGAAAAATGCAGAAATTCCCCTTATTTTGAGGTAAAAATGCTGAAATTCCCCTTATTTGGGTGCAAAAACGCAGAAATTTCTCTTATTTTGAGGCAAAATTGCAGAAATTTCACTTATTTCAGGATAATAAATCAGAAATTTTCTTTATTTTGGGGCAAGAAAGACAGAAATTCTATTTGTTTTCGGGGAAAAAACAGAAATTCGAATTACTTAGAGGAAAAAAGCAGAAATTCTTCTTATTTTGGAGCAAAAATGAAAAAATTTTACTTTTTTATGGCAAAAAGGTATGCATTCTTCTTATTTTCAGACAAAAAGGCAGAAATTCCCTGTATTTTGGAGCAAAATTGCAGAAATTACTCTAATTGTGGGGCAAAAAGGCAGAAATTCCTTATATGTTGGGGCAAAAAGACAGAAATTCTCCTTATTTTGTGGCAAAACTCAGAAATTTCACTTATTTTGGGACAAAATTGCAGAAATTTCAGTTATTTCAGAAAAAAAAGCAGAAATTTTCTTATTTTGGGGCAAAAAGGCAGAAAATTCCCATATTTTGGGGCAAAAATGCAGAAATTCCCCTTATTTTGGGGTAAAAATATGAAATTCCCTTATTTGGGGGCAAAAAAGCAGAAATTTCACTTATTTAAGCAAAAAAAGTCAGAAATTTTCCTTATTTTGGGGCAAAAAGACAGAAATTCCTTTTGTTTTAGAGAAAAAAGACAGAAATTCCACTTATTTAGAGGTAAAAAAGCAGAAATTCCCTTTATTTTGAGGTAAAAAGGCTGAAATTCCCCTTATTTTGGGGCAAAAAGGCAGAAATTTTCTTTATTTTGAGGCAAAATTGCAGAAATTTCACTTATTTCAGGGTAATAAGTCAGAAATTTTCCTTATTTTGGGGCAAAAAAGACAGAAATTCCCTTTGTTTTGGGGGAAAAAGACAGAAATTCCACTTATTTAGAGGCAAATGCAGAAATTCCCCTTATTTTGGAGCAAAAATGAAGAAATTTCCCTTTTTTATGGCAAAAAGGTATGCATTCTTCTTATTTTCGGACAAAAAGGCAGAAATTCCCCGTATTTTGGAGCAAAATTGCAGAAATTCCCCTAATTGTGGGGCAAAAAGGCAGAAATTCCCTATATGTTGGGGCAAAAGGACAGAAATTCTCCTTATTTTGTGGCAAAACTCAGAAATACCACTTATTTTGAGGCAAAATTCCAGAAATTTTCCTTATTTTGTGGAAAAATTGCAGAAATTTCACTTATTTTGGGCAAAATTGCAGAAATTTCACTTATTTCAGAAAAAAAGCAGATTTCTTTTAATTTTGGGGCAAAAAGGCAGAAATTTCTTTTATTTTGGTACAAAATTGAAGAAATTTTTCTTATTTTGGGGCAAAAACGCAGAAATTTCCCATATTTTGGGGCAAAACTGCAGAAATTTCCCTTTTTTTCACGTAAAAAGGCTGAAATTCCCATTATTTGGGGGCAAAAAGGGAGAAATTTTTCTTATTTTGAGGGAAAATTGCAGCAATTTCACTTATTTCAGAAAAAAAGCAGATTTCTTTTTATTTTGGGGCAAAAAGGCAGAAATTTCTTTTATTTTGGTACAAAATTGAAGAAATTTTTCTTATTTTGGGGCAAAAACGCAGAAAGTTCCCATATTTTGGGGCAAAAAGGCAGTAATTTCCCTTATTTTGGGGCAAAATTGAAGAAATTTCAGTTATTTCAGGGTAATAAGTAAGAAATTTTTTTTATTTTGGAAGAAAAAAGACAGAAATTCCCTTTGTTTTGGGGGAAAAAGACAGAAATTCCACTTATTTAGAGTCAAAAAGGCAGAAATTCCCCTTATTTTGAAGCAAAAATGAAGAAATTTCCCTTTTTTATGGCAAAAAGGTATGCATTCTTCTTATTTTCAGGCAAAAAGGCAGAAATTCCCTGTATTTTGAGCAACATTTCAGAAATTCCCCTAATTGTGGGGCAAAAAGGCAGAAATTCCCTATATGTTGGGGCAAAAAGACAGACATTCTTCTTATTTTGGGGCAAAACTCAGAAATTCCACTTATTTTGGGGCAAAATTCCAGAAATTTCCCATATTCTGGGGCCAAATTGCAGAAATTTCACTGATTTTGGGGCAAAATTTCAGAAATTTCACTTATTTCAGGAAAAAAAGGCAGAAATTTTCCTTATTTTGGGGCAAAAAGGCAGAAATTCCTAATATTTTGTGGCAAAAATGCAGAAATTCCCCTTATTTTGAGGTAAAAAGGCTGAAATTCCCTATATTTGGGGGCAAAAAAGGCAGAAATTTCCCTTTTTTGGGGGCAAAATTGTAGAAATTTCACTTACTTCAGGGTAATAAGTCAGAAATTTTCCTTATTTTGGAACAAAAAAGACAGAAATTCCCTTTGTTTTGGGGGAAAAAGACAGAAATTCCACTTATTTAGAGTCAAAAAAGCAGAAATTCCTTTTATTTTGGAGCAAAAATGAAGAAATTTTCCTTTTTTATGGCAAAAAGGTATGCATTCTTATTTTCGGGCAAAAAGGCAGAAATTCCCCGTCTTTTGGAGCAAAATTGCAGAAATTCCCCTAATTATGGGGCAAAAAGGGAGAAATTCCCTATATATTGGGGAAAAAGACAGAAATTCTCCTTATTTTGGGGTAAAACTCAGAAATTCCACTTATTTTGGGGCAAAATTCCAGAAATTTCACTTATTTTGAGGCAAAATTCTAGAAATTTCACTTATTTTGGGCCAAAATTTCAGAAATTTCACTTATTTTCAGAAAAAAAAATAGAAGTTTTTCTATTTCGAAGCAAAAATGCAGAAATTTCTTTTATTTTGGTACAAAATTGCAGAAATTTTTCTTATTTTGGGGCAAAAAGGCAGAAATTTCCCATATTTTGGGGCAAAAATTTAGAAATTCCCCTTATTTTGAGGTAAAAAGGCTAAAATTCCCCTTATTTGGGGGCAAAAAGGCAGAAATTCCACTTATTTTGGGCCAAAATTGCAGAAATTTCACTTATTTCAGGGAAAAAAGGCAGAAATTTTCCTTATTTTGGGGCAAAAAGGCAGAAATTCCTAATATTTTGTGGCAAAAATAAAGAAATTCCCTTTATTTTGAGGTAAAAAGGGTGAAATTCCCCTTATTTGGGGGTAAAAAGGCCGAAATTTCCATTATTTTGGGGCAAAATTGCAGAAATTTAACTTATTTCAGGTTAATAAGTCAGAAATTTTTTTTATTTTGGGGCAAAAAAGACAGAAATTCCCTTTGTTTTGGAGGAAAAAGACCAAAATACCACTTATTTAGAGGCAAAAAAGCAGAAATTTTCCTTATTTTGGAGCAAAAATTAAGAAATTTCCCTTTTTTATGGCAAAAAGGCAAAATTCCTTGTATTTTGGAGCAAAATTGCAGAAATTCCCCTAATTGTCAGGCAAAAAGGTAGAAATTCCATATATGTTGGGGCAAAAAGACAGAAATTCTCTTTATTTTGGGGCGAAACTCAGAAATTCCACTTATTTGGGGCAAAATTCCAGAAATTTACCTTATTTTAGGGCAAAATTGCAGAAATTTCACTTATTTTGGGGCAAAATTGCAGAAATTTCACTTATTTCAGGGAAAAAAAGCAGAAATTTTCCTTATTTTGGGGCAAAAAAAAAAAGAAATTCCTAATATTTTGTAGTAAAAATGCAGAAATTCCCCTTATTTTGAGGTAAAAAGGCTGAAATTCCCCTTATTTGGGGGCAAAAAGGCAGTAATTTCCCTTATTTTGGGGCAAAATTGCAGAAATTTCACTTATTTCAGGCTAATAAGCAAGAAATTTTCCTTATTTTGGAACAAAAAAGACAGAAATTCCCTTTGTTTTAGGGGAAAAAGACAGATATTCCACTTATTTAGAGTCAAAAGGCATAAATACCCCTTATTTTGGAGCAAAAATGAAGATATTTCCCTTTTTTTATGGCAAAAAGTTATGCATTCTTCTTATTTTCAGGCAAAAAGGCAGAAATTCCCTGTATTTTGAGCAACATTGCAGAAATTCCCCTAATTGTGGGGCAAAAAGGCAGAAATTCCCTATATGTTGGGGCAAAAAGACAGACATTCTTCTTATTTTGGGGAAAAACTCAGAAATTCCACTTATTTTGGGGCAAAATTCCAGAAATTTCCCATATTTTGGGGCCAAATTGCAGAAATTTCACTTATTTTGGGACAAAATTTCAGAAATTTCACTTATTTCAGGGAAAAAAAGCAGAAATTTTTTTATTTTGGGGCAAAAAGGCAGAAATTTCCCATATTTTGAAGAAAAATGCAGAAATTCCCCTTATTTTGAGGTAAAAATGCTGAAATTCCCCTTATTTGGGTGCAAAAACGCAGAAATTTCTCTTATTTTGAGGCAAAATTGCAGAAATTTCACTTATTTCAGGATAATAAATCA
Source organism: Micromys minutus (assembly GCF_963924665.1). Classification (NCBI taxonomy): domain Eukaryota; kingdom Metazoa; phylum Chordata; class Mammalia; order Rodentia; family Muridae; genus Micromys; species Micromys minutus. Next base: position 400,886 of record NW_027667778.1, read on the forward strand.
GAAATTTTCTTTATTTTGGGGCAAGAAAGACAGAAATTCTATTTGTTTTCGGGGAAAAAACAGAAATTCGAATTATTTAGAGGAAAAAAGCAGAAATTCTTCTTATTTTGGAGCAAAAATGAAAAAATTTTACTTTTTTATGGCAAAAAGGTATGCATTCTTCTTATTTTCAGACAAAAAGGCAGAAATTCCCCGTATTTTGGAGCAAAATGGCAGAAATTACTCTAATTGTGGGGCAAAAAGGCAGAAATTCCTTATATGTTGGGGCAAAAAGACAGAAATTCTCCTTATTTTGTGGCAAAACTCAGAAATTTCACTTATTTTGGGACAAAATTGCAGAAATTTCAGTTATTTCAGAAAAAAAAGCAGAAATTTTCTTATTTTGGGGCAAAAAGGCAGAAAATTCCCATATTTTGGGGCAAAAATGCAGAAATTCCCCTTATTTTGGGGTAAAAATCTGAAATTCCCTTATTTGGGGGCAAAAAAGCAGAAATTTCACTTATTTAAGCAAAAAAAGTCAGAAATTTTCCTTATTTTGGGGCAAAAAGACAGAAATTCCACTTATTTAGAGGCAAAAAAGCAGAAATTCCCCTTATTTTGAGGTAAAAAGGCTGAAATTCCCCTTATTTTGGGGCAAAAAGCAGAAATTTCCTTTATTTTGAGGCAAAATTGCAGAAATTTCACTTATTTCAGGGTAATAAGTCAGAAATTTTCCTTATTTTGGGGCAAAAAAGACAGAAATTCCCTTTGTTTTGGGGGAAAAAGACAGAAATTCCACTTATTTAGAGGCAAATGCAGAAATTCCCCTTATTTTGGAGCAAAAATGAAGAAATTTCCCTTTTTTATGGCAAAAAGGTATGCATTCTTCTTATTTTCGGACAAAAAGGCAGAAATTCCCCGTATTTTGGAGCAAAATTGCAGAAATTCCCCTAATTGTGGGGCAAAAAGGCAGAAATTCCCTATATGTTGGGGCAAAAGGACAGAAATTCTCCTTATTTTGTGGCAAAACTCAGAAATACCACTTATTTTGAGGCAAAATTCCAGAAATTTTCCTTATTTTGTGGAAAAATTGCAGAAATTTCACTTATTTTGGGCAAAATTGCAGAAATTTCACTTATTTCAGAAAAAAAGCAGAATTTTTTTTATTTTGGGGCAAAAAGGCAGAAATTTCTTTTATTTTGGTACAAAATTGAAGAAATTTTTCTTATTTTGGGGCAAAAACGCAGAAATTTCCCATATTTTGGGGCAAAACTGCAGAAATTTCCCTTTTTTTGACGTAAAAAGGCTGAAATTCCCCTTATTTGGGGGCAAAAAGGGAGAAATTTTTCTTATTTTGAGGCAAAATTGCAGCAATTTCACTTATTTCAGGGTAATAAGTCAGAAATTTTCCTTATCTTGGGGCAAAAAATACAGAAATTCCCTTTGTTTTGGGGGAAAAAGACAGAAATTCCACTTATTTTGGGGCAAAATTCCTGAAATTTCACTTATTTTGGGGCAAAATTGTAGAAATTTCACTTATTTTGGGGCAAAATTTCAGAAATTTCACTTTTTTCAGAAAAAAAAGTAGAAATTTTTCTATTTGGAAGCAAAAAGGCAGAAATTTCTTTTATTTTGTTACAAAATTGCAGAAATTTTTCTTATTTTGGGGCAAAAAGGCAGAAATTTCCCATATTTTGGGGCAAAAATGCAGAAATTCCCCTTCTTTTGAGGTAAAAAGGCTAAAATTCCCCTTATTTGGGGGCAAAAGGCAGAAATTTCACTTATTTTGGGCCAAACTTGCGGAAATTTCACTTATTTCAGGAAAAAAAGGCAGAAATTTTCCTTATTTTGGGGCAAAAAGGCAGAAATTCCTAATATATTGTGGCAAAAATGAAGAAATTCCCTTTATTTTAAGGTAAAAAGGGTGAAATTCCCCTTATTTGGGGGTAAAACTGCCGAAATTTTGCTTATTTTGGGGCAAAATTGCAGAAATTTCACTTATTTCAGGGTAATAAGTAAGAAATTTTCCATATTTTGGGGCAAAAAAGACAGAAATTCCCTTTGTTTTGAGGGAAAAAGACAGAAATACCACTTATTTAGAGGCAAAAAAGCAGAAATTTTCCTTATTTTGGAGCAAAAATGAAGAAATTTCCCTTTTTTATGGCAAAAAGGTATGCATTCTTCTTATTTTCGGGCAAAAAGGCAGAAATTCCCCGTATTTTGGAGCAAAATTGCAGAAATTCCCCTAATTGTCGGGCAAAAAGGTAGAAATTCCCTATATGTTGGGGCAAAAAGACAGAAATTCTCCTTATTTTGGGGCAAAACTCAGAAATTCCACTTATTTGGGGCAAAATTCCAGAAATTTACCTTATTTTAGAACAAAATTGCAGAAATTTCACTTATTTTGGGGCAAAATTGCAGAAATTTCAATTATTTCAGGGAAAAAAGGCAGAAATTTTCCTTATTTTGGGGCAAAAAGCAGAAATTCCTAATATTTTGTGGCAAAAATGCAGAAATTCCCCTTATTTTGAGGTAAAAAGGCTGAAATTACCCTTATTTGGGGGCAAAAAGGCAGTAATTTCCCTTATTTTGGGGCAAAATTGAAGAAATTTCAGTTATTTCAGGGTAATAAGTAAGAAATTTTTTTTCTTTTGGAAGAAAAAAGACAGAAATTCCCTTTGTTTTGGGGGAAAAAGACAGAAATTCCACTTATTTAGAGTCAAAAAGGCAGAAATTCCCCTTATTTTGAAGCAAAAATGAAGAAATTTCCCTTTTTTATGGCAAAAAGGTATGCATTCTTCTTATTTTCAGGCAAAAAGGCAGAAATTCCCTGTATTTTGAGCAACATTGCAGAAATTCCCCTAATTGTGGGGCAAAAAGGCAGAAATTCCCTATATGTTGGGGCAAAAAGACAGACATTCTTCTTATTTTGGGGCAAAACTCAGAAATTCCACTTATTTTGGGGCAAAATTCCAGAAATTTCCCATATTCTGGGGCCAAATTGCAGAAATTTCACTTATTTTGGGGCAAAATTTCAGAAATTTCACTTATTTCAGGAAAAAAAGGCAGAAATTTTCCTTATTTTGGGGCAAAAAGGCAGAAATTCCTAATATTTTGTGGCAAAAATGCAGAAATTCCCCTTATTTTGAGGTAAAAAGGCTGAAATTCCCTATATTTGGGGGCAAAAAAGGCAGAAATTTCCCTTTTTTGGGGGCAAAATTGTAGAAATTTCACTTACTTCAGGGTAATAAGTCAGAAATTTTCCTTATTTTGGAACAAAAAAGACAGAAATTCCCTTTGTTTTGGGGGAAAAAGACAGAAATTCCACTTATTTAGAGTCAAAAAAGCAGAAATTCCTTTTATTTTGGAGCAAAAATGAAGAAATTTTCCTTTTTTATGGCAAAAAGGTATGCATTCTTATTTTCGGGCAAAAAGGCAGAAATTCCCCGTCTTTTGGAGCAAAATTGCAGAAATTCCCCTAATTATGGGGCAAAAAGGGAGAAATTCCCTATATATTGGGACAAAAAGACAGAAATTCTCCTTATTTTGGGGTAAAACTCAGAAATTCCACTTATTTTGGGGCAAAATTCCAGAAATTTCACTTATTTTGAGGCAAAATTCTAGAAATTTCACTTATTTTGGGCCAAAATTTCAGAAATTTCACTTATTTTCAGAAAAAAAAATAGAAATTTTTCTATTTCGAAGCAAAAATGCAGAAATTTCTTTTATTTTGGTACAAAATTGCAGAAATTTTTCTTATTTTGGGGCAAAAAGGCAGAAATTTCCCATATTTTGGGGCAAAAATTTAGAAATTCCCCTTATTTTGAGGTAAAAAGGCTAAAATTCCCCTTATTTGGGGGCAAAAAGGCAGAAATTCCACTTATTTTGGGCCAAAATTGCAGAAATTTCACTTATTTCAGGGAAAAAAGGCAGAAATTTTCCTTATTTTGGGGCAAAAAGGCAGAAATTCCTAATATTTTGTGGCAAAAATAAAGAAATTCCCTTTATTTTGAGGTAAAAAGGGTGAAATTCCCCTTATTTGGGGGTAAAAAGGCCGAAATTTCCATTATTTTGGGGCAAAATTGCAGAAATTTAACTTATTTCAGGTTAATAAGTCAGAAATTTTTTTTTATTTTGGGGCAAAAAAGACAGAAATTCCCTTTGTTTTGGAGGAAAAAGACCAAAATACCACTTATTTAGAGGCAAAAAAGCAGAAATTTTCCTTATTTTGGAGCAAAAATTAAGAAATTTCCCTTTTTTATGGCAAAAAGGCAAAATTCCTTGTATTTTGGAGCAAAATTGCAGAAATTCCCCTAATTGTCAGGCAAAAAGGTAGAAATTCCATATATGTTGGGGCAAAAAGACAGAAATTCTCTTTATTTTGGGGCGAAACTCAGAAATTCCACTTATTTGGGGCAAAATTCCAGAAATTTACCTTATTTTAGGGCAAAATTGCAGAAATTTCACTTATTTTGGGGCAAAATTGCAGAAATTTCACTTATTTCAGGGAAAAAAAGCAGAAATTTTCCTTATTTTGGGGCAAAAAAAAAAGAAATTCCTAATATTTTGTAGTAAAAATGCAGAAATTCCCCTTATTTTGAGGTAAAAAGGCTGAAATTCCCCTTATTTGGGGGCAAAAAGGCAGTAATTTCCCTTATTTTGGGGCAAAATTGCAGAAATTTCACTTATTTCAGGCTAATAAGTAAGAAATTTTCCTTATTTTGGAACAAAAAAGACAGAAATTCCCTTTGTTTTAGGGGAAAAAGACAGATATTCCACTTATTTAGAGTCAAAAGGCATAAATACCCCTTATTTTGGAGCAAAAATGAAGATATTTCCCTTTTTTTATGGCAAAAAGTTATGCATTCTTCTTATTTTCAGGCAAAAAGGCAGAAATTCCCTGTATTTTGAGCAACATTGCAGAAATTCCCCTAATTGTGGGGCAAAAAGGCAGAAATTCCCTATATGTTGGGGCAAAAAGACAGACATTCTTCTTATTTTGGGGAAAAACTCAGAAATTCCACTTATTTTGGGGCAAAATTCCAGAAATTTCCCATATTTTGGGGCCAAATTGCAGAAATTTCACTTATTTTGGGGCAAAATTTCAGAAATTTCACTTATTTCAGGGAAAAAAAGCAGAAATTTTTTTATTTTGGGGCAAAAAGGCAGAAATTTCCCATATTTTGAAGAAAAATGCAGAAATTCCCCTTATTATGAGGTTAAAATGCTGAAATTCCCCTTATTTGGGTGCAAAAACGCAGAAATTTCTCTTATTTTGAGGCAAAATTGCAGAAATTTCACTTATTTCAGGATAATAAATCAGAAATTTTCTTTATTTTGGGGCAAGAAAGACAGAAATTCTATTTGTTTTCGGGGAAAAAACAGAAATTCGAATTATTTAGAGGAAAAAAGCAGAAATTCTTCTTATTTTGGAGCAAAAATGAAAAAATTTTACTTTTTTATGGCAAAAAGGTATGCTTTCTTCTTATTTTCAGACAAAAAGGCAGAAATTCCCCGTATTTTGGAGCAAAATGGCAGAAATTACTCTAATTGTGGGGCAAAAAGGCAGAAATTCCTTATATGTTGGGGCAAAAAGACAGAAATTCTCCTTATTTTGTGGCAAAACTCAGAAATTTCACTTATTTTGGGACAAAATTGCAGAAATTTCAGTTATTTCAGAAAAAAAAGCAGAAATTTTCTTATTTTGGGGCAAAAAGGCAGAAAATTCCCATATTTTGGGGCAAAAATGCAGAAATTCCCCTTATTTTGGGGTAAAAATCTGAAATTCCCTTATTTGGGGGCAAAAAAGCAGAAATTTCACTTATTTAAGCAAAAAAAGTCAGAAATTTTCCTTATTTTGGGGCAAAAAGACAGAAATTCCTTTTGTTTTAGAGAAAAAAGACAGAAATTCCACTTATTTAGAGGCAAAAAAGCAGAAATTCCCCTTATTTTGAGGTAAAAAGGCTGAAATTCCCCTTATTTTGGGGCAAAAAGGCAGAAATTTCCTTTATTTTGAGGCAAAATTGCAGAAATTTCACTTATTTCAGGGTAATAAGTCAGAAATTTTCCTTATTTTGGGGCAAAAAAGACAGAAATTCCCTTTGTTTTGGGGGAAAAAGACAGAAATTCCACTTATTTAGAGGCAAATGCAGAAATTCCCCTTATTTTGGAGCAAAAATGAAGAAATTTCCCTTTTTTATGGCAAAAAGGTATGCATTCTTCTTATTTTCGGAAAAAGGCAGAAATTCCCCGTATTTTGGAGCAAAATTGCAGAAATTCCCCTAATTGTGGGGCAAAAAGGCAGAAATTCCCTATATGTTGGGGCAAAAGGACAGAAATTCTCCTTATTTTGTGGCAAAACTCAGAAATACCACTTATTTTGAGGCAAAATTCCAGAAATTTTCCTTATTTTGTGGAAAAATTGCAGAAATTTCACTTATTTTGGGCAAAATTGCAGAAATTTCACTTATTTCAGAAAAAAAGCAGAATTTTTTTTATTTTGGGGCAAAAAGGCAGAAATTTCTTTTATTTTGGTACAAAATTGAAGAAATTTTTCTTATTTTGGGGCAAAAACGCAGAAATTTCCCAGATTTTGGGGCAAAACTGCAGAAATTTCCCTTTTTTTGACGTAAAAAGGATGAAATTCCCCTTATTTGGGGGCAAAAAGGGAGAAATTTTTCTTATTTTGAGGCAAAATTGCAGCAATTTCACTTATTTCAGGGTAATAAGTCAGAAATTTTCCTTATCTTGGGGCAAAAAATACAGAAATTCCCTTTGTTTTGGGGGAAAAAGACAGAAATTCCACTTATTTTGGGGCAAAATTCCTGAAATTTCACTTATTTTGGGGCAAAATTGTAGAAATTTCACTTATTTTGGGGCAAAATTTCAGAAATTTCACTTTTTTCAGAAAAAAAAGTAGAAATTTTTCTATTTGGAAGCAAAAAGGCAGAAATTTCTTTTATTTTGTTACAAAATTGCAGAAATTTTTCTTATTTTGGGGCAAAAATGCAGAAATTATCCATATTTTGGGGCAAAAATGCAGAAATTCCCCTTCTTTTGAGGTAAAAAGGCTAAAATTCCCCTTATTTGGGGGCAAAAGGCAGAAATTTCACTTATTTTGGGCCAAACTTGCGGAA